>NW_027466469.1:7915000-8487500 GCF_050575085.1 Anarhichas minor | reverse complement strand
ACATTATTAATAACTGTAACTATATTTGCTGTTCCACATCCCTTTGCAAGTTCATTTGGACCCAAGCATTTTCCATGACAACGTGGCTCAATTTAATCAGTAACAATGTTCAGACCGGTCTCTCAACATTGATAATGGCAAGATTGATTTATTTATTTATATATATATATATACACACATCTATGTATTAGTTTATAATTACAACATATTTTCTGTCATAATTATCAGAAACCAATTTACATTAACGAGTTGGTTTTTCTCATAAATCTGAAATACACACGTCATTATGAGGTGCGAAGTCATTATTGCGTGACAGTTTTCTTATAATTACAAGATGATAAAACAGAATAATGAGATGTGGATTTAAGATGTTTGATGTGCTTGTTAGAAGAATGCCCAACATTTATCACTTCCTAGTTGAAAACACTTTGCTGAGAAGGGGACATGTTTATCATTATGAAATATTAAATGCACCATTGACATGATACGATAAAATATTTTTTGGGATTTTCAGTTGACAAAATAAAAAACACGTTTTGTCCAAATTGAGCTTGTGAAGTTTTTCTTTTTCACAAGAACATTAAAAGAAAATACGTTTTCATTATTCCTCTGATTGAAGGACGACCCTGTTCTGGATTACAATGTTTACTGAGGTAATAAATCAAGAGAGAAGTAGAGTCATTTTCTCATAGACTTCTATACAACCAGAGGAGTCGCCCCCTGGTGGACATTAGAGAGAATTCACTTGGCAGAACTGTACGTTTCCGTCTGATTACTACTACAAGAAGAAGAAAGTAAGTATAACAAGATGCCACAGCAAACTTTTTAGTGGATCATCTGATTGTAGACTGCGGCTAACATTTGTTTTTTGCAAGAGTGAACAAATCCAGTATGTGGGCGTCAACTTGGACATAGACATGTTTATTGTTCATTGTTTATTTTGTGTCAACAGCAATTTTCACTGCGTGCAAAAATGTGTGGGCTTGGTATTATATATTTTCCTGAAGCCACAGCAGGTGTGAGCACCTTCTAAACAAGTATATGTGTGTGTGTGTGTGTGTGTGTGTGTGGCTTGCTCCTATTAATTATGCAAGTGATCGTAATAGAGAATTGGTTTAGTTTCCAGGCGTGCTCTCTTTCCTGTCAATATATCTTTGGTTCTCTCTTCCACCAAACCCCACTCACCCCCCACCCCCACAGTATTTCTGGGCTGCAGCAGAGTCTTTAAGGGCTCTACCCTCTCCTTGGTCACCCAACCTTTTATTCCAACTGTTTCCCATTTTTAGCTGTACTACTGTAATCGTGATACTGCAAAGTAACCAAGCATGCAAAGCCCCCACTTCCTAAGCGAGTCTCTCTCTCACACACACACACACACACACACACACACACACACACACACACACACACACACACACACACACACACACACACACACACACACACACACACACACACACACACACACACACACACACACACACACACACACACACACACACACACACCCCTGCCTAAGCTCAGCGGCATATCAGCAGCTGAAGTAGATCCGTTGACCCCTGCTTGTACTCTGTGTGACTGCTAAGGCCTAGGATAAGAGACCCCTAAGCTTTCCTATTACCACTGTGCTTCCTCCCCAGTCTCCATCCTCAGCTACCATATTCCCTGTGACAAGTTTCAAGCTTTCTAAAGTATTACCATCATCTCTTGTTGTGTTTTCAACCTTTGAAATAATGAGCTGACTCTTTGGAGGATTGTCTCATCACTCAGCAGAAAAAGTGATGAGAGTGCAGATTGCTTAACTTGTTCCAAGAGAGTTCATTATCATTAAAGAAAATGAAACTGCAGGTTCCATCACCAATTAGAATAACAATAATTACTGCCTCACAGTTACATGCCTCCACCAACCAGTGAAGATGCAGTTTACATCCAAGTCAGTTACAAATGTCATCTCTTCATCATTTTATCCTATTAGACCATGACATGTCATCATTAGCATATGAATTCTTGAGTTATGGCCAAAATGTTTTTGTGAGGTCACAGTGACCTTTGACCACCAAAAGTCCAAGTGGAGGTTTGTACCAAATTTGCGTGGAGGCCTAAAAATGACACTTCACCCATGTCCCGTTCCTGAATCACACACTCAATACGTACTTTCAGTTCATTGCATCTTGAACTTTGACCCTCTTGCTCATACTGTATATCTGCTGCGCTGGACATCTTGGTATCTTTGGCAGAGTGCATTGACATCACATATGCCAAACATCCATGAACAGCTTTCATTGCTGACATTGCCAATCTCATTGTTCATCTTAGCTAACACATGTATTAATGAATTGTCTCTTACCTGAACACCGTAACGCTTCCACATATAGGTTTGTGAGCTGAGAGATCATTTTGAAAACACACCAGAAAGCAACAGAAGTAAAGCTCAGTGTGTGAGCTGAATGCTTTCACTTTATGTTGCTTTACCAGAAGATCTATGTACATAGTGTATATATATTTAACAAAAAACAAAGTTTGGTGAGCCTAAGTTTTCAAAGAAAGTGTTTCATCTGTCACTGGAATGACTGTGACTCAGGAAATAGAATGGGACCATAATTGACTGTATCAATGACACCTGTCTTACCCTGCTATCACATGTCTGCTGTGAAAAGGGCCGAGAGCTGCATATGGACAGAATTCACCAGAGATAATGATGAAAAAAGATGTGATAAAAGACAGATGAGCCAACTTGACTTAAATTCAAAAAACACATTGAGGTTAATTATCAGTAGATGTTCCTGTTTTCATCAAACATTTAAGGCTATAAAATAAAATGAAACCCTTCATCATAAAACATATGAACATAAGTAACTAAATAACCTTGTTTGCCTGTAAGTGAGCAGTGATGGTGCCCCATGCTAACACTACACCCTGGTTGGTAGCGAGAGCTAAGTATGTCCTATGACTGATTTGGCTTCCCCACACAGACTGACGGACTAAAAGGCATTGAGAGTTATGAAGCAGCGAGATCGACCAATAAAACCCACATACACACACACACATTCAGGACAACGTAGCTGTGCAGAGAGGTCCCTGCGAGGATTTGTTCTCAAGGAAGGTGACAGATTGTTAGGTGATGAATGAGAGCAGGGAGTCAGGCCGTTCAAATGGCCCGTAAGCTGCCCGCATTGATTTTTGGTTCCTTGTGAACAGTCTCCGGGGAAAACACAGCTATCGCCTACAGCGCCTGATGTACCTCCATACACAATGCATGCCCTCAAAAACACACTCACCCTGCTGCACAGTGAGTGGGCTACACATGTGAGCTGACTGATATCGGCTGGTAGTAACAGTCAACCTCTTGTGCAGAACAAAAACACTTAGAAGGGCCCTGGTTAGAGAGAAGAGGAGCGCTGTGTGACCTCCCAAGGGATGATGGTATACCTGTGTGTGCTTGATATTATGGAAGAAGCATCAGGATCATAGTAGTCTAAAATAATATACAAATTGAAATATATATTGACATTAAGATGTTGATTTAGCACTCAACAGTGCCAAATCCTCAAGTATAAAATACCATCACTGAAAACAATCTTGCTGCTTTAAAAGCAAATGACTTAATATTCATGACTAGTATCACAAGTGTTTGGTTCAAAGCCGTGGAGCAGATATTGTGACAGTGAGATTATGTGCTTGATTTAGGATTTAATAAAAGTTGTACGTCTCATAAATGGTTTGGTGAACATTTGGTGACAGCAGTGGAGATGCTGCCTGACATATTGCCATCTGGAAATTGCCAATTTGTCCAGATGGAGATGCTATTCAGCATGTCCAACTGTAGTGTGATGCACTCCGGAGCCACTTGCAAACAGTTCGTGGGGGGTTTGGATCGGCTAACAGTGAGCGTTTCTGCTGTCACAGCCAAATGGTTACAAGATGCACCAAATGTTGCTGTAGATGAATTAAGGTGCCTCAGAGAGATGTGACAACTAGCTGCTGGGTGGCATTGCTGTGGCCTTGCTAGGAAGCAACACCAGTGTGTTCTGTCACATGGTAGGGTTCCAGACATCCTTGGCTGTGTCCAAAAAAGTTCACTATTCACCATATACTAAACACGGTGCCAGGATTTCTATGGATGGGCCAAGGTCATTTTAATGACAGACGTTAATACTGTTTGCTTTCCGTAGTTTCCAGTTTCCAACTAGTAGCCCCACTGAATGACCAGGCGACTAGCCTCTCTATTTGATTATGACACTTAAAAAAATGTTCTAAAACATTTTTAATGCCGACAAACAGAAATAGGGCTATATCTCTCAAACTGTGCAAAAATCAAACACATCCGTTCATTTACAACACTGACATGTTATTTGTAATCTTGTTTGGGGGATCTGACTGGATTATCATTTGTTGAAGTTGATTGTAGGGAGAGAGAGAGAGAACTGCACATTTGCAGCTATCAAATTACACAGTGACTACATCTGCATTCTAGACCATTGATATAAGCATTCTACACAGCTGGATGTGTCATAGCCAACACTGGGCCAAAGCCGCAATAAAAACGCATGAAAAAACAAATCCTTTAATCACAGGCGATGAATTTATTTACTCCGTCAGACACTGACTTTTTTTTCCTTTTCTTTAACTTTTGGTACTCTATTCTTAATAAAACATCTCAGCCAATATCCGTACGGCGTAAGTAACGTCACATACATGGCCTGTTGTGATTGGTCCAGATTTCACACATAATAGTAACGTAATAAATGTAGTGTTGTACTTTTTTTTTAAAAGCAAAACATTTTTTGTCTATTTCATCTAAAGAAGACCGACTCATTTAGGATAGGCCAGTTCTATAAGTGGGCGGGCCCAGGCCTGTTAGGCCCACCCACAATGCCAAGCTAGCCAAATATGTGGTCCAGGATAAACTATGCCAACATTACAGCTGGCAGTCAGATTATTTTTAGAGTTTGTTTTTCATTTTGATTTTCATATCTACAAGTGTTGAGCTCAGATGATCTGCAGAACTCTGCTGGGTGTGCGTATTGTTAGATTTGCATAATGCAGCCCAGCATTCCTGAGAATTACTATATTAACCTATTGTTTTCTAGTAATAGTTATTTTAGATTCATCTGCTGATTAACTTCTCAAGTGATGTTAACACGTTTAACATGTTTGGTTTCTAAAAATTTAGAACTTAATGAGAGATGTCACCACAAGGTCTGATAGCCCAAAGGGACACCTTCGTTTGTTTTGTAAACCAATGAATCAAAGTTCATCTTTATTGAACATCAATTAAAATATCAAGAGAGAAAATCCTCGCATTTGTAAAGCTGGATCCAGGAAATGGTTTTTTTTCAGGAAAAATGACTGAAATTACCACCAAAATAGTTGCAGTCGCCAATCGACTAATCAACTAGTCATTCAAATCAAATACTGCTGTATGTGGGAAGGTGGGAAAGGACGCTTTGAAATATGGAATATAAAAATGATGGAATACGACAAAATGCAAAACTAAAAGTGGGAAAAACCAACAGCAAGGAGTGATTTAAGAGAGAATAGTTAGTAACAAGTTGAGTTCCTCGGGCAGGTTGTTCTGGTTTGGGATTCCTGCTGGTGCTCAATCACAAAGGATAAACTGAAGAATACATTTAAAAGATGTAACTCTCGTGCTTTGGAGACTAAACTTCCTGGAGTTGCAGGAAGTGAAAAGAAATGACTGCGTTGAACATTACTGTCAAGACAATCTGTCCCAGGGCGCCTCCCCTCCACAGACTGAATATTTGATCACTGGCAGATGGCGGATCCACGGAGAGGAAATGACTTACACGACGGCTAACCTGAGCTGGGTTAAGAAGCAAAGACAATAGAATCCACCAGCTGGTTAACACACCGGAGACTCCAATAACAGAGTTTGTGTGCTGGCAGAGATTTCTAATTGATTTGTTTTTCCCCCAGCACACCAGCTGCTGGTGCCAGATTAGCTAAACTGAGTGTCAGCCTCCATCTGAGGTAGACTCTCCGGATAACACAGTTAGATGCTCACCCAGAGCTGCACGAGGGGATACTGTAAGGTGAGCCGTGGACATTACAGCCTGGTGCTGTGGGGAAAGCTTTAAGATTGCAGCAAATGTTCCAAACCAAAGCAAATCTTGAAGTTTTTTTAGTTAGTTTTCATATCATTCAAACGTATTGAAAACTGCAGAACAATGCTGGTCTTTTTTGTGGTTTACTGTGCAGAGACGTGACGGATATGTATTTGCGGTAGGGCGAATGTTTTTGTAGCATTGTAGTTGTCTGATTAAAATGAATGAGGCAAATGTCTGTCTTAACCTGAACTTATGCCTCTTTGTGGCCCCCATCTTTAGAACACGCTGCCTTAGCATCTTAGGCCAACCAAATGTGTTTTCAATGTCTATTTTTTCAGTTTTACAAGGCAGAGTGCAGCAGCAAAAAACAATTTATAAAACAATTGAAGACATTTTAAGAGAACGGGAGTGAGAAAGTGTTGTTCACTCAGTGCAGAAGATGGAATGTGGCTGATCCCACAGTATCGTTGTCATGCCCTCTCCAGCTCAGAGTCCCTTTGTCAGCCCAACCCTAACTTGGCTGGCCTGCTCAAGGATTGGACGGTTGAAGTTGAGGTGTATTTGCAACACTGGGGTAACGGATCCTTGGCCGTGTCTTTGTGAGCATATACTTGATGAGGCCATCCCATGGCAGATCAGATGACAGCTGAACTCCATGCAGTTTAAAGGTGGAGGCTCTCTGATGTTTTGACCAGAGACACTTAGAGACGGAGGAGAGAGGATGTCGTTCTCTCTCTTATCACTCATTACCATATCCACGGTCTAGCTCCGTTCATAGCAGTGAAAACTCCTGTCCCCATTCAGCCACAGATTCCAAGGCCTTCTGAGTTTGGCTGGGGAGAGACTCCATCAGCAAGTTCATCTTCATATTTCACATGGCTAACAGAGGGAGGCAGACATAGATCCAGGCTGTTGATGCAAATGATAAAAAAACAGGATTTGACAGGGATCGGACACAGGAACCCCGCTGAACCCAATGCTCGATTTGTCTCTCAGATTGCTCCTGAAGGTGAGCCGGAGACATGTCAGCCAGTGTATGAAGCTACTGACAGTGCTTTACTGTGTTAAGAAGCATGAGAGGAATGAACAAAAACAGTGTGAACATCTATTTGGGGGATATTGTTCGAGTGCTTCATGTCAGCATCGCAGGATCTGAAGCAGACCAGTGACAGCTGATCCACCTGAAACCATGCTGTGACAGGGAACATTTGGGAAATTGTCTCATCCTTTTAATGTTACATCTTTTAAATAACACTTTTATCTGACAGCCATTTAAAGTTAACCCACCATCTGATTGTGATTCAAATTATTGACTATGTTTTTATTTAATGTAACATTACCAGTGAAAATAACCTACAATACATTGTATTGTCTGCAATGGGGTGAAAAGCATTTTCAAATTCTACAAGGAGCTTTCAATCTTTGAATTAAAAGCAGAGCTAAAGTATCCATAAGTTAAAGATGCAGTCAAACCTGACGCTGATAAACCATGAGTTCGTCAACAGCGGCATGGTAAGATTATAATCTCATAACCTTATCTCCTGCCAGACTTAGTGGGGGGAGCACCCAATCAATTGAAGCTACTTAGCATAATTTTGGGAGCAGGGCCACACCTCGAACACGCCTCCTCCAGTATTCCTATAAATACCTCCCTAACCCACTCATCCCGTCCCGTTTACGCATTACAAACCCCACCCTCCCAACCCCTTTGTCCTCTCTCCCTCCCTCTCCCTCTCTCTTTCTATCTTTTTCGTAGGGTCCTGAAGGGGTTCGTCGTGCCCGGGCGCCAGAGCGGATCCTCCAACGAAGCTCCCGACAACTCATTCAACCGACTAGACGGAAGTCACGTACAATCCTCGGTATCATTCATGTCTCACAAATAAATTGTTGAAGGCATTGCGTTGCTGGTTAGTCCTTGCTAGTGAAATCCCTTCTGGTGCCGGTGCCAAACAAGCAGAAGATGATGTAATGAGAGAAACAGTGTTGAGTTGTTCCTTCCACTGTAACTACATTTGACCCAGGTCTATATCCCTCTCACTCTAACAGCTACTTCCTGTTCCCTTCAGAGGGACTGGAATAAACAGCTAATGTGGTCTCGGACTTCCTCTCTTCTCTCCACTGTGCCGTAGTTAAAACCCCATCAACACACCACGCAACTTCCATCCCCAACGTGCCCACCTTTGGCCCTCCGCACTATACGTACCATAAATCAACACTGGCAACAAATAACATTACAATCATTCAGTAATGGATTGCACCTTTCACTGGGGGTATGCGCGATCCATTAAAATTCAATTTAGCCCCCACACTTATTTCTCCAAACAAGTAAAAGTGCCAGTCATCATTTTGTGATGCAGGGAGAGACTGGAGCACTTCTGGGCTGGGGAGATTGATGAGAAGAGAGATTAACACTTCATTTTCAACGCCACTGGAGATAGCCGGACCATAATGAGATTAATGGACTGAAAAGAGAGTCAGAAGGAAAGAGGAAGAGCAGAGAGAGTACAGACAGAGTGAGAAAATATAACGATCCAGTAGAAGAGTGAAGGTTCCAGGCCCAGGGCAGGAGGTGCTGGTAGAGGGTGGATGGGGATGGATGAGGCAGAACACGGACGCTACGTCTATCACCAGACAAGCAGGCTGACATTCACCCCGTCTACCTTCTGACCTCATAACGCCACCTCAAATCTCACATTCTCACTTCTCATAGATTTCAGTCCGAAGGGAAAAAGAGGACAGAGAAGGAAATTAAATGAAAAATCCATACAGGTACACGACACACCAATGAATGAAGTATGAGCAGTCGCTTACTGTCTTCATCTGTGTATTATGAGACGATGGGCCCCTGGGCACTGACATGCAAAAGGCCACAGATGTCACGCAGTAGGAGCTAGACAGATTTTTGTCTCTTTCTTGTAATGTTTTGCCTATTCGTGGTCAGTGTGTCTCTTTGTGGTCACTTTATGTTGAGTTTGTGTCTTTGTGTTGAGTTTGTTTGTCTTTGTGTTGAGTTTGTGTCTCTTTGTGTTGAGTTTGTGTTTCTTTGTGGTCACTTTGTGTCTCTTTGTGTTGAGTTTGTGTCTATTTGTGTTGAGTTTGTGTCTATTTGTGTTGAGTTTGTGTCTATTTGTGTTGAGTTTGTTTGTCTTTGTGTTGAGTTTGTGTCTCTTTGTGTTGAGTTTGTGTCTCTTTGTGGTCAGTTTGTGTCTCTTTGTGGTCAGTTTGTGTCTCTTTGTGGTTAGTTTGTGTTGAGTTTGTGTCTCTTTGTGTTGAGTTTGTGTCTCTTTGTGGTCAGTTTGTGTCTCTTTGTGGTTAGTTTGTGTTGAGTTTGTGTCTCTTTGTGTTGAGTTTGTGTCTCTTTGTGGTCAGTTTGTGTCTCTTTGTGGTTAGTTTGTGTTGAGTTTGTGTCTCTTTGTGTTGAGTTTGTGTCTCTTTGTGGTCAGTTTGTGTCTCTTTGTGGTTAGTTTGTGTTGAGTTTGTGTCTCTTTGTGTTGAGTTTGTGTCTCTTTGTGGTCAGTTTGTGTCTCTTTGTGGTCAGTTTGTGTCTCTTTGTGTTGAGTTTGTGTCTCTTTGTGGTCAGTTTGTGTCTCTTTGTGGTTAGTTTGTGTTGAGTTTGTGTCTCTTTGTGTTGAGTTTGTGTCTCTTTGTGGTCAGTTTGTGTCTCTTTGTGTTGAGTTTGTGTTTCTTTGTGGTCACTTTGTGTCTCTTTGTGTTGAGTTTGTGTCTTTGTGGTCAGTTTGTGTCTCTTTGTGTTGAGTTTGTGTCTTTGTGGTCAGTTTGTGCCTATTTGTGGTTATGTTGTCCATCTTTGTAGTTGTTTCTGTCACGGGGCATGATGAGGACTCAGACGCAGACAGTCAGGTGTAGTGAAAAACAGGTTTTTAATGAACCAAAAACAGGGAATCCAGGGACAAGACAAAAGACGAGGGGGAAAATCCGGCAGGAAAAGGCAGAACAGGCAGACTGGAAAACCGGGAACAGGACGAGCAAAACGGGCGGGTTGGACGGGAAACAAACAATGATCTGGCAGTGAGTGAGTGAAAGACCGGGGTTTAAATAGTGACTAGGCAGAGTGAACAGGTGAGAGTAATGAGCTGATGAGGTGAGTGTGACTGGCAGGTGCACTGAATGAACTGATTAGGTGAGTGAGGAGCTACAGAAAGAAACAAAGACACAGAACACACAGGGCAAAGCCTGATTGTGACAGTTTCGGCATATAAGCATTTATGGTAAATAATATCATATTTATCCAGTAGTTGTTTATATAGTCCTTGTGTGCTTATACTTCAGTGTTTGCTGTGTTTTCTGAATATTTGACTTTACTGGCTGTGATGATGTGACGTCTCCACGAGGATTAACATTTGTATCCGTTCACGTCTCAGAGTGTATGAACTCCTCTCTGCTGCGGTCTGTACGTGACGTCTTTACTGCTGATGGGATTCGTCCCTGATATACAGTCACATCCTCTGAGCTTGGAGAGTTCAAACCATATGTATTAAACACATCACTGAGGATGTTTCAGCTTGACTCACATCTCAGAAAGCATAGCTATGAACCACATAGCCCCGTGTTTATGGCCTCAGCTCGTTAGTGCTCTGGCTCCCTGATGCTCCTTTATGCATTTTGTACAGCTTTTATCTTCTTCAATTATTAATGTGTGTGTTGTTCCTTACTGTTTAATGTGTAACCTTTCATGTGCTGCCGTCTTGGCTTGAAAAGTAGGGATGTTCATCTTACTGCAGTTTGAATTAAGGTCAAATGAAAGCAAAATAAAAATATAAATACAGCCAGCAGGTCAGGAGTTCCAATGAAGCCAGGGCTGTGATTTAGTAAGCTGGCAGTAGCAGGGGGTACCAGTGCTCAGCGGGGGGTTAAGTAGCGGTGTCGCCTCTCATACACCCAGCTTTCATCTCACTGCAGCAGTGCATTAAAGTGGGTTGTCTTTTCGCATCACTTCCCCCCAGTTAATGAGGATGCATGTTGCTCCTACAGATCAATATTCCCCACTGGATGACAAACAGAATACCTAGTCCATTCCATTTTAATCAAACCCCACTGCACATCTCTCCGACATTCTGCAACCCCCACACACACACGCACACACGCACACACACACACACACACTATGAAAGTGTATCTTTTAGATATTGAAAAAGTGAAAATCATAGCAATGTCAGCTGTAATGTCATAGTTGGGACAGTAACTGAGAACTATATCTGAACAGAGCCAATTCAAAGCTCGTCACTGACAAATACAGCACCTTTAATTTAAACATGTCACAACATTTGTGTGAAAATTTCCCACTTAGGCATGTGGTTTATGAATATTTTGCATGTGATGTATTTACATGATTTAGGCAAAGACATTTGTGAGAGGTAAGACAACACATGTATATTATTCCATTTGTGACCACCTTGGGTTGATTCACCAGCAGTTTCAGTCTAAATGACAGCATGTGCAGCGAACATGTCCTCTATAATAGTTGTATTGTAAAACGTTGTGTACACGACTGCAGAAGGCCAAACACAACACACATTTACAACAGCTGGTGTTCTCAACTACTTCATCTGAATTCCTTATGAAAGGAAACACACGCAATGGAAGAACATCAGGGCACCACTTGTTCCAACATGGCTGACATGGTGACCTCCCAGAGGAGCTGTGTGCCAGTGACACTTTAGTATGAACGAGATGAGAACGTACGAAGACGCAGAGTGATTCTATGTGAGTGAGACGTTTGGTGAGCTTCAGTGAGTCCCTGCTGGAGGGATTCACTATGTGGCATTGCATGTTAAATGGCACTGATGATCTCCTCTTTGTTTACCAGGCTTGGTAATTTCCTTTTTCTTTTCCGCACACTAAGACCAAGCTCACATATTGAAATCACATTTCACATATGATCTGGATCAAGAGCTGCTGGGAATGCACACATGTCCACGCCTTCAGGGAAGGATGTGGCGTTTAGCACATCTTGTCCTGTCTTGTGAATGTCACTTTGTGTCTTCCCACATGCAGACCTGGTCCTAATACACACCTGACTCCAGCATGACACACACTTACACGGTGTCTACACGCAGCATGCTGGACTACAGTGGTTTACTGAGAAATGGATCCTTAATGTGGACAAAGGAAAATCCACACTGCATGAGCCAGAGCCAAACTGTCTTAAATCAGACTTTTTTTGTGTGACTGCATTTGTTTCTTTTCATAATAATAATAATAATAATTATAATAATAATAATATGCAACATTTTCATCTGAGCTCTTACATTTGTTGCGGCATCTGGAGGGAAAGCGGTGATTAGTTGGGTTAGCTGCAGAAGCAGATAAAGAAAAGAGCGACGTCTGTGAGGCGTCCACAGAAACGAACCCTCGGCATCACCGATGGGGACGGACTGAGAGGGAAGAAGGCCAGTTTGAGGATTACTCTTTAAATCCTCGTCCTTGACCATGTTTATTCGTCTGTGTAGAGACCTTTACTCAGAGACAGATATCAGTCAGACAATGGCAGCCTTGGTGTGGACTACTGGGATCTAAGTCATGAGAGACAATACATTTTTTTTAGTGCCACTGTCACTGTAATAAATGGGGCGCCATCTTAGACACAGTATCCAGTTCTATGAATACATCCTAATGCTCCATCTTGACAATGTTTTTAAGAGGACTGGACTTTTCAGGTGCTTCATGCAGTATGCATCCAGCTTTTGATAGCCAAGGAACAATATCATTTGTAAATAGAACAACTTTAGAGTTGTTGGAAGGTGCATTTATATATATATATATATATATATATATATATATACACTTTTTCTTTTACTCTTGACAGCGTTAGGCTTGCAGTTTCCCCCTGCTTCCACTCTTTGTGCTAAGCTAGGCTAAACACATCTCTGTATGGACGCAAAAAGACGAAAGTGATATTGATCTCCTGTGCCTCAGAGTAAGACAGCATATTCCTCTAATGTGACCTCTCTGACCCTGGTTGAACACAAGGTGCATGTTCCAATCTGTGGACCATAACCCCTTTCTGCTGGAGTCAGACCATGTTAAATGGACTACTCGCCGTGTCTGAGCGACCCTGGCTGCAGATGCCATGGAAAGAGTCCGACTCAGCTAACTGAACAGCAGACACTTTCATTATGCTGCTGTCAGGAGCACACAGGCTGGGGTCAGCCTCCGCCGGGCACGCACGCACGCACGCACGCACGCACGCACGCACGCACGCACGCACGCACGCACGCACGCACGCACGCACGCACGCACGCACGCACGCACACACGCACACGCACACACAGAAAAACAAGCAATATTAGAGCCTTTGTGTTCTCCCATGGCAGCAGCCCCTGCTTTAATTAATTAATATTGCTCTCGGTATTTCTCAAGCAGCAATGACATGATCCCATAAATACATGCACACTCAGCATACTCACACAGATCACTGTACTAGAAATACAGTGGCCAAACCAATGAGTACATGCACACAATACACTTCACAGCTGTACTGTACATTCAGCTGGCTAACACAGCTTTTAAGTCCACTACTGTAGAGTACTGCAGGAAGAATGTGTTTTTGATTAGATGTCTGAAATAAGATTTGTGTTGACACAAGCTGAAGCCGTTTTAACGTTTTGTTCTACGATATAAAATACATCAGTAAAAGAAGTTTTTACGTGTCTTAAAAGGCGATTGCTAACAAGAGTCTAAATGAGACTATTAAACGTCCTCACTAGAACACTAGTCCTACTTCAGCTTTGTGGTGGAGACGTAGGTCATGTGACCGTGGTGGAGTTCCTTTATAGTCAAACTTTAGCTTTTCACTTCTGCTGATTGTATTCACGCTTAAAAATCATAAAAACAGGGTTCATTTGTGAAGATTATCTTGCTGAACAAAAAAGTTTGTTTTCTCAGGGATTCATTTCTGTATTAATTCAAAATCTAAAGGACAAGTTCCATAAGCCTTTCGTCGAGGGAACCAGTGTGATGCTAACTAATGGTTCGGACTACAAAAACCTCTATTATGACTCATTTCAACTGACACAGACTGCTTTGGGTCAGTTTTACTTTTATTGAGACTTTAAATTTATCAAGTGAACTGATCAGTTTTATTTTCTGCAACCCCGTCTCTGTAAAATTACATTTTTGTACTACTTATTTATAACGGCAAATACATTTTGAAAGAAAAGTATTGACGAACTGATATCTCTTTCTTTAAATTTCCCACTTTACACAATGGGGGAAGATTTTACTTGCATCATGTATCCGTACAGTCACACAATGTTGATCGTGGACATATGTTTAAGGTTAAAGATTTACTGACTAACCAACTGTTTTGGCTTAAAACGCAGCAATGCATACTTGCAAACTCACATCTTCACATTTCTACTTTCTACCACTGGTTCCCGGTCAAATACAGAATAGACTTCAAAATACTACTCACCACCTACAAAGCCCTAAAGAACCTGGCCCCTCTTTGGGTATTTTGAAAAGCGCTATATAAAATTGATGTATTATTATTATTATTATTACCAAAAGTGTAATTTTCTGTGCTTGATTTGAATATTGTTTGAGGTTCCCAATAATTCATAATTAATCTAATAAAATAAATAGGTTTTCTCTGCATTTCTTTCTTGTCATCTTTAAACCCCTCAGATTTATTTGACGACATGTGGGAATCACAGGTTTAACACTTTTATAATTTAATAACAGTAACTGGATAGATTTGGTGACCGGACTGACTGGAACTGTCACTAACATGACACTGAAGAAATATGATGCAGAGATCCAACAATAACTTTGATTAGTTTTGGAAACACTTTGAAATAATCACACTGCACTCATTACGACATTATTATTTCAGGACTCAGTATTTAGCCCTCATCTGTCTCCCACACTTTAAACACATTCTGTGCATTTATTCTATCACAGAGGGTTACAAATGAATGTGTTGAATTGTGAGATGCCTAATCCCAGTGAAATGCACAGTGACACATGCCTGCTCACACATCGCATGGGTAAGACGGTCTCACTAGCGTTAAAGAACAGCAACCAGTTAACCATAAAACAACTGGAGGACACGAACAAGTCTTGCAGCTGGCACCTTTCTTAAAGTTATGGTCTTTTTTGTTACAATGTAACACCTCTCTGAAGACGAGTGGAGGTGGGGGAAAGCTCAATTCAAAATATTCCAGCATTGTGGAAGAGATGAGCTGGCTCATGTAAAGGGAGGAAATGACAAGAACATTGAATACTGTAATTCCTACGAACGGCGACAGCCCAAGCTTGTCTCGTCAACGTCAATCTGGGTGAGAGCGCTGTCAGACGGTGTGTGTGTTGGTTCTGTGAAAATGAAAGGGGGAGGGAGCTGCAGTGGAGGCAGAGGTGAGCCTGATGAAAATTGGCAAGCAGATTATGGATGTGATATTTGTGTTGTCTGCACTGATGGCGGGCAGCTCGTCCACCCACAAGGCTGCTGATGGTTTGGCCCAACAGTCAGGTGTTGTCAGATGGCCAGAGATGTAACGAGTGACAGGGAAACCTTCGGCCATGATTTTTCCCACCTTTGAGTCAATCTTGATTTCAAAAACAAACCTTTGTGCCCATACAGTTTTTCTCTGGGCTCTCCATGTGATCAAGGGTTTTCAAAGATATTTGTTAGTTCCATTCATTTAATTTGTTATAACAAAAGCTATTAAATAGGTTGTACCTGGTTGTTTAAATCATGTACTGCAAAACATCTAATATAATTTAGCCTGTTTGAATCCTTACAAACGAAAAGTTTCAAAAATGTACCAATGACACTATTTCACACAGATTTTATAGTCAGGAATGTTTTATATTTGTACCCCTTAAAAAGAGCAAAAATAACTATTTCTAGTTTAGTGTATCTAGTACACACTCTTTAAGGGAAACGACAGTATCCTCTGATGCTACAGAGAGCCCTTCTAACGGGTTCTTAGAGTGCCAACAAGGTCCCTCATAGACAATAAGAACCTCTTTATAATGTTGTAGTGTAGCCTTATTACAAGTACAGATGCTACAAGTTTAACATAATTTCCAAGCAGCTTACAGGCCGCATCTTCTCACAATTATTTCAGTATTGAGCTGGATACACTTGATGCACAGACAAGTGTCATTTCACGACATCCACTGACATGGCCAAAACTAGACAGTGTTGACAGTATTAACTGTGTTGACACCGTACTCAGCTAGCTGCTACATTAGTGCAGCAGTGGGGCACTCTGAACCTGGGGGTCGGGGGTGCTTCTTGATACCAGTCGGTTAGCAAACAGAGCTATAGAAAGTCTGAGGTGGTCTAAGATAGCAATGCTTATTTATTTGTACTTGCTAATGTTTAGCCAACAAGCCAAAGAAGGTAGCCAGAATGTGTGTGGGCTGCTGTTGAATGTAGCTTACCCCCCCCCCCCCCCCATACAAAACGATTGCATGACGTTTTAATTCCACTTGTCTTTGTGACTCTTCACAAGAACAGCTTGTTACCTAGCAGTCTCTCTGTCTAAATGTTGACTGATTTCCCTCAAAATTTGAGTTGGATTCAGAGTTTTGTTTTGAAGGAGCCATATCTAAGACTTCGACACGTATTGCACACAAACAAGACCACAAAAATCAGGGACAACACAACTGTGACAATCTATGAAGTTTACGGCTCAGCAGGTGACAGGCCAAGCACAGCGCATTGCACCATATGTATCACTAAGGATTCAGGTGAGCATCAATGTCAGTGAATGAGATTATTTTGGTAGGGGTTTTCATGTTTCTCTCTTCCCTCTGACCTCTCAAAGGACATGTTTCCTTCTCACACCGCCACAGACTTGCCGCAATTCCATCTGTAATTCCCTTCCTGTGCCCTTCAGGGACTCCTCACCCTTCTTTAGGCAGCAGGTAACCCAGTTTAGTGGTCCTGAATCTCCTATGAGTTGATTATTACATTTAAAACATAAGGCTTTCATATTGTAGAATCTGCTGGAGTGAAACCAGGCCAAGTGAGTGTGTACAGGCTGTAAGGAATTCACACTGTCAGTATATTTTTCAAGTAGTTCATCTTATGGAGCCAAAATGATTATTTTTAATAGAGTCTATGAAGGTTACCTAACTGGCAGCTAAATAAAAGACACTCGTATCTTCTTCGGAAACAAAACACAAAAAAGTAGTGCAAGGGTATTTTTGTGTTACTGCAAAAACACAAAACTGAGACTCTATGCTGATAATAACAGGCACATTGTGCTGTCATCTTTGTAGCACACTCATCTTCATTTCTCATGGGCCTTCAGCCAGCACTTGTGCAGCATACAAGCTCAGGCACGCTAGATCAAAGGCCAAACAGGAATTGATTTGGATGCGTCTTTGCTGCCTGAAAATAAAATACCTTGTAATGAAGCGTGTTTACTGCCAGAGCCCTGCGCAGATGTCCCCTAGGAACCATGTAATGTATAGAGAAGGGAGGAGAGCGGTGTGTATGTGTGTGTGTGTGTAGATTTGCTTGCCAGATGCTTGAATCTGGCAAGCAAATCTAAAGTTCCCACATAGCCTACAGATTTAACTCACAAAGAGGAGGGATCTGCTGAAGACAATACTGTCAGGAGCATCCTAGAGCAAGAGCAGTACAACTCTCTGAGAATCTGTAGACACAACGCCTTCTTAGGGTTAGGGGTGGGGGAGTAAAGGGACTCTGTGTTATGATGGCGGTTTGTGGGGCCTGTAGGAAATTTAGGTTCAGAAGTGTTTTTCAGTAGGATTTATAGCACCTTAGAGGTGGATAGTAAAATGTTAGCAAGTACTTGGTATGCCATATATGCTTGTAAAACGTGTCAAAGTATTTGAAACATCACAAGAATACTTATCAAATGTATAATATGTTTACAATAGGTTTACCGTAGAAGTGGCGAGCCATACAAGACAATCATTGAATGTATTAAACTGTGAAGAATAGCCAAGGGACAGACAGGGACTTTGAGACAGGCATTTCAGGGACGACCATCGCCACAGCCGGCCGGGGCCTAACAGAGGGAGGGACACGCAGATGGATCGCCAGACCAGCACCGATGGTCACTCGAGGGCGGTCAGCTGACTGAAGCCAGGAGGAGTCAGCTGGATTTAAGCCAATTGTAACTGAGACAGACATTTTATGACTTTTACGGACTATGAAAGGAGATTCAAAGGAAGAACTCGTTCAGTTCCGTTACATTTCATCTTGCAGGTATCAAACTTCCCGGTTGGAACGCGTGTGTGGACTCTTTTCCGCGGATCTTATTTCCATCGATGGTGTAAATAGTGTACTTCACTTTGCAATTGTTTTAGCTTCTGTAAGATTAGATACTTTTGATCATAATTTGAACCGGCTGAGTTTTTGGCACAGCTGGAAGACGTGCGGCTGTCCCACAGTTTCGAGAGGTTCCTGAACCTAACAGGCCCATCACTTGGACACTGATCTGTTTTAACCCTGCTAGTCTCAAGGTCGGATGTTGGCTGATCTGTTCACCGGTCTGTCTAGGACTTGGATCATGACCACGACACCGTATCTCAAAGAACTGATTTCCATGAAATTAGTAGTAGATGTTCATTGTTTCTTCAGCATGAGTGTAATAATGACTTTGGTGACCCCCTGACCTTTATAGCACCATCAGGCAGACTTTTGCTTCTCATTCATCACGCCATTTATTTATTTTTAGTGTACCAAAACCACGATCATCAAATCATATGTGTCATTTTGAAAACTCTGAAAAAATGTTGTTGAATGTTAAACCATGAAGCCAAATTTTGCAACACTTTCCAATTAACCACTTGAGTGTCTCCTTGCCTGCGTGCCTCTCTGAGGAAAAACTACAAACTAGGGAAATTTACCAGAGGTTGTCTGCCTCGGCCCTGACTGCATCATGGCCAATTAGGCGGGCTGATAATGTGACTTAATGGACCATGCATTGGTGCTCTAAGGAGCAAGGCTGGACTCTGTGGCGCAAAAGAGGAATAAAAAGGGTCTGATAGACCATAAATCCTTACAAAACCGACGCACTGTATGTTGCCATACAAATATAAACACTAACATCTCTATTACACCATTAATTATTCACTATAATGAATAAAAGTTGTTTTTTTGTTTTGATTCTGAGGGACTTGCATTGGAGCTCACCCTGTTCTGCTCCTTGCTGTGTGTGCATTCTCTAGTAAGACATATTCATATCCATCAAATCGATTTTTAACAGTTTGTGTTGGAGCTTGGCCCTCGACCACTGCTTCAGAAATGTGCAGAAATGTGCATAACACATTTGTAGTGCCATGCTCAGCCATACCAGGTTGATGCTGAATGGAAAGAAACATACAGAGGTATATGGACAGAGAGCTACCAGCAGACACACAGAGTAACCTGGTAGATGTAAAGCCTTCTACATCTAGTCAAAGGTTTTCATCTGGAAGGTAAGTGTCTGCTGGGAATCGACATAGCTCCCTCAATAGCTAAACTCAAGTCAAACTAATCCCCATAAGCATTTGCAAAGACTGGCATTATCTGAAACCCCACACACTGCATATATCTAGCCCTGGTCCCCTGGGCCCTGCCTCCGATCGGTAGATGCACACCCTGGCTGAGGATACGCTATTGACTGAAATTAATTATAGACCCATTTACTGAATGAGCTTGGTCAACATCTATGTCGGAGGGGCCACCGGGCGCCGTGCTACATTGGTCGGCTCCTGACGATGGTCCAGCGCTGATGGTAATAATACAAAGAGACTTCCATTGTGCAAAGTCTGTTTCCGTTTTCTGAACACTATAGGGACATACTGAGCAACCAAAACCTGGACTTCACACGCCACCAGATTTAACAGGTCGGGTCATGAAGGCAACATTGAAAAGAAGCCCATACTGAGAACATTCATTGGACCATTTGCAGTCATGGAACACACTATTCATGACCCATTGCATTAAGGAACTAGAGGATAGTATTTGCACTTGTTGGCCACCCACATGCGTTTGGCCTCACCCAAAAAAGAGCTCTCTATTTTCTTTTAAAAGTCTTTGAAAATGTATTTGAAAGTTTTGCAGAAACAGTAGATCAAAGCTGTAAACAAATACAGAGAAGTAACTTAAATCAGGAACTTCTGAGTACTTTGTGAACACGTGTGAAATAACGATGCTCGGGCAAGATCAGTCCCGAGCCCTTACACACCATATCATCTCTTAAAAGACTGCCAGGACCCAGTACATCAGCTTTAATGTGTATTCATTCAGACGTAGCTGTCTTTAGTACTTAGTGATGTGCAAGAAACATGTTGTGTAGAAAGAAAAGTGGTTTCTGGCTCTAATTTGTCCAACTCCATGTAACCCAGAGCCTCATCTGTACACAAAGACTTAATAGCTTGTAGCATTGTGCTAATTTGCTGTTTATATAAGCAGACTCAAGAAATCCTCAAATGAGTGGAAGGACAAACCTTCTCAGGTCCATGAACTAGAGTTGCTTCTTTGTGTTTCTTTACCTTTCTTTTTGACCTGCATCCTGCACCAACGCAGCAGCTTGTGTTACTTTACAATCGTGTTATTGTTGGTGTGAAAGCTGCGTTAGGGGGTTTACAGTACACCAGAAAGGAGTTACAGACACAGCTCACAAAAATAGCAAGTCCACTGCAGGCAGTGGCGGGCCGTGCATTTTATACCTGGGCCTTCACTGCTGTCCTGCAGCTGAAATACCACCTTATAACCACATGATGGCGCCACAGCTATTATTCATTTTTAAGGCTGTAACTATGTACGTCTTCGTATTAAACCGTTCGGTACGAGTCGTTTGATAATGCTAGAGCATTTAGAAAACACAAAAGCCTAAATTCAGGATAATATAATGTTCTCAGCTGGTCTGGCTGTGGGATCCGCCATCATTCCTTAATGACAAGCTGCGACCCAAAGAAATTAACATTGGATTTTACTTTCACAACTTGAGCGTTGAACGTTCTGCTCTGCAGTGTCTTTCCTCGTCTCAGCCCCCTGTGTCATGGTGCATTTCACTCAGTCAGAATGCCCATATTTGATTGGCTGAGCTGCATCACGTGATGTGATTCACTACCCATCAGCCTCTGCTGTTAAGCTTCGTTTCACGATAGTCACGTGCTCGCCCACTGACCAATCACAGCACACTCTGCACCTCGCGGCAAAGCTACACATGGACACTGAGCGGCATGTAATGCTGACGTCATTATAGGCCAGCTAGCAGGCTCTGACACGTCAAAGAATACGCCCAACATGTCAAACTAAAGATCTGATTGGTTGAACACTATGACAATCAACAATATCGTCCCCATTCACTTAAAGTGCACATGGATTCACTTGTGAGTCTGCAGGCCTCTGCCTCTGTTCTTACCTAGAGACACAGAGGTGAACTCTGATTGGATAAAAGCTCTACTTAAAACAAGCTGCTGGAAGCAGAGCAGCTGAGGAAGACAGTAGCTGTGCAATGAGGAAATAAGATAATGGGGAAATATTTTCATAAATTATAATACATGTAGTGTATTTAAGAAAAATTATTAAATTATAAAATAGCTGTAACTTTGTGATTCTGTTTAGGCCAGCAGAGAAGGCCTTGCAGGCCCTGACGGCCCACCACTGCCTGCAGGACACTATCTGCAGGGGCTGGCAGGTATTGGTGAGACGTAGTTATGAGGGCTAATAACCGCAGAAGAACACATTACAGAATTCTTCTCATTCAGCTGTAAGTGAAATAACTGTTTAAAATATCTTTCAGTGCCACTGAAATGAGACCTGAAAACAAGTACGACAGCAGGGTAAAAATAAAGAGCAAGGTGAGGAAAAGGTGAGAAAGAGAGACAGAGGGAAATAAGAGAGAAAGAAAGTGAGAGACAGAACGGAGGACTAGGTGCTAAATGGTGTGAATAATTGAGTTGGAGGTGGTAACTTAATGAGATGAGCAAGACAGTGATCACGAAGAAGGCCAAGACTCCCAGTGTGGCCCTCCCAGCATGACTGGCTATACTTCACATGTGCAATGAGCATGGAACATACATGGGAAGGAAAGGCTTTCTCAAGTTATATGAGGCGAAGATTATAAAGGTGTAGAAAGGAATGCAGCTGTAGTAGAAGTAACAGTAGTAGTATTCTATGCATCTCTATGCCTGCACTGATATAACACTACTCTTCAAACCTACCGAGACTTGAGTAAAACATGTCAAGCATGGAAGACCATGTCAAAGAGAATGAGGGTATCACGTTAGAAGATGGATGTTTTTCTAACATATTCCACAGCCTGATGTCCATGGAGGTCATAGCCTTGTACAGTAGCTGCCGTATAGAATGGGTATTACCTAATGACAATTTCTTCATTCTAGGTATTACATTTCACATACTGGATTTGAAGATGACTGTGTTACAAAGATGACAACAAAGGGCACCTGCTATTCTCTGTAGACTCAGTGGGTGTTATTGCTGTGAAAACTGGGTCAGATACAGCATCTATTTTTGGCATTTTCTTATTGAAATTGTGATAGTATAAATCAAAAAGTACTAATCAGAATACAACATGCAACTTTATTTATTGTTGAAGTCCTATTGACATCAACATCTATTTTTCCCCCGGAACAAAAGAAATCCATGACCAAACACAACAAACAACAGAGATAAAGTCAGATAACTAACAAACAGAATAAGAAAATATCAAAAACAATCATAAAAAACAGATATTAGAGTATCATGGATTTCAAGACAAGTTCAACTCTACAAAAATGACATAAAACCAGTGTAAGGCTTAACGGCATTAGAACACAGCTCAATACTAACTGCGACCCTGTAATGTCTAATTACTGGCATGCAACTCTGAATCATTGAAGGTTTCCCTCACGCAGAGTTGCACCTGGTCGGCATTTACGTCCATTTCATTCGTAGCAAATGAGCTAAGACTTGCAATAATAAGGGTATGGTCCTTTAAATTCCTCAGCAGACTGCACCAAAGAAGAGGCGGAGGAAGGAGATGGAGGGCTCGTGCTGTAATCAGTGACATATCTCTCTGGCTGACAAAGACACTTCGTTGACATTAATGGCTAATTGGCTGCTTTGGCTCTGCGGCTGCAAATGTTTAAGTCCAAAAACGGCGAGGTCCAGAGAGGCAGGATAATGAGGCGCAGAAATAGAGACATATTATTTTTAATTAAAATACACAGAGAAAAAAACAATAACCAGCAAACAGCAACGCGGTCTGTATTAGTGTGTGTGACACAAGTCAAGTGCTTCGTTGAAATTTCCGGTGAACAAAACAATAGCTGAGAACAATAGGAGTGTGCGTGTGTGTGGGCTAGTACAGATCTTCTTCTGCACTGGATCGGAGCATGTCTACACTTTGGAAAGAAAAACAATAGATACAAATTGAGATTTAACCTTGTGAAACTGATGACAGGGGAAAAAAAGTGAAGTTGTTGCCTCAGGACCCTTTGAAAGAGGAGCTAAAAGTCTTGTCAACTTCTGTCAGCCTTGTCATCGTCAATTTGCTTGTGTGCGGCACAAAGCAGAGGTGGCATCTGAGTCCATGACGGACGTCTTTTTATGACAAACTACTGTAAAAGATCCAACGACAGACTGTTTATTAATGTCAACCGCTGCTTTTCAGATCCCAAACACTTGTTCATCATGCTGTGTGACATGAACACCTCTTGAATCAAAATCAGAACGTTTCATTTTGACTAATCACTTCTCATTTTAACCAGCTGACACGACAGTTTTATGGATGAGACACACACAAAATCCTCAAAAGGCAAACCAAGCAGAATCAAAACTGTCTCTGGAAGTCAATGTAGACAAATACATCATTATTTCAGTCTGTTGTCTAGAGAACACACATATTTGTCTTATTGTTAACAAATGCAATTCGTTCCTCTATTCATCATTTTTTGAAGCTTCATTAATCTGAAAGTTGAACTGACTAATGCACAGAACATTACCACCTGTAACTACAGCTTCCCTCAGCTCAATGGAGCATGTTGCTCACTGTTTTGGTTTCCAACCCACTAACTCTCCAGCCACAGCAGGAACCAGTTCTATGAGACAGACCCACTGTACACTACCTGCTCAGCACTGTGTGGATGACTGACAGAGAGAGCTACTAGCTGGTGAACATAGTGGAGCATTCAGCGGATATCTCTTCTTAAGACTTGGTGGAGACCACATGAGAAGTCACATTGGACTTCCATCCAAGTCCCAGTAGCATTCTAAACAAATGCTAACACTGCTCCATACTTGCAGACACGTAAATAGCCATATGTTAGTTAACATGTTACAGTATGTCACTGTTGTCTTTTTAGCCTGTTCTGCTGCTACCGAGAAGCCAAAAAGCAACAACTTTTAAAACAGCTCACAGATATACAATTAGAGTTTTTCTTTAAAAGGTTTTCCTCAAACATCTAGGCACTATAGTTTTACTAACATTATTGGCATTGCGTAATAAGATACATGATGCTTTGATACACAATACTCATAAGTGGATACATTCTTAAATAGTTTGGCTCTGCAGTGATGCATGTGAGTAGGCTGCACGGTTAGCCTTAATATACATGCTTACTATTCAACTCAACACATTCACTTATACAACGTGGAAAAAGCTTATTACCTGTTGTGAAGACACCATCACAGCACATGCAAGAGAAACAAACAGAGAAAAGGAATTAGCAGATTATCACAATTTACTTTTGCACCTACGTGTATAGAAATGATGTAACAACATGTACACATTGTGTAGAAATGCTGCCTGCGTTTGCTGTTCTTTTAATGCACAGGACCTGAGGACAGGGGAGATTCATTTGATATCATTTCAACGGCACATTGGGAAAAGAAATTCTGACAGAAGAATTGGTTGGCTCATTTTGGAGGAAAGTGACGGAAAATGATTCCAATACACGACTTGTAAACACAAAGACAAAATAGGCAAAAGACTGAAGTGTGTTCAAGTAATTAGAGCAGTGACAGCCAGCCCATCAGGGAAAGACAGTGATCAGATGTGTGCGTGTAGCTGGAGTCTCTAAAGAGCTGATGTGCTCTTTAGAGAACAACCTGCCGCTCTAACTTATTACGGAATTTACACTTCAAGGAAATGAGAATGTGGTAATAATTGATATCTACTGTTTTAAATGTCATAACAGGTGTTGGGAACCTAGAGGAGCGTGTTTGGGTTATCAGCATCTAAGAAACTAAATTCTTGACATCAATAGAATTATTAATGTCAGTAACAATTATTAATGATTATTAATAATAACGGGGCACCACCCTGCGAACAGGGACCAATAACCAAACAATAAAACTAAGTCTCATAATTAGCGTTCACTCATAATGTCAATAGTCTGAGTACTATTACACATTCAGAGTGAAAGTGAAGGTTTAAGTTCGAGCACAGGCCACTACATCCAGTTATTATTACACACATATGCACAAGTAATCACAGACGACTGCTCTTTAAAATATAACAGAGTTTATTAAATCAAAATAATAAATGATCAAATCAAGTACTATCAAAATCAACAAACACTATCATACAATTATATATCTAATACCTAAAGTCAAATGAATAAAGTGGGGTAAGGATATGTATATAGATATATGTACATGTGTGTGTGTGTGTGTGTGAGTGTGTGGAAACGAAAGGGGGGGGGAGCTACTCAAACCGTGATGGTACGTAACCTAAAAAGGGGCGTGTGAGCCTACAAGCAAAGATGGCGGAGTCTATTGACCCGCGACAAGATAGCTGAGAGGTGGCTACGTGTAACCACGTGGGACGGCGCACAATGTGGGTTGGGACAATAGATTACGCGACCACGTGTCTGAGAGGTTCACCCAAAATCAGTGAATCTAACTATGTGTGTGCGGGTTAGTGGGACGAGAGAGAGAGAGGGAGAGAGAGCTCTGAGCGCGGTGCTCGGCGCTGCAGTGAGAATGTGAGGAACAGCTGATCACTCGTAAACTCTGCGGTCGGATTCTGAACCGACCGGTCACGCTTGTACGGTGATAGTTGCGGTTCTAGATCTCACTCACAGAGCCGATTTAAAGAAGAGAGAATAAAACCAAACAAAATAAAATAGTCCCCAAAACAAAACACATCTTTATCACTGCGGTGAGATGCGAGTATTGCTCTCGTATCACCCCGAAACTCGGTCGGCGAGACGAGGTTCCGCCACCGTGGTTTTGGTCTTTGAAGTGATAAAATCACAACCTCCACATCCACTAGCAGCGACGGATCTAATGCAAACAGTTACATCAGGAAATACACAATATAACGGGACTCCGTGGTCCGCGATGCTTGCGCAATAACACGTTATAACACGACAGTAACTTAACGTAACGAGATACAGGAATAACAACGACATAACAAATAGGCTAAATTAAGCTAATGCTAAATTAAGCTCAGCTAGGCCCAGATACCAGTAACTCTTACTTGTAGAAGCTTTGTTCGGTGGGGTACGTTTCCCGTGGTGGGGATCACTCGGTCCTCGAGTAGCCGCTGGCTCTCGGTGGCGCGGCCTCGGGGCTGGCTGGCGCAGACTCGGCCTCCTCGCTGCAGAGAGGGGCTTTTTAACTTCGGCTGAGGGACGAGGTTTGGGTCGTCCTTCCCGGAAATCTTCGGCGAGGAAAGATTGTTACCTTCTGCCGGCGGTGTGTACACAAAAAGGGTGGGAGAACGGGGCATAGGAGTTATCCGTTCTCGCACTACAGGATCCAAAACTCAAAATAAAACACAGTCTGTTCGACCAGCGAATGTTACATGTGACCTGATAGGATTTGATGAGGCCGCGGTTCCTCGTGGATCTTCTTGTCCCCTGGACGAGTCCGGAGTGAAGAGGCCTTGTGGACCTCCTGACACCAGCGTGTGTCCGGGGTGAAGAGAGCCTTGTGGATCTCCTTACACCAGCGGTGTCTGGACGGAAGAGAAAGAATTCTAGCTGTGCTCAGGCTTATAAACCAGGTGGCACAACCAGTGGGGGGCCCTTTCTTGGCCAATGAGGGACCAGCATCAGGTTTCTGCTGGAGCTGGGGGGTGTGGTCATCCGGCATGAGGTTTCTTGTAGACCCCATGTCAGGCGTTTTGGTGAAAGGAAGGAACATGGCTGCTCCTTTGTTTGAAAAGCACGTGTGAAGGTCTCAGCCAGCCAGGACAGCAGGGTCAGATCCCAACACAGGATATAGTGGAAAGATATTGATTCTTTAAATCATACTCCCAAAAATATGTTTGCTGATGAAACAAAATGGATATGAATAGAGTTGATATTTATCAGCCCATTTTTACCTGAAGTTGTTCTAAAAATAATGCTTACATCATAACTAATTCATTACATCAGTGATAAAGCACAACAAAGAAATCTAAAATGTTGTTCTATGTAAAACAATAAACTTTTTTCTAGGAAGGATAATGTTGGCCTAACAGAAATGAATAAATCCCAAATGACATTGATGATCCCAGGACTCTGGTTCCAGCATCAAATCAAATTTGTACAATTCTTATAGCTGTAAAACTAAAGGCATCCCTATCAGCCTCAGCTGCACTTTGTGTTTAGTGCCAACTGGCAAATGTTAGCAAGCTAACTCAGATGTTTAACATTATACCTGCTGTGAGAGCATGTTAGCATGCTGATTGATCATCACAATAGCTTTATTTTTGTATTCTTCTTAACCTGTTACCACTCCAGTAAAATGAGCCTAAAAGGCCTATCCAAGGCATACCCAAAGTAAACTGAAAGCTGTTCTTGAACCGTTTGGAGTACATGCATGGTTTTGATCTCTTTTGAAAGGTAACACTCTGAAGGCTCAGAATCACTGTAAGTGCTACTGGCATTGAGTAATAGAAGTTTGAACACACTGAAGTAGAAGGTTTTTAATTCCGCCTGAATATGTTTCTGCAAACAGATGCCTGCAGATGACTATAGCTGGGACTTAATAGCTGGAAAACACACTGGGACCACAGCATGAAGCCTTACCTAGTCCAAGTTCAAATTTGATAACAATACCACAGAAAATGAATATTTTAGACATGTTTTTCTAAGGGTATGTCAAGGCGCTTTCCAAAAAATAACATTTGGGAAACCATGGTAACCATGGTAACATACCTAGGCTGTGTAGAAATGTGTATTCATAATTCAAACTAAAGCTTATTTATGTCTAAACACAGTTATCTAGAAGTTATTTCGCCATTATTTACCTTCCTAAGTTCTCCAAAACTTTTAAAAACCGCACTTTGGATTAAAGCACGGACACGGGGACCTGACTCGCGGTTTCACAGTGACTTCCACATTCTGCCTCTAAATCTAACCCCAGAAGCTGCATATCATTATTTTTGAAATTTCATTGGCTATACGAAGCGTCGGTCATCAGAACGATCGGTTGCAATTGGCTCGAGCGTTACACGAAAGAAGAGGGGCGGGCACTTTCCTTCAACGCGGACTCTCGTTGGCTATTGTAGGCTGTGGACAGGACATGGAAGCTCCTAATAGGTCAAATGAAAAGGTCAGAGTGCAGCCGCCATTTTGAGACCCAGAGAGCGTCTCTGTTTACATGCAAACTGAAGTTACATTTGAAAATATATAGATATTTAGGCATATCTGCCGGCTAATATGAAATGATGCAACATCAGTCCGTGGGTATTTATGGACGTAATAATGTGTTCACAGCTCAGTGTGGATGAGAGTTTGTGTTTCTTCCCTGTGGAGTTCCTCGTTCTGGCTGGGATATGTTTGGGTGAGGCCAACGAAGATGGCCCATGATGTTAGAAGTGTTCCCTTAGCATTGACATGTCTGCGTGTCTAAGGTAATGCTTACAGATGGTTTCTTTTGTACAGACGTTCTTAGCTGCCTCACTATTGTAGGCAACGCTGAATCCAAAATGTTCCCACACACCTGACTAAAAGATCAGGGTGCATCCTCCAAGGTTACCTCCACGTGCCATCTCCATACTGTATTCTTGCCTCTTAGCTTCTGTGCCTCCGTTTCCCTCTCTCCAGTGACGTTACGTGACTCGTCATTGGTATACTGACAGTTCATTGGATAGCTGCGTTTGGGGATGCACACAACCTAACAATTATTGTTTCCTTGTAAAAATGAAAAACTGTAGCTCACATGTGCAAACGGCCATGGTTTGTGCAGTGAACAGTTTGATTTTTTCTCATCCCTAAGACATACAGAGACTCCTTCCATGCATCAACTATCACAAACAATTCTGCTCAAATCCACAAAGATAATTTTAAAGACAGGTATGTTTCAGAAGATTGGCAGCCCTGCTGGCCTCCTCACTGTGTTTTAAATCTTATATTGCCATTTGCAAGAAATCTGCTGGATGGTCCAAAACAGGGGGATAATTATCTTCACATACACTAACTGCACTATAAGTTTAACCCACAGCGGGCCCTTTTTCTATCAGAGGCATAAGTAAATGTTTGCATATGGGCTTGATGGGAAGAAGTGGGGCATCAGAACTGGAGTTGATAAAAAGGACACGGTCTCTGTGATAGGCAGCCTGCAGCCCATAGCTCGCTCTCTGCTGTCCTGAAATATGTAGGCGATGTGGAAGCCTTCCTCTGACTTCAGATGAGCTCCTCTTTCTTCTTCTCCTCCCTCTCATCAGTGATTATTCAGAAGCTAGAACAAGCTACAATACTACAAGGACTGGCAGACAAGAGCAACAGTGTAAAGAAAATGGTATTGACAGTGAGGTAATATACTAAAAATGTAAGGCCCTGCTGGAATCCCATAGAGGCTACTATGTTCACTGCATATCAGAATCCAAAGTCTTGGAAAGTCATTCAAACCATGCAGGCAATCCATTTGGGGACATGGGTGTGCCCTGTGATCTATATTTGATACATATATAAAATGCAGTCTCTTTATTGCAAAGGATAGCATTATGACCTTAGGGTGACCATAGTGAAAGGTCATGGAAGAGAGAGTTCATCCTAGGGCTGCACCGAAAAGATGAAAAGTATTATTTACTCATTTGGTCGGACAAATCACTTAATTCAAAGAGAGGATTTTGTTCGAGGATTTTCTTTTTTAGGGTGATGATGTTATAAAATATGATGACAGACAGTAAAAGCTTGGTGCTGCCTGTTTCATTCTCTATGGAGAATACATGTGCAAATTATACTTTTATGCAGTCGTTCTATATTTGACCAGAATTTGGCACTTGAGGAAAGGCCAAGGTGTCACAAAACCTGTATGGGTCATCCTCAAGGGATCATGCCCATCCAAACCTAATATTAAAGCAATCTGTTCTCTAGTTGCCAGGAGATGTGGCTCTGGACTAAAGCTGCTCTGGAGACTGTCCTCAGCAGATAATCGGCAGCAGCGCCCATTTGTTCAAGTTGTCCTGACAAGAGACCTCTTGTGGTCATGTGATTAATGAAAGCCCTCGCTCAGAAGCAAAGGAGCAGTGGTGGTGTGATGTTGTTGTAGCCGGTGTTGTCCAAGTTCACACATCACAAGAAATAGCTCAGAGTTCAGTTCACACAGATTGACGTTCACAGTTCACAATGTTGAAGAAAGTTCACAGTCCCAAAATATGAACTAGGTAACGATCATCTCTTACATTTTTTTCTTCCTTTAAAGTGCTCAGATGCCATGGAGTTTAATTAGTCTCAAAACCTGCGCACATAAAAACCGTGCACGTGATCAAATAAATTCAGTTTACCTTTAATGAACTCACTGCTGATAGCTGGTTAGAATATTATTCTCTATTATCAGTAAGAATCCAAAGCCTCATTGGACCAAATGAGCTGAGATAAATGTAGGGTAAAGGAAGGACAGCGTGATAGAGGAGGATGTGGTGGTTTTTTTGTACTTTCTGGAGGGGGGGGGGGAATCCTTTCCATCCAGAATGGGGAGGAGAGGCCTCTACAGAGAGACAGCGAGAGAGCTGAGGCACAGGGAGCAGGTAATTAATGGTATTCAGGCCAGTCTAGGTGGGAGATAAGCCGAGTCCCTGTTATTGCACACTTTCCCCAGGCCTTCCCATTACCTGGACCAACATAATGACTTTCTGAGCACCTCAACACAGGGCTTAGCTGCCATACAGCCTTCATCCCCTTTCTCTTACAGCCTCTCTCTCTCTCTTTCTCTCTCTCTTGGGTGTCGGGGAAATGGATGGGAAACATGAAAAGCAAAATGGCCACCATCATCACTGTGGAGCATTTCAATGCTCTGTGGTTGTGCTAATTATTTCCATGTCATGTTTGTCCCCTCTCAGAATGGATGTAATGATTATTTTTGAATTGGATATAAACAGCAGGAAGGAGGGGGGGGGGGGGGGGGATTGGTCTTTCTTTCGGTCCGTTTTCATGTCGGACTACAACAAAATATGAGAGATTATTTTTGAAAGGATTCTCTCCTGACTAAGTGGAGTGCAGATTCTGGCATATCAGGATATGTATTTGCAACATGAACACCACTGTATGCCTGTTGGAATCCCCAAATAGCATGGAAGGCTATGACCTATTAAAGCAGCTGAAGTTGACTCTCTGCAGACACGTTTGGAGAAGAAGTGTAAACAGGGAAATGGTGCACTGCATGCTGAGCGTGTTTGTGTTTGTGTGCCTGGGATTCTTTAAGTGTCCTTGGATTCAGATTTTTGATCCAAAATAATATGGACGATTATTAGGATAAACCCCTTGAGATAACCCAACGTTTTTAGACCCAGCTCCCACTGACTGCTGCTGTACAATTTGATATTTATGGTGCTGTACTGAAACACAGCAGAGGAGACCCATAGACAGACAGAACACGTCACGTAGGCCCTGTCTACACATGTACAGGTACTTTTATAAACAGATATTTCCCTCCACCTTTTGGCCTTTCGTCCACACACAAACACGGATATTGACGTGTAGATTTAAAAAAACTCAAGTTACTTTGCACCTGTGTGGACGACGGAGTGTTTGAGAAACAATGACATCTTAATACAACTTAATTTTCATTTTAACAACAGCCAGATGGTCTTGAGCTTGGTCGATACTAATGACTTGTTTATCATGTCTTTTGCATGAGGAAACTCGTTCCCCACCTTGTCAGAGTCTTCATGGTTCCTGAAAGGCCTCCGAGATGTCTGAATATTTCATATACCGAGTCCCACAATCAACGTTTTCTTGGGCTTTCATGTCCTTATATAGTAAAGTGACGCAATACAGCAACTCCACTTCGTTGTCCGTCATACGAGTCAAATTTATTGTTGACGTAGTCTTTATCGCCACCTACTGGCCCGGCGAGCACTTGGAGTCGTTTTGGGGCTCGAGTGTCATGTGAGATATTTGGAAAACAAAGTTGGTGTTGAGAGAATTTTACTTTAAAACTTAGAGGAAAATATCTGTCTTAAAGAATATCTGTATAGGTGTGGACGGGCCTCGGTCTGGTTTCTTAGGACGCTTGCTTTTTCTGGTTGTGAAGAGAGAGAAAGCTATAAGCTTATTCATATCATTCATACATTCAACAAATATGTAGCGCTCTGCTATGACTACGTTGTAATGTGAGTGCTCTGATTAATAAATGTATTCTTTTGAAACAGTAGCTTTATGTTGTTGTTATGTGGTTATTCAGACTCTCTGGTGCTATTGTTACAGTTATATCATGTTATTTTATGCCCCTAGGATTTCTAACAGCCCTTTCATTACTGGGTGTAGAGTAAAAAAGTGTTCTGTAACGCTACTAAATACACATATATCAGTAATATAGGCCTATGTCTGTTTCAATGCATATGCCCGGCCTGATCAGATGAAGGAAACAATGATTCTCAGTATGCCTTAGCCTGAACATATTGCAACCAATGGACATGTCTTCTTCACACATCAAACAGTGAGGAAGCACATCTCACAACAAATCCACAGAGACTGTCATAAACTACTTTAAGAGGACGGGATTTGTTTCTGAATATCTGATAAATATCTGCATTATCTAGTTTTGGTAATATCAGCTGTGAAATCATAAATGATAGAACCACATAATATCCTTAGGCTGTAATTGAATATATGTATCACTGAATCAATGATTGAAATGACATCGAGAATAAAGCTAGAGACCCAGATGTTTGAATTCCTTCGCTTTCTCGACTGTTGTGTCATCTAATGAATGGACCAATCATTGTTCTCAAGAATACAGTTTTCTATCATCAGTTTGTCATCTTGTGGAAGGATCTTTACAGAGTGGTGTTTGTTCGATAAAAGGATTGTGAGAAGCACATGAATGGCTGCCAAAGGGCACTGTAATGTAGGATTATGGGTCTCCTCTGTCTAATTGTATTAAAGCCCCATATGATCATCATGTGATTATCAATATCATATTATATTCAAGTTGCCGCTGTCTTCCTTCCATTTCTCTGTATCTTACCTCGAGGGCACAGAAACACTGTTTACACACCTCTAAATTGTGAGATGGTGTTTACACAGCTCCCTCTGAGCGCTTACACATTAACACCTTTAGTGTCCCCTCTAACCGTTCCTCTTGCAAACACTGAACAGCGTATCCTCACTGAAACCATGGTACCCTGTGAACCTTCCACCACCACCACCTTGTGCTGGCCATAAATGAAGACAAAACACAAGTTTGACCATCACACTGAAGCTGGAACACAATCACATGGTTCTGTGATGCAGACTAAGAGTTGAGAGAAAACACTGTCTGAAAGGTGCTGCATTAAGTTATAATCTATCAAATCAGATATCAGCTTTCACTGGACATTTCCATTAACACCGCCATGTAATGCGTTATAGCTTACACTTGTACTTTACCTGCAGAACTGCAACCACATGCATCTCGTTAGGCTTCATGTAGTAACTGTGGCTGACTGCAGCCAGTGATGGAGGCTTGAAGTCCTGCTTCAGTGTGTTCACTAGCAAACAATGGTAGCGAGACTTGTTCCTCTTCCTCAATTGTTGCTCATGTAAAGGTCCTTTTAAAGGCACAAACAATGATAATGATGATGATGATAATGATAGTAAAATAATATTGGACTTAATTAAATCCGTAAAGGGAAAATAATGTTTTCATGTAATCACACACAGAAACCTTGTATGTCCAGAACCATACTTTTTAAAGAATGAAAAAATGCCTGTTTTAAAATTGAAAAAGGAACACTGCATGTTCAAAGCTCCTATTATGTCTTAATATCTGGTGATATACTTGCATATTTCATTATATTACTCATATTTTACCAAAATACTGCTCAGATGGAGTTATGAGGATTTCGACCGGTGGATGTTAAAGATACGTGTTTGGTCCTTCATGGAATAGAACGACCACTCGGCCGCTGAGGTCACATGAATAGCTAGCCACGCTAATCTCATTAGCAAACACTTCCATTTGTAATCACAACGTTAACATCAGAGCTTCCCCTCTCTCCCTGCACGAAGTCCACAAACCCATCAGAGCCGCAAGCCACCTTCATTAGAGGCCTTTCCAAGGCAGCCAGCGCCGGAGAGAGGTCCCACTGGGGGGTCCTCCCACACCGAGCAGCCGTCTCTGACTAGCTGGGTTGAATCCCCAGGCAGACTACTGTTGAGAAGTGTAAAAATGTGTTTGGTTCATTATGAAAGCGAAGGGAACACTGCCTCAGAAGAAGTCAATCACCTCCAGCTCTGCTGTGAGCAACACTTCATTCAAGAAGGAGGCGGGCAGACATATCAGGTCATAAGACCTGTTCATTGGTTAGGAATTGTGTAAATCCCACAGACAGATGTAAAGGCTGACCCATAGTATTGATTTATGAACAAAAGAACCATTGGGAAATACTGTATATGGATATACAGTATTTCCGCCCAACAGCAATGATATGTAAAATAGTTTTATACTACGTCACCTAACTTCCTGCTTTACTCCGTCATAATCATGAGGACCGCTAGAGGTCGACGTCGTCTTCTAGTATTTCGGTGACCAACCATGTGATTAAATGATAACGACCTTCTACCTACTAGCTGTATCAGGTCGCCTCTTACCCATATCTATGAGGCTGATAACCTCATATCAATTCAACCGCCTGGTGGTTCAACCGCCAGGAATCTGACCAGCAGAAAACAAAAATGTTGACTTTTTGTTTTACTTCTCTTGTAAAGCCAATTGAAGTTTTACCAGCACTTTATTGGATCATTAGCGCAAGAAAAGAAAGTCAGCAATCTGCCTTTTTAATAATAATATGTCCATGTCTTCATGGGGTTTACAAGCAGCCATATTGTGCTTTTATTTATCTGCATGGTGCACTGTTGAAATGTTCTTTACTCTTCAGTTGTTTCTCTTTACTTATTTCCAACCTTGGGTGCTTCTTCTTCATACTCCTCCTTAATTTATCTGTTGCTTATATAGTCGTAGCTTGTTCTCTTCTCGTCCTCCTTGAAATGAAAAGAGGAACGTTTTTACTTGACACTTGTTCTTTGTACAAAGCACTTCAATAAAAAAGTGTCAAAAAAAAAGAGGGTGTTTTTGTCCCCCGTTGTGTTTGTAAGTCACACATCCCTGCTCGTGTGCAAGTGGGGGTGCCAGCATATGACTGCAGCTCTGGGGTTTTGGTCGCACAATGAATGTGCTTCCATCCCCTGTGATGTGTGTTATTTCTGAGATTTGTTTTTGTGTGTGGTGTGTGAGTGTGTGTGCGTATACGTGTGTGTAGGTGTGTGTGGGGGTGGCTGGCTGAGAGAAAATAGGTCATGGGTGGAACAATAACAATTTAGAGAAGAAAACAATGAATGTGACAGTTGAGGAAAATACATTGGTTTGCTTTTAACAAACTGCACTGGAAAAAAAAAACCAATAAGAAGCAAAGAGTGGTACAGAGGTGGGATTGTGCTGAGCTGCTTTCTGCCACCTGAACACAGGTTAATAACTTCACAAGCTTAGACTTGGCACTGGTAAATATTCAGCCATGCTTTAAATTGAAAATGTGTCAAAACAAAGTGATGAAGACAGTTGTATTTCTTCATTTGTGCTCTTTACTGAATATACATATTATGTACATATTTGTATGATCTCAGGAGTTTAACTCATTTTATGATAACTGGTTATAGACATGACTTTGAGGAGATGACACATTTCAGTCGTCTACTAAAAATGACACATGACTTCTGTTTGGGCTCTCCAGCTGTAAAACCTGGTAAAATACGATGGCTTTTCATTTTAAAGGTGCCCTGCAAATACTGATAGTTGCATCATTATTACTAAACAAATTGTCTTTATATTAGCCTTGAAGAAAAGCTCCTCCTGTCATGCTAAAACTAATCCGGGTACATTGAAAGATTTATAGCATTTACTGCTTCACAACGGGTTCCTTATTCACCCACGCAAGCACACCGAGCTACGACAGGAAGCTTCCTATTGGGAGCAGCGTGTTGCTGAAGGACATGTGGACATGTGGAGTCAATCAATGGACAACCCACTTCAGTCCTCAGCCAGCAAAGTGAAATGCCAAGTTGATCCCTTCTTTACCTCCACCAGCTGGTGAGGAGGGTGTTCAGATAGATAGTTAGATGTTTAACTGGTTACTGCACTTGGTCTCAGTAGGATGAAGCTCTATCTGTGTGTGTGTGTGTGTGTGTGTGTGTGTATATATATATATGTATGTGTATATATATATATATATATATATAGTATATATATATATATATATACATATATATACTATATATATATACATATATATACTATATATATATATATATATATATATATACTATATATATATATATATACATATATATATATACAATATATATATATATACTATATATATATATATATACTATATATATATATATATACATATACAATATATATATATATAATATATATATACATATATATATAATATATATATATACATATATATATATATATACATATATATATATATATATATATATATATATATATATATATATATATCTCAATGGATACTGCTACCTGACATAAACAACCTTGAGCTAACTGATTGAAGTAATAGATGAGACCGTGCTGTAGAGCTGGAGCAGACTCACAGTATACACTGCATACTGCTGAACTGGTTTAACAGAGCTCTACTGCTTGTCATGTCACTGTCACATGAGTACACTAATATTGCTTGCTATGAAATTATGACATACAGTATACTACACAACAACATTGTGGGTGAATTTCTGCATCTGTTAAAAAACAACTGTATTGATTATCAGTCCCAGCTTTGGTGTTGTGCTTTCAGTCCTGTTTTTCATTCACGTTATTCATATCTTTGTGTACATGATATCTTTACAGCGGTAGCAAGATCTGGAAGCTCATCCATTCAATTCTTCATTCAGTGAGTTGACCAGACACGGACAGAAACAGAATGCTCCAAACGCCATATTTCATTTATTAGATATTCAGAAGCTTTGGCCATGTGCACAGTCTGACTTTTAGTGGGTTACAACTGACCCTTGGCCCCGCCCCCCCTCTGCTACATCATCAAGCTGTCAGAGCTACCATGGAGCCACACTGTCACTAACTGCACTCCCTGAAGAAATGTCTCCTAACTTTTGGCTAAAGTGATTCGAGAAAAGCGGACAGAAGGTTCTACAATGTGTGTTTAAAGGATATATCGAGGATATCAAACTGACTTAGCACTGAAAAAAGGTTAAAAAGATAAAGACAGAAGCTAAAGCTACAGATCACAGTGTAAAAGTCAACCACCACATCACCTGGAGATCCAGACAGAAGACAATGAAATTAGGGAGCAACACTGTTCCTGTCCAGACGAGTAGGTCTTTATCCACTCTTACAATCATTAAAACACATCCACCTTTAGCAGCTAGCATAGCATAGAAGTGCTAACACAAGTTAACAATATGCTAATGCACCCTGCTTATGTTAGCTCCACAGGTTTTTAGGTAGAAACGTAATGTTTTAGAAACGTATGTAACCCTCTTAGTATCTGCAGGTATACTCAAATTATTTGTTGGACCAGGACCTAGGTTCATAGAGAGAGGTTTATAGCCAATAATAGACACACAAAGAACTGGAGCCACAGAATGGTTTGATTTAAAAGGTTATATTGAACCTTGTGAAGATAAAAATAAAATTGACATCTTATACAACATTTACAATGCTCTTCTCAATCAGATAACTCAGCACATCTCCATTGGAATGTGTAAAAGTGTCTCTGAGATGCAGTGTTCCTTCAGTTTGTTCCTTTCGCTTTCAAGCTCCTTCCTTGTTTCCTTATTCAGTCAGTTCAAATATTCAGTCAGTTTCAGTTCCAAAGTCAAAAGAATAAGTCAAAGTAGTAAGATGTGTTGCTTTCTTAATCCTACCACACTGGTGCACTCAGGTGATGAGAAACGAAGAAACGCTTGTTTTCTCCTCAGCAACAAAGAAAATCATGATCCTACTCCTCGAGGTAAGGAGATGATCAGTTCAGTGGTGGCTCGCCATCTTCCTCGTCAGGAAGAGTTCCATATCCAGTATCAAAGGTATCCAGGGAACATCAAAAACCTAGCCAGGACGCTGCCACAAGTTGTAAACTCGTGGCACAAAGGTCTCTGAATCACCTCTCAGTCTCACAAAGCGCTGTGTCTCTGACCGTTTAAACAGTTATCACTTGTAACGGCTGAACTACTTTATGAAACAGATAGTGCTCGTTCCCTCGCGCATTCTCTTACTCTGTAACGTCTAACGTCTTTCTGGTAGGGCGGGACTTATTTTCCTTTGCCCAATCGGGAGTCTGCATTCCCCGAAATAACCAATGAGAAGCGTATCTGGGTAAAACTGCTGTGATTGACACTTTGTTTAACAACAGAAATAAGGTTAAATTAAAATGACATTAAAGACTTAAATTATCTGCTGGGTTACATCACAAATAGAAAAATAATCCTAAAAATAAAGATATTAAGTGCTCAAATTCTCTACCTGGTTACACGTACATACCACCAGAGCCAGTTGTAAGACTCGATGCTACGTTGTGGTTGGCCAGTCTGACTTTGAGGGCGGGACTTGGGTAGACCAAACAAAGATGAGTGTTGTCCCATCTCAGTTGTAACAAGTATCCTGGCAAAGAATCCCAAGAACTCCTGTGCTGCTTGAATTCTGTCTACTTGTTATGTAATTGAAGTATGAATAAAGCACCAAAATGATCAAAAATAATATATTTACAACTGTATATATTATTTTATTTCTATTCTAATTTAAATATTTGTACATATGTTATTCGTGTAGCGTGAAGGGGCAATGACTTATATTTCATTGTGCAACCCTGTGTTGTAAAATGACAAATGCAGCATATGGGAAATGATGGCTTCATCATTAAAACCAAAGTTTAAAGTATCATTTAGATACTCTACAGTACATTTAAACATTCCTTACAGTATTTCACACACTTCCCAACCACACATAGCTGCTCAACAATGATTTCTACATTCTACCAGTGTCATTTTCTCTCACCTTTATGACTCTGAGAACAGTGTGAAGGCACAGCTCTGCCCAGTTGTCTTATTGCCTCCATGAGGTGCACCAGCAACTGCACCTCATTGATTCCTTTATTATTGCTGTTCTCATGATGACATTTCCCATTTTGTCAGTTCAGCTTTTTTTCCTTCCTCTGATTTCAATTGCTGATTATTCCGCATCAGTCGGCTCTGATTTGATGAGGGAGCTGGCGGAGTTATTGCTTCCCTCATTCCCAGTTATTGCTCTCCGCTCTCCCCAGCTGGCCCAGCTCAGGCTGCACGCAGAGCGGCAAATAATATCGACGGAGGAGGCGACCCACATTGTGACTTGTCAGCAGAAGGCTGTAACTGACAGAGTACAATAGCACCATGCATGGATTTCTGTACAAATATATATATACACACACACACACACACACACACACACACACACACACACACACACACACACACACACACACACACACACACACACACACACACACACACACACACACACACACACACACACACACACACACACACACACACACACACACACACACACACACACACACACACACACACACACACACCACATTCTGTACATTCACTAGATTTCTATAGTGAATAAGCATGTGATGCTCCCATTTTGATCACATTTGTATATAATAATTAACAAAAGTGTTTGGAGTGGTTCAATCATGGGTTTAAGTTTGGTTTCCTACCTTTGTGTGGGCCCTCCGTCTTTGTGCCGGATGACTTAGTTACAGTCTGAGTGAGGAGTGTGCTTGCCCACCCTATCTGACCCATAGCTGAGGTTCCAATATTGCCATTTATCATTGATATAAGACGATAAAACATAAATCCTAAACGAAATTATTGTGCCTGATATTTCTCAAATATACTAAACTTAAAAAAGATAAACATTTAATACACTTGACATACCTGTATATTATTACAAAAAATAAGATAACTGTTCATGTGACATTTCTGACATGAGTACTACCAGTCTGCCAGGACCCCCCCAGGCCTAGTCATTAGTCACATTGTGTATCTGTCTTTGCTGCAGGACAAGCTCTCTCAGCTGCACGTGCCTGACTCCACCTGCAAGTGGATCACAGACTTCCTGTCTGACAGGAAGCAGCACGTGAAGCTGGGAAAACACGTCTCAGCCTCTCGGACCATCAGCACCGGTTCCCTCCAAGACTGCATTCTTTCCCCTCTGCTCTTCTCCCTGTATACAAACAGCTGCACCTCCAGTCACCAGTCCGTCAAGCTCCTGAAGTTTGCGGATGACACCACCCTCATTGGACTCATCTCTGGTGGGGATGAGTTCGCCTACAGGTGGGAGATTGACCATCTGGTGACCTGGTGCGGTCTGAACAACTTGGTGCTCAACGCTCTAAAGACAGTGGAGATGGTGTGGATTTCAGGAAGACCGTATCCCCACCTGCTCCTATCACTGTGTGTGACTCCCCCGTCGATGCGGTGAAGTCTTTCCTCTTCCTGGGCTCCATCATATCCCAGGACCTCAAGTGGGAGCTGAACATCAGCTCCATCACCAAGAAGGCTCAGCAGAGGATGTACTTCCTGAGGCAACTGAAGAAATTCATCCTGCCAAAGACAATGATGGTGCACTTCTACATAGCCATCATTGAGTCCATCCTCTGCTCCTCCATCAGTCTGGTACGCTGCAACCACTGCCAAGGACAAGGGCAGACTGCAATGCATCATTCACTCTGCTGAGAGAGTGATTGGCTACAATCTGCCGTCCCTCCACGACTTGTTCTCTTCAAGGACCCTGAAGCGAGCAAGAAGGATTGTAGCCGACCCCTCTCACCCTGGAGATAAACTGTTAGAGCGCCTTCAATCTGGCAGGAGGCTGCAGTCCATCAGGCCCAAGACCTCATGCCCACATGAACAGTTTCTTCCCATCCGCAGTCGGGCTCATTAACAGAGCCCGGGACCCCCACTGACTCTGTCATCCCCAGGACAATTTCCTACCAGTCACTCCCCTGCACATCCCCTCTATGTTTCTTATTTAAATACACTCAAACTTTTACACTACACTTACATCTCATAGTCTTGTTATCTGTTCGTTTGTGCACTTTATTTTATATTTTACTTTATTTTATATCTTTCTGTACATTTTAATATGTTTCTACTTTGCACTGTGTTGATTGTTAAATGTTTGCACCTCCCGTCATGTCAAATTCCTTGTATGTTCAACATACCATGGCAATAAACGGTTCTGATTCTGATTCTGTCAATGGTTAGAGTAGGTTGATTTGACTATTGATGTTTTGTTTTTTCTTGCTATGAACTGGTGTTAAGCAGGTTTATCAGGAGCAACAGGCCCATGAACACAAACCTGCAAAAGTTCAGACTTCAATCAGCTGTATCAGGATCTACTTTTTTCACTTTAAGGTATGCGTGAATCATTCTTCATCTTACAGTGCAGTTGTAAAAAGTCTCGGTTTCAGAAGAAATCAGCTACTGAGAAAAAAAACCTATTTTGGTGTCTGATTTTCATAAAACAGATTCCATTGTTAAATCCTGGATCCATCATTTAAGCCAGGTGGAATACGTAATGCAGGTGACTGAATGGTAATACGAAAGAAACAAACATTTTGGTAACTGAGTTTCTTTAACTGCAATGACTACAACCACTTGAAAGGCTGCAGATGCGAGGAACCAGCAGTTTTAAATAGAGATCACTTTGGAAGCTTTCATCATAGTTCTGTTTCAGGATAGGTGCCGCAGGTACCTGTGCACCTGTGTTTATGGTTTTGAAAGGCACTATGAACCAGAAGGAGTTCAGCAAATAGGGCCCCGATGAGCTGTAATCCAAAAACATCAACACATACAGTATGCATGAATGTAGTGCATTGCTGTGCATCCACACGGTGGATTATGCATGACATCATTATACATGATTATGTTAAAATTGGGTTACGGCTGAAATTCTTGCACACAAATCTGTTTCCCTCTGAAGCCGAAGGACTGTTTGTCTGCTTGAACATTCACAAAGAAGTGTATGAGAAATACATTCTGCTCTGTGAAGACCCAACCACACCATGTATGTTTCCACTCACAGTCAGCCTGACAACAAGTGACAGTAACAACGGCATCTATGAGAACACCGTGGTAAACCGTCTGTGAATATGAGTACGCACAGCTCAGACTGAATACGAAAGTATTTTGTAGACCGATAAAAAACAAAGTTGTTTCTGTTGTGCACCATGTTCTTGATGCAACCTGAGGAGTCGGCCCCTGGTGGCTATTAGAGAGAACGCATTGTCTTGTATGGAATGTATTGGCGTCACTTTTCCGACCCGAATATTGTTTTTTTTTGTGCACACTAGAAAGAATTTTGTAGGCACAAAACTTTCAAATGCACTTCTAAACAAAATATATATTCTTGTGTGTGCTGTGGTATGAGAGCACTGTACTAAAGAAGACTTTCTTCACACAAAATAACATGTTTTGTATGTTTTTGTAGACAATGGTTTTCTGTGTTTTATACGCAAGTAGGTTGAACTATATTTTCACCCCCGACTTCAATTTAATCGACAATGCTTACCATTTGTCACCATCTGATAGTAAATGTATGTACTTCCTCTCCTGCAGTTGTGTGGCTGAAAAGCAAACACTTTTGCCTTCTCTTGTGCATAAGATGCACACAAGTCACAGTTCTATCAAGCAAGTGTATTGTAGTGTAGCACACTTGCTCTTGTTTTAGGATCATTTCCATGCTTTTTTTTCTTCATGGCATCATAATAGAATTCTTTAACATGGGTGTTTAGGATCGGTGAGCACCTTTCTGCTGTCAAACTCCATTGTAGACGCACATTACAGACTGTTTGTTGACATGATGTGATGCAGATAGTGAAGGAAAACATAGAATACCCCAGCAAACCTCACAATGGAACCAATAATGCAAGGTACATTGCTCAAAGATGTTTTCAGGGAATTGTCTTTCATGTCTGCCAACACATACGTTCCAAAACCCACAGAGAGACACAAACATGTTTCCCCTAAGTTAGCTCCTGTGCAATTCAGGGTCCAAGTCTGCAGGGTGTAGAACAGACAGGGTAGAGTGTATTGTGTACCAAATCAGTGTAGCCGCATCCTCGCTATAATCCATTTAGCTTGCTTCCACCCCGGCTCTGCTGGAATGAGCTGAGACTCATCAGAGGGAAGCGGCAGGCCAGACTGCATGCAATATAATTCACAAACTCTGGCCTAAAAATACCATTTGCAACTTTTGTCTCTCCAACATTACGGCTTTGTTGACACGCCTTTCACGTTCTCTGATCCCTTCAAAGTCACATCTCACATCGCAACTCAGTTCTGATATCTAACACTCTGAAAGCAACAACTTGCAGTTAAAGCAAGGGGTGACTTCCAAGGTTGATTAATTCCACAGTGATATAATAGCTTTATAAAATAGCTAAATATCTCACCACAATGACAGTAATGTTGCTGATTTTTAAATGAAATACCATTCAAAAAATATATTTAAAAAAACATTTCCAAGCCACTGCTTTTGTAAGACTCAAATGATAGTTGTTTAAATGCTCCGCCCTATGTTGTATTCAGGTGATTTAACTTTAGCTTTATCTTAGTTTTATCTATCTGCCATACTCAAATTTTGTCTCGTGTATTCCTTGAAATTATTTCATTAAAGGAGTACTGTGTACGTTTTAATGGCATTCAGTGGTGAGGTTGCAGATTACAACCTTCCAAGCGTGTCAGAGAACTACGGTGGCCTTCAGGTAACGACATATAAAGTCCAGATCCAGTGTTTGGTTTGTACGTTCTGGGCTACCGTAGAAACATGGCGGTGCAACATGGCGGACTCTGTGAAGAGGACCCGCTCACTATGTAGATATGAAGGTTTGTTATAGATGATTATACAATAATAAAACATAGTTTTTAATATTATACTCAATTTCTGCTAATAGGGCCCCTAAATCCTACACACTGTTCCTTTAAATCTGTTAAATATTAATCCTCCTAACAAACTAAAAACTAACATTTTACCAGTTAACTAATATATAATAATGTTTGATGAAGTATTTCAATGGTATGGAAGGGTTTCCAGTTATTTAGCTAGAGTGCTAATTAATCACGGACGATACATCTTTTATTTAAACTTTGCGACGGCTTTTATTTTGCCAAAGTTACATTATTGTTGTCTAGTAAGAAATTCCAAGCACGCAACCTTAACCCTCACCAGAGAATAATAAACTAATTCATGGTGTTGATGACTTTAATACAAAATTAAAATGTACTGAAACCAATGGAGTGAAGGAAACCAAACCCAACAGTCTACACACCTGAAGCATACTTTGCTCAGCCATAGTGAACTAATGTATATATCTGACTTGTATAAACTATGCAAAAACACTGGAATGCTCCTTTAACATGTTCTGCTGTGAAAACCTGCATTGTTTTTCTAAATATACACAACATGGGTATTCTGCCAATGCTGAAATAGGAAATGCTGTTAATTACATTCACAGCTTCTATTGATGTTTTCGAATGAAACGTTGAATGTCTGTCGCCATATTATAAAACATTCTCATCCTAAATACCGTCAGTGCTCTGCATCGGTTTAAACCTTTTGTGAATGTTTTGTTCCCTGTCGTTTGCCGTAGCTCCTGAATGGCGTCCTATGTGCTGCAGCTACCGTCCGCCTGCTTCCCTCATCACCCCGGATGATAAACGACTCGCCTCCACGCCTCATTTCACATTAGGATCGGCAAATCGTCAGTGGGACAGATTAACGGGATGTGAGACGCCGGCACCCTGGGTGTAAACACTGTATTAATCACACTGGGCCTTTCTGTTGGACCGCCTCATCCCCATCTCCCCACTGTCCCTTCACCTCTGTCCATGTACACACACAGCATACTAAGACAGACATTCACACACATATACAGTGCAATGGTGTGGCTGTCTTTTGCCCCCTCCTGTTATTTCACGCTGTGTGCACCTGCCAATAGAGGACTTGCGCTTTGGGGACAGGGCTGAGGATGTGTGTGTGTGTGTCAACAGGGAAAGTAGGGCAGCATCGGGACCTGAGGGCATGGAGGGCGGCCTCAGGGATGCACAGCACAGACAGCAGGGTGTCTGAGGAGGAACAAAGCGTGTGTTCAAATATTTGTGTGTATGTCCTTGTGCATGCCAGCCCTTTACTTTAATGTGTGTTCATGGGTTCCTTTGTGTATTGATAGAGGAAAAACACACCATCTCTCCGTGTACTGTCATACTGCAGCCACGCCTAGAGCTGAACTCTGAAGCTTTAGCTCTGTTGAAAAGGCATCGAAATCATTAAACACCCAAAGCTTTCTCTGCACTACTGTTTCATTAGCAGTGAAACCCCATTGTTGTTTTTAAACGTCTTATTAAATGTAAAGGGCGAGTTCTGGGCCTCTACATTTTTTCACACATTCCTCATAGTAATGTCAAAATGTATTTCTTTATACATTGTTAAATGACTGCTGACAAATTATTTTATTTCTAAAGAGTGTTAACAGCAACAGCTATAGAGCTATGAGGGCAATACAGTAATCTGACTGACTGATTATAGATGAAGAAACATTCTTCCTGATCTGATATTGACAGAAGCTCCCATAGGAACTTATGAATGCATTTACACTTGTTATTCTAAAGCAACAACCAGCCAAGTGTGGCTGAATGATACGACCATTTCTGAAGTGTTTTACGCTGCACTTCCTTTGATGGCCACTAGATGTCCGAGACGCTCTTCTGTTTTTTTCACCCATTGTAAAATGATTTAAACTTTAAATCAGGTTCTCAATATTCTGAATTAGAAACCATAGGGATAGAATCGGTCTTTCCCATTTAAATAAACGTAGCAGGAGTAACGACTAAAACGAGCAGTGAAGTAGTAACATTACAAAGCGCAGAGAGCCAGAGTAAATGAGTGAAATTTAACATCTTAATGCTTCATCCATTAACTCATCTCACAGCGTAGATGATTGCTAACGCCAAATGAGTGACCAATTCAACCAGCTTAGTTAGCAAGCATGCTAATCCCACGATGCACTATTGCTACACTGGTTACAGACAAAGATCTGACCAGCGGGCTGGTGGCCAGCAGCGGTGCTGTGTCTACTGGTCCCTCCGCCTCGCTCCCTGCTGCTACGAGGACAAACTACCTAGCTAACTAGCCAGCCATCCATCTCTGGAGCGGCGTCCGTTCTCTTCCAGGTGAGCTGCGAAAACGCTTTCCAGCCACACTGACATGTGTGTTGAGACCATAACAACTAACAACAATCGGCATTTTCTTTTGTACTCGTCGAATGACCACGGAGAACAGTTCCATTTCCAAAGTAACAAAGCTATAGCTATGGCTTTCCATTTAATTATTTCAACGTTGATCCAGAAAACAATCATATTTTTTTCTTTTTTCCTTAAATCTCATTTTGATTGAGCAGATGACCCCAATACCAAGATACCCTTGAGACTCAGCTGGCTCCAAACTTAGATGGTGTAAATCAGAGCAGTAGCTTGGTCATTGTGAGCGGAATATAAACATAATTATTCAAAATGGACTCAGAATCCGAAGGTGAACTGATTTTAAATGGCTGAATGTTTCATCTGGTTTCTACAGAGGGTAATATTTTGCTTCTGCTCCCCGTTTTGCTGTATTGATGCCACATGGAATAGATCGAGATGGGAAAGATTCCCATGTTTTCTATTTGCAAGCGTTCACATCATCAGACAATTCACAATGGTTGGATACAGAGTCGGTTACAACTATGTTGAGTTGGCAATATAACATTATATTTGGTAAATTTGCATTAAATTAAAATGGATGACAGACTTTTGCTGAGGTGAGGGATTAACTTTCATATTAGCTACCATTATGTTGTGTATACTGGAGCTTTTCCAGTCGTGGTCACATCTTGGATACATTGAGAGTCTCAGTCTCAACTTTGTGTGAAGAAATAAATTGTAGATTTTGATCAAGCGTAATAGCCTTCATTCCCTCCTCTAACTGGTCACAATAATCTCTATCGGTCATCCTGGTAGAATAAATGTGATTTGTGCCTCACCCTGTAAAGCATAGACGGCACTATAATTAAAATGAGTACAGTTAGAATCTTCCCATCGGCCCCCAGAGACTCTTCTTATCAGTCAATGAAATGGGCGTGAAAATGTATGAGCAGCTCTAATGCAGACAGCAGTCATTCCTAAGAGGGCAGATGTTGCCTATGTGTGCTGCACATTACACCACCCTGCAGCTGACGCTCTCAGGGCAGGGTGCGGGATGCGACATCATGTCAAATGTGCAGTGAATGTTGACTGGGCGAAGAACAAAAACTGGAAGCAATTTACCTAACACTTAAGATGCCATTACTGACGAGAATGTTTGGAGTGCACACCGATCACTCTCTTTGTTTTCATCAGATCACAGATGGGCCTCTCTTTTATTCTTCTTCTCTGCAATAGTTACCCACCCCAAACATGAACACACAGAGGACATCAAATGATGGCGCTGAACTAGTGGCTGCCACTTAGCCTACTGAAATATGTTTCTTTTGTCAATTCAGCTAATCTCAGTTTCAAAAAGCAAATGCTATTAAATACCAGGCCTGTATCGAATGTCATGTTTTTACATATTCTTTGATTGAAGCTGTTGATGTCTGTTGCTATAATTTATGACATTCTCGTCCTTACAAAAATTGGATGAATATAATGTCGTGCTATTGTGGTTCTATAGGCCCTGAAGTGGTTTCTGGTGCTGTTAGGTTGCTGTCAGACCACCCTGTTAATAATACAGGTGCTTGTGGTAGAGGGAGCAGTTTTTTGACCACAGTAAGAATGATTTTGTTTTAAAGGCTTAATGCCAAAACATATAGCTTGAAGCATAATATTTTCTTAGATAAAACATTTTGTGATATTGTGAATTTTCAATCAATTTAGAAATTTGGACTGAAGACTGAGCGATGTGCCGTTCACTATGTTTGAGAGAGAAGAGGGAAGAGAAGGTGGAAGCCGGTATACTATTGCATGCAATGTTTCTGTAAGTTATTAAAAATAATAATTTGAATAAAAATGTTATGAAATATATAACAAACTATTTTATTTAAGGACTTTAGCAGTTGAAAGAAATCTTTAAAAAACAACACAATTACAAGAGTTGATGAAACGGACAGAGCTAAAGTAAGCTAAGCTAAGCTAGCAGGTTCCCACTTGATGTGCTCAATCTCTGTACTAGATGTACCGAAATGAAACTGTTCAATGTGACTCTGAGAATGATTGAAAACAAAGTATTTGCGCGTTAGTGCAGACACATAACTGTGAGCAGGAGAGAGATTTCTATACGTATTAACAGTCTCTTCTTTCTCTTACATACACAACAATGTATTACCCCTCCCACACTGGACTTACACTGTTGCATAAGGTGCTTGGCTGAAGTGAGTAGGTGTGTTTAATTTGAGTGGGAAAAAAACAACAGCAACCAAAAATCATATCAACCACATTATTCTTCTCTATTTCTGGTGAAATAATAAAAAAATGAAAAAAAATAATTTCTCATGGATTGTTATATCCCGGGGTTTACAGTTTTCACCATCCCTTACGCATCAAGAATCATCATTATGATGTTGGTGTGTGTGTGTAAGTGTAAAGTGTGAGTGTTTGTGGACATGTGTAGAGGGGGAATTGATGGTTATTCAGCTGTGAAATTCATGCAGTCCCCTTCAGACCCTCAAGGAGAAGCTGTAATTTATTCTCTGAAGCACTAATGCTGCTCAGAACACACACATACAGTACAAAGAACACACCAAACTGACTCGCTTGTAAATCCGTCGTGCTTGATGGAGGAGAGCCTTCCTTTAACCAGGGTCTACATTAATTAGCGGTGCAGGGTTCCCTCTCATCTCCAGGGGCCCCGGGGCTCTATCCCAGGGACCCCCTAACCCCTTCTCCCTGCTGCCACCAATCACAAAGTGTCTGTCTCAGGCTTCACCAGCGCCTTGCAAAAAGCCCATGCACTGGAACCAAGATGATCTCTGTAACAACCGCACTTTAAAAATAGCTAAATTCTCTACTGTACACACGGAAGAGAAACACACACAAAGTGTTTCCAACATATTCTGTAATTTCAAAAAGAGAAGCTGATGAAAAGAAAGAAATGACATTGAAGCATCTTCATACATTACAACCTTCTCCCACCCTTGCAAAGCACTGTTACACAACTGACAGTTTGTTCTCTTATGCAACAACAACCAAAGGGTGCTCTAAGGTGGGAGGTGGTGGGCGGGCGGGTGCTAAAAGATCAAATATGGAATCATTTAAAAGGAGTGTGTCCTTTCTCCTGCTAATTGGAGGAAACTGGTATGAGAAATAACGAGAGAAATGAGCTGGAAGCTGAGAGCTGGTCTGGAGGAAGATGCTCATAAGAAGACATTCATACCATGAAGGAAGCAGAAGAGGGGTCCCCGCATCCAAAGAATAAGTGATCCTATTTAAATTAGAGGTGATTGTTATCAAATTTTAAGTGAGTGTAATTAAATAGCAGGTTAGCTTAATCAAATCACAGCCGCAGTCAGCTGGGGGTGTGGATCGATAGGAAATGAGGGCAATATTGATGCTTCAATTTCGCATTCATTCAACTGATTCAACACAGGAATCTGCCTCTTCCACTTCACATGAGATTCATGTCTCAGAGTGTTCGGATGGTTTCAGGTGGACTTTTTAAAAAACCTGTCTGATATGCCAGTTGCAATTCTGTTTGTCTTGTAGTGCTGACACTGCTATGTTCACACTACAAGCAACAATAGAGGTGGGCCAGTTGAGGTCTTTGAGGACTGGGGTGATGTGGTGCCAGGATTTGGTCTGGGTTAGAAGGCTGGCGGATGTCTATTGATGGAGCTAGCACTGATGCACCATAGTGGAGTGATTGCAATAGGCAAGACAGGCGTGGATAAGTGTTTCAGCAGCAGTGCGTGCAAGAGAGGATCGGATCTCGTAATAAGTGTACTACTGACTATGCTTTTAGCTCCGCTTTTGGTCTCCACCAAGTATGGATAAATGGCTCGCCAGCTGCTCAACTGATAAGAGCTGCCTGCTGCTTGTTTTGTCCACATGTTTGGAACAACCTATACTTGGTAACTGTGACTCGGTCTCTCCTTCGCTGCATCTACTGTTTAGCCCGAGCGAGCCCCATTTGGGCTTCGAGTACTGGTACCGAGGTTCCGAATGGACTTTTCATCAAATAATATGAAAAATGATCCAGACATGTAAAATATTGAAAAAAAAAAAAAAGTCTGAGCAAAATCATCATGGAGGTCATTTTACGCAATTATACACAGTAAACACAAACTAATTCAATACACTAGAAGATTTATCACAATATCAGGATTTTTCTGCAAAAAATCCGCCAACTATGCAGCAGAAATTCATCTTTTATCACAAAGCCGGCAGCGAAAATGGCCGATGGATACATGAAATCGCACGAGGGCTCGATACGGCGTCGACCCAGCGTGTCCAAATAGACCTCCGACAAAGCATTCAAAGGTCACAGGACAAACCCCAAGAAACCGCACACTGCTCTCAAGAAATAAAATTGAAAATCTACATACCTTTTGGCGATTTTCATCCGGAAAAAAACAGTTAATCCATTGAAAGTTGCTGCAGCGCTGTAGTGCATTTCCTGCTCTGTCTGCCTGCATTGAAATGAACGTGCTGTGACCTGGCATGCGAAAATGAACCGCATTCTTCGCCTGGACCAACCTATTTTTCGCATGGGGGTCGAGCCCACCTTATCAGGATTTTTACTGACTAATGTCCCTCAGCATTCCAAATAACACCCCTGACGGCTTTCAATGGACTATTCCGGACCTAACGACATGTCATATACCTAAATCCGCCAATCACAGGCCTTACAAATCTCACATACACACTGAGTCAGAGCAGGTTTTTTTCATGAATGACACATATGACATCTGGAAATAACTGAACATGGCTGAAAATTATTGCAAACTGCTTCATTATGATGTATTGAACACTCTTAGTGATAAAGCAAGTGAATATATAGTTAATATGTAGTTATATAGTATATAAAATGAGTATACAGCAATGCAACAACTGGTTCCGAAAATCAAAATTTTGATTTTTATGACCATTTATGCTGGCCTGCTTCACTCAATCGAAGTAAAATATGTTGTGGGGACATGTAAAACGTGTTGTTCTATGGCTGTGGCATGTTTTTAGGCCAAGCCAGGCATTATTTTAAAAACAAATGTTCAATACAAGTGCTTTTTTTCAGGCGAACCTGGAACTTTTTCAATTTCAGCTGTGCCATAAGTCACAGCAGTTATTAACCAGTAACATATACACAATATTTACACAATTCAACACATCTCACAAGTGTTACCAGTATTCTAGCATCAAAATTATTAAAATAGACCTTGTAGTTAGAGCTGGGGACTCTCTTGAGTATGGGTATGCAATTTTTGAGCAGAGGGCTAAAAATAGGGCTAGGGCTATAGAGGTTAAGTGAGGCCACTTCCACAGGTGCAGTGTGTGTCACAGAAATGACACACATATCATGCTTAGGCCTCAGGCAGAGACACCAACAAACGGACACACTATTCAGTTGTTTGGAGTTAAAGAGACCATCCCTCAACAGAGAACTCTTCTTGATGTGAATGTAAATGTACATACTAGGAGCTTTACATAACCCTGTGTGGGTGAACATCACATCACTTAACACAGACACACCTGTCGACAATTCGATCTGCCTGATTTGATGCACATTTTCAATTTTGTGCATATAAATATGCTCAGTGCAATGAAAAAATGCCCTTTTAACCGGTTAAGAACACATCACCGGTCATATTGTGCAGCCATTTAACAATATATATGCAAAACAATTTAACAAAAAATATCAAAATACAATCATCTTTTCTTCATGTAAAACTAAATATGACGTGTTTTCATAAGCTAGTACCGACCGGTTTCAACCAATGATATCATGACATCCATCCATCAATCAATCTATGACTTTTTGCAATGATGGAGGTGTGTATGGAGCCACACTGTAGCTCTGTGTAGCACTATATTCTAAACACGTCCATTGTTGAGCAGTCCGATCAAATGCGAAGGAATTAATAAGCCTCCCTCTTGCAACTGTACACCACTGAAATATTCTGCTTGACGGCGGGATATGTCACCGTACAGAAGACAAAGACCTTTAACTTCTGTTTCACTCAGACTTTAATGTGAAGCGGCTGCAGTCTCAACTTCAGCTCATGTAAATAACAAAATCTTAAAATGTGAATTTTAAGAAAAGATGAATACAACATGCTACTATTTAGAATTATTTATTTTAAAGTTTAAAAGTTAGTGTTCAACAGAGTGGTACACTTTCATTTGTTCTTTACTAAAGGCCTATACTGAGCAGGAGCATACATTTTAATGCAATTAATCGGCCATCAAAATATTTTTTCTAACATTTGGTACAACATCAAGGTAGATCAACTGGGGCTCCGTAGTCCGAACCAAGACGACCAGTTCAACCTTGACAAAGGTCCACTCCTAATGTTCTTTCCTTTCACAATAAAAGCTTTAGACATATACACTGTGACTGTTTACCAGCGGGAACTCAAATTCACGAAGAATCTTAAAATGTAATTGAAAAAGTGCTACAACTGTCACAAGCTGCATCACTGCCGGTATGAAAATTTGAATGCAGAATATTTGCAGGCGAGTCTTCAACATTTCCATGTGGTTTATCCGTCACTCCCGCTTGCAACGCTTCAACAAAGTCCAACAGGGCAACAGATCTGAGCAGTCTGACGATTAGACAGGTTGTGAACCAGTTAACAGCTGGTGTGTAAACTGGGATGAATGTTTATAACATACAGTTTGGGTAATACTTTGACCGTTGGCCTGTGTTTTCTCCGCTATTAAAGTTTGTCTAACCTTTTACTTCCAACCTATCTGCTTGTCTGACTGCTCGTGTGTCTTGTCCCCTCTGACCATCTAGTGATGTCAACGTTATCAGATCTCATCAGTTAACTTGATGAGTACAAAGCAATTATCCAAGATGAGAAGGATGGGCAAAATAAGCAAAAATAACATGCTGTAGTAAACAATATGTTTCCTCCAAAATGATGGATTCCAGCAGGATTATGGACATCAGTGATGCCAAAAGATTGTTTAGGCAATGGAATAAAATGGTATTAGGGTAAAGTTAAAAATGTTTCTGTTTAAGTTTACAGTTGGAATGTGGTCTGTCTATGTCCAAAAATATCCATTGGAACACATTTCAGCTGCATGTGAATCTCAAAATCAAATCTGATTCAATAAGCCAGTATTAAAAGGATAAAATAGGAAACACTGCCTCTTTGCTTGCCACCTGTTAAAAGCCTGGCTGCTACACTTTTGGACCAGCTGTAATGGTGAGGAGTACTGTATAGAGGCCTGTTACCTACACAGAGGAAATAGAAGCCTCAGTTATATATTTTTCAGAGGATTAAACTATTATTTTTACATATAAAACAAATAACAATAATATTACTAATAATAGACTGCAGCGAATGAGTCTTTTCATTAGAAATCAATGTGGTGAATATTGTCTGAATATTTGTGTGTAAAATGTCCACAATTTACCCTTCGCTTTGTTCCCTCACACGCAGACTGGCCAATCATAGCGTCAGCCAGCTCTGACCAGGGTCTGTGAACTATTCGGCCATCAATGGTTTCAAAGCTTCTTCATGTTCTGGCTGGTTTAGTGGTTTTAAAGCTAGTCATGTTTAAACGTTTCCAAAACCTGTGGAGCTAACATTAGCAGAGTACGTTAGCACATAATTAACTAGCATTAGGACTTCAATGCTATGCTAGCTACTGAAGGTAAACTGAATGTCTACATTTTGTTTTTACAAAAACTAGACAATATCTATTCAGGGTGTGCAGTTAGTGACAGTGTGGGCTCCATGGTAGCTCTGACAGCTTGACGGCCCCGCCCTCCGCTGCCAAGCTCAGTCAAGGCATCTCAACGAGACACCTGTCCAGTTTTGAGATGCCAAATCAGGCTAGGGACGTAGAGAGTGGAGGCCAGTGGCCCTTCTCGCCCCTTACTTGGACCATGTCAGTCCTCGAATTCAACCTTCATTTTGTTCTCAGCTACACACCTATAAAGTTTTGTGACTGCAACCCCTTCTATGGTAGTAACTGCAACAGTGGGTGTCTCCAGGACCACATTTAGCCATGATGACTCACATGGTGAAAAGAATACAGCGTCGCTCCCACAGCTGGTGATGACTGTTTGAAAAATGATTCATGTGAGTGGTTTCTGAGGTGCCTGGTTAAGGTGAGGGAAAGATCATGATCATATTTGAAACAAGGGTCTACAGCCACACTAGGAGCTCTGTGACGCTGCACTGTAGCACTGTTGCTCTTTGAGCAAAATTAACATCAGGTGATGATCAGGTCACCTTAACACGAGTGACTTACTCCCACTACTGTGCCTGAACGCATCATGTGTAGACGCAGAAAGAGCACTGAAGTTGCTGCTGCTCTGCTAACATTGATGGTTGGTAGGAAAGTTACAGCCTTTCAACCAAGCCTCCTCCCTAAGTTCTCTTTTCTTTCCTCTTTGCTCCTGATAGACAAGAGCCAGTGCAGGTCTTAACGTTTCAGACATTTGAACAAACAACTAACGCTGTCCATTTCCTTTGAGGACAGTCTCATTGAAGTTGTTTGGTATGTGACACTTCAGCAGCGAGCCCCTGCATGCTATCTGAGTCACATGAAGAGCTGCTCATCCTCCTCCTCTCCTCATTCCGCTCTAAGTCTGATGGAAAGGTCAGTGGGATAATTAGGGCCGTCTGAGGTCAGCTCATCCCACCCCCCTCCCGTCTGCCGCATTTTCCATTCGGCCCTGTTCTGTCCTTCAGCTACTGCCCATCACTCAGGTTGGCTTAGTTTGGATCAAGCCTGACCGGACTCACAGGAGGGAGAGGAGGGTGGGGTCAGAGGGTCGGAGATACCGTAAGCAGCCTCAGCATTAAGACATTTCATTTTAGCGGGGCGCTAACCTAATTAGCCCTGCTACCCCGCCGCACATATCTGCAATCTAGTAAGTAATTAGCATCCAGCACTGCCTCTGCTCGGCATGTGGGGAGCGAATGCGACAGAGAGAGAAAGACAGAGAGCCTCTGGCTATTTCTCCTGCCGTCTCTGCCACCCTTTCCTTCCTTCACCACATCTCTCATTTCTCCCCCTGCCTTTCTCTCCCTCTCATTCTATGTGTCTCTTACTCTCGTTTTCTCTCTTTTGCTCCCAGAAAGAGAGCAAGGAAAGCGAAAGCGAGCAGGAGAAGGAGGTGGGGGAGGTTGTGTTCATTTTTCTTTCATGTACCGGAGGGTTCTGGGAAGACAAAAGGGGGCAAACATTCTAGATATCAGGAGCAACAGAGTGAAAGTGAAAAAAGATTCCTCTCTGTAGAGGACACTGCATTTGATCTGGCTTGACTGAGGATTTGGTGACCAACAATCATATTCCTTTAAAGGTTCTATATGCAGGATTCAGAGCATTATTGCAGCTATTATTTATGTGAATATATAGTGAAGTAATGTCTACGTGAGCAGAGAATGACGTCTCTCTCTCTGAGCCTTGTTTACATAGCATGTGTGCATGTGTTCATGTTAGTGCATGTGAGCGTGCCCTGCTGGTGAGCTCATGGCCGCTGCTCTGCACTGTCCTCATACGGAGGTTACAGCTGGTAACTTTGTCATGACTGAAGCTGTTGTCGTGGAAGCGTAGCGCCCACCTTTCGGTTCCCCCTCAGGTAAACACCGTTAGCTCTGTTAGCACTGTTCGCACCTTTAGCTGCTACCCGCGGGCCCAGCCGTCTCCATGTTGAGAGCCAAGTGAAGAAAATAAATATTCTGGAATTACGTAATGAGCAGCTTAAAGTGTTGGACTGTTCCTTTGAATGTAAGTAGTAGAGGCTGCTGTTAGTCATTGTAGTCAGAGGAACGTCCTCACAAATATAGCAGAACCATAGCCGTGTGAAACACAGTTGTGTGTGAGTGAGTGACTGAGAGAGAAAAGGACTTAATAGTGGTTGAACACATGAATTCAATTCTCCTTCACTGCAAGATGAAAGAACTCAGTTTCTGCCTTGCAGAGGCTGCAGCATGACTGGTTTGATATGAGTCATTTTTCAAATCCACCACAATTACTGACTGGAATGGAAGAGAGCGGAAAGGCATCTGGCAGATGAACCTTTGTCGCAGCCTTATAACAACACACACTCTCCAGGCTTGTTTTCAAACCATGCAAAGGAGAGTAGGCCTATCATCTCAATTATCACTACCTGCTCTCTGCCCATGGAACTCATAAACACAGCAAGCAACACTTAAGCTGCATCCCCACATGCACTTATTCACTTTAGTGCACAAAAAGGATATAAAGCACAGCAAGGTGTCAGTGGGTTTATATCATGTACTGAAGGACAGGAGAACCGTCATAGACAATATTTGCCTTGTGCGACTGCTTCTTGTGAGCTCAGTTTTTACCACAAGATCTGGAAATGATCAGTCAGTTTAGACCAGTTTGGAAATCCTCATTCATAACGACTTGGGTCCCATTTTTGTTGTTTCATCATTTCTTTCAATTGTGATATCTGGGATCACGGTGACATCGCCTGTCGATCAGACAGGTTGTAAACAAACCAGATTATCCAAACCATTTTATTTAGAGGGCAAACTGAAAGTGAGTGCACCTAAAAAGTGGAAAGTTTTTTTCTCCAGATTAGCAATTATCTAATGCGAACTATTAGTACATTTATTAAAAATCTACTGATGCAAGTAGACAAAGTAGTGAAATAAACAGCTACATTTCTTCTGAAAGAAGAAGACATGTCCAAAAATCTCCAATTTGACCAGTACATGAAAAATGAAATTGACCAGGGTATGAGATGGTTGATTTGGTGATACCTGTGGTAACTGAATTTGAACACTACTAAGAATAGCAACATGCTCTCCAGAATAAAAATAAATGATAAATAATGGCCATAACTACCACAATAAACTGTAATAAGCTAAAATTGTCCTTTAAATCCAGGCATTCAAAATATGTAGTGACGTATGATCCTGCAAATGCATTGGATATTTTCCACCTCAAATTGATTCAAATTGATAATGTTTAAGTCTCTGGCTTCCCTGGTTCCCTACTAAGAATGAGTTGATATGTAAATGTCAATTATTCTCTTGTTATCAACCAGCCAGCAGCTGTAACAGCCATGTGATCTTTATGACTTTTTATTCGACCAACTCTGCACTGTTTTTATATTTTTCATTTTTTAAATTGTTCACAAATCATTGCAATAAACGTTCAGAGACACTTATATACAGGACAATATTTTGAGTACGACCCACATAAACCACCCCCACACAGAGTGGCGTGTGTCACTGCGGGTCCACCGGTATTGGCACCTCAAATGATGTCCTGTTTGTTCAACACATTCTCCCTCACAACTCGTCAGATATCACCGCTTCATTAGTGGCCCTTGACATCAATCATCCACGCTCTATGCACCCCTCTACTGTTGGGTGTCGATATACGCATAGTGTCCTTTCAAAATAAACTTCCAGCTTTACAGGAAGTTAGGTTAAGGCAACAAAACCACTTAGTTAGGTTTAAGAAAAGAGCATGTTGACGTGGTCTGGACTTACAAGCAAATCACTACCGAGGGACTGTTTGTTTGACCCATCCAACACCGCTGCCGCCCGGCATGAACTTCATACTACACCATATGCTCTGACCGTCGCTAAAGGGGGCCTCCGTGCGTCGCTGTCCGATGCAGAGAGGCCCTGGCGATGCGATGGTATTTGAGGAGTTGGTTAGAGGGGAATGGGTTGGTTTCCTACTGTGAGAATGTTTCAGTGCTCCAGACAAGTAGCATCTTTATCACATTTGCAGTCTGGATTGGCACATCTCAGGGACTACATTAAGGTGTGTGGAATGCGTGCTACAGGCTTCTAATGGCCAGCCTGTTTCTGTTGCCTTTAAGGGACCCACAAACTAAAGAGTTTACTGAATTATTCCTGATAAATTCAGGCCAGCAATCCTTTAGTTAGATATGACAGGTGGGACATTTTGTCAACTGAAAAGACATTGCAAAGGTAGGACTCGATGAGTGCATCCATTCTACAATGGTCTATAACAACTATATTTAAAGAGCATCATGTAAAATGGAAAAGTGGAGAGGGATCAGTGAGAGGAGAGCAGTGGCAGACTGAGTGATGGAGGTGCACAGGGAAAACAGGAAAAACCAGGAGGAAGTTTTCTCTGTTCCACATGAAGTGAGACTCTGTGGCTTCCTCTGTGTTTCTGAACTCCTGTAAATGGAGCTTTCTAATGACTCGGCCCCTGTGTACTGTACTTTAGGGCACACTGGTTACATAAACTGCAGTGCCCGGGCCTGATTAGGGGCTTCCACTTCTGCCTGCTTCCGCAATATAGTTTCAAGAGGCTGGCCCACACAGAGAGAGCCGAGACCAAACATCCTCTCCTCAACACACAGTCAGACATCCACAGCCGCACACAGTGCAACGTCCTTTAATCCAACATCCTGTCCTCGCAGCAACATCTCATCAATCAACCATCACTCGCGTGGCCCACCTCGCATTTCACAGCATTTAAATCAATTCTTCAGTGGCTCTGTTTCCCTGCCACTTTCTGTGATGTGAAATCCGTCGACAAAGTGCTTTACTCATAGTCAAAGTGCCTAAAGAATAAGGGTTGTGTGATCAGAGATTCAGGCCTCCTGTCTATCTGCCGTGGCCCTGAGCCCCTTGTCCCCATGAATTCACTTCCCTGTCAGGCCCTGCGGCTCATCAGCCCCTTTGATTGTCCAACTTCAGGGAGATCTTACATTTTTCCCCCTTCACTGCTACAAAAGGCTTCAAAAGCGCACGCCACAGCCACTGTTCCTGCTGACTATGTCTGCTCTGATCAAATAGACGCCCAAATGTTTGGGCTTTGGGTTGAATCGTGTACGAAAGAGAGAAAAAGAAAACCGAGGTATGCAAACTCGGCTGGCAGTGAAACTTGTCGTGACTGTTGAGGCTGATGTTTAGAGGAGATGAAAAGCATTCAGCTGAAGTACCATCCTAGTTGAATATCAGAGAATGGATAAAAGCAGAATAGTGTTCCAAGTCTTAAAGAATAAGCTATTTTCTCCGACAAAAACACAGCAGACATGACATCATACTCTAACAAGTCAAACATTTCTAAGCGGCTGCTGAATTGAAAACCTTGGTAAAAAAACAAGATCATGAAAAGAAGTTGTCTCGCATCCGATGATTACAGCTGCATTCGTACGTTCGCCCATGAAAAAGCACATCACACAGCATCGGAGCATTGGGGCACAGGACAGATTCATGCTCTGCAAGCAACGTTGTCAGGCAGCACTATCTCTCACACTCAGCTGTGACAACCCGTCATCTGTGACACACAAACTGCTACTTTTTTGGGGGACTGGGGAGGATATCCGCGCAATCCTCATCCAGCCAGTCAGTTTATCTAGCCATGGTGACAGGTACTGCAGCAGCACAACCTGCTGCAGGGAGATGGGCCGGAGGAAGGATGGACAACCTGCTGCATATCTCAAACAGTGATGAGTATACTGGATGTGGGATCATATAACCTACTATGATGAATATTAGATCATCATAGATTAGAAGTCATTGTTGCTTTGCATCTTTGCAGCAAAACAGCTTTAATGTCTGTTATTTACTGTAGTCGTTAAACTGGCTGAGTCCACGTGAGACAGGGACCATTAGAGTGAGAGACAATACACTGTACTGTCGTTAACATGTCTGCTTTTAATTGCTATTGTAGCAGTAGCAGATTAAGCCTGACAGTTACAATAAGAACTGTGGTTCCAATGGTCATGTCCTCCCTGTCAAATATTACATACTGCTTTGCTTATGTAAACCATTCATGCTCATCATCATTTGTCTTTCAGTATACCACAACACCTCTCCTCTTTTTAACACAATAGCTTGACTGGCATTGTAATGTATGCTCTGTTGTCCTATCTTACATGAATCTATTGTTAATTAATGCTTTATTCTGGGCTGCCTTATTTGTCTCATATTACAGAACTTCTTCTACTAGATCACCCATTTGTATTGGGCGTTATCAGCCTCATGGATGTGGGTTAGAAGGGGCCTGTCAACCCGCTAACCTGACCCGCCAGATGGTCTGTTACAGAGGACCATCTGAGAAACCGTCATTGGAAACTGTTTGGAAAAAGAACAGGCACTTTCAAGAAAAATGAATAAAAATAAATTACTTGAGGCCCTACAAGATGAATTTCTGTGCGATATGGGATCCTGTGACTCGTGTGATGTCAATACATTGTGAGAATACAGCTGTCATGTGAGGTAAGCCTGCTTTTACCACGTACTTATCTAACACCACCACCATAAATTACATAAAATCTTGAACCACGAAACTTAAGACCTTTCTTATAATTCACAACATCTAGTTACAGGTGCAGTTTGGCCCGTCTGAAGCAATACAATGGTGGTGATAACTGCTGATAACGTCCATTCAATCGGCTGATAAGATTCAAAATGGTGAATGTATAGTATAGTAACTGCTATTCTCACTACTACATGTACTAATACTGCTCCATTAACACCAACACTGCTAATGTTGTCCATACAACAACTCTCACACACGGTCCATCTTCGACCTGGTACAATGTAAAACACAGTTACTGGACTCATTTATGTACTGTGTTTATCATAACATTTATATGTTCGATTTTTCCTCATCAAAATGGCCACACAGTGTCCTAACACATGGACGAGGTGGACTGACTCTAGTAACGGCTGTCTTGTGTGCAAGGGACTGTACTTCATTGGGTCTCAGTCATTGATAGCTGGAGTTTCTTTTTTTAACTGGTGAAGGAAGCAGGACCACATTAAGCAGCAGTGACTTGCAGTGAATAATTCAGTGCAATGCAGCTCAGCATGCAGCGGAAACTGTCATAGTAAACACACAAACACCTCACAGGGGGCTGACAGAATATCAAAAATATTGCTTTTAGAAAAAAGAAGCTACAGTAATAGCTTCACAATTCAAATCTTTATTTTATTGATATTATTATATTATTTTATGGATATTATTTTTGGAATCCATAGCGAGTTACCAACACTATGGTCTATGTGTGTGATATAAAGCAGTGGACAGACATGAAGATGGCATTAGAGTGGAGTGGCTGGGTGCAATAGGATCCTTCATACCATCACTATGCAGACCTGCTGACGGCAATAGAGTCAATGGAGAGGTGCTGGTATAGATCTATAGTGCACACACACACACACACACACACACACACACACACACACACACACAGACAAGTATGTGTTTGTGACGAAGCGTATTCATTCCACATTGTGAGTTTCTCTACTTCAAGGTCCTGACCCTGAAGCTTATGGTTGTTGGATATCCAGGCAGTGTCTGATGCATTGATATTGATATCTTTAGTATTTTTTTGATCAAGATGAATAAAATGTGTTGGATCATTCAACATGAATAAATACTCAATTTTGAGCTCATTTAGTGCTCTTGGAAATAAAATGTTATAAGAGCTTCTTTTTTGGAAATGAAATTTAGAAATAATAAAGTTTTTTGAATACATAAAATCATTGAAATGTATTTATTTTGTAGAAAGGTGTCCTAGTTTATCATAAGATTAGGATCCTAATTCACATTACCACTTCCCAAATCTGTTCTGCTGGGTTTCTGGAAAATCTGAGACTTAACATTGTGACCTCGGGCAGAAAATGTTAGAAAACATTCAGCATTCAGCACCCTGCATGCATATACTCAACTCTTACCCCGACTTCTAATTCTTACCCTATACACTTTAAATCCAGGGCCCAAACCCAAATGAAATAATATTAAAGAAACCTAATGACTGATAAATTATAACAATTAATAGATTAGCGTATTCCCGCAGCAATTTGTATTATTTTAAGAAAAAGTTACTCTTCAATTTCTTTTTTTTTTTTACAAAAGTCCAGCAACACGTGTCAATTACTGCTCATTACATGCATACAGACTTTACAAAATTAACTTCCATCCTGAAATAATCTGAAATAATTTGGTGGGATATCTACGAATTACAGCAAATAGGTATATCTCATAATGCTGCATGAGACCAGCCTGACTACATACAATATGTATGTTAATAAATCAAATGAAGTGCCTTCCTTTCAACCAGAGAGAAACAGTATTTTACAGATAATGACTCATTTCGGCCGGAATAGACGTTTAAGACCATTACAGACCGTTACATGATATGCTTAGAAGTTGAAAGACCTGTTCGGAGAATCAAAGTTCAGCAGCAAAATCATGTAGGGCATAACAACTCAATAATGTTTTGTCCAGAGTTGGACAGTTGCCAGTGTTGGACAATCCAGCAGACCAGAGTGAGCATGTTACACCTGTCCTCACAGGGCTTCACTAGCATGCTGATTGCGGAGGAAATCGTCTGCCGCCTGTAGAAGGTTTTGAAGCAGTTTAAGGAATGCAGTGAGGGCAGCCTGAAGTGTGCACCCACCTTAAACTTGGCCCTGCTATTTGAATGCATTCACTATTCCAAGCAAGCTGCATGCCTGCAGGCTTCAGATTAGCGAGGTGCAACTGTATTTGTAATGCTGTGGAAACTCTATATAGTGCAGTTTAGATTACAGCCCAGGTGTGGCATGCATAGTTAGAACATGCCCTCTCAGTATGGTGGGGTTCCAGCAGTTCACAGCAATAATTAATACAAAACAAACAACAACAACAACTCTCACTGCTAATAAGTTGATGAGGTTGACTTCGTTTACGACATTTATGACCATAGATGTCCATTAAACGTTCACGCACTTCAGCGGCATCTTTCTCCTTCAGTTAACTGAAGCACATTAGTGCATATAGAAACAGACTGAAAGGCTCATGAAAGATACATTAACACACACTACAGGACAAAGTGTGGAGAGCCACTGTGCCACCGCGCACTCAGCCCAGAGGCTGGGGGAGGTAAACAACCGCATGGCTGCATAAGAGAGGGAGTAGTATACATATTGTTCTCTGATGAGACACATGTGACCTTTTCTCCTTTTAAAGGAGGAGCTGCGAGCAAGTCTTCCTCGTTAGTCTTCAGTAATAAGCAGAAGGTCACAGTTTCAGAGCGAGAAAGTTTACTGCCAATGACTGGATGCAAGCGCTACAGGAATCCCATTTTCAAGGGTAAAAACTGGTTGGGATTCCTTTCCTCTGCGTAGAATGAGACGCTAGAGGCAAAGTTCACCAAGGAAATCCATCATCACCTCCTTATTCCTCAGGCTACAGTGTTCCGTGTGGTGTGTACTTAGGGAAATGACAAGTATGAACCCAAACTGTCTTGTGAAGGAAATGTTCTCACGTTAGTATGAATGAATTTTCCAATATCTCATCTTTACCTTGCTGTACCTTGCATCTCCACATGTATGTTATAGCACAAAGACAGAACTCCCTGAGAACGCTTTTCAAGTATCTTGCTTTTATTTCAAGTTTATTCTATCCAAGAAGCAATTAGTGTTATTGTGCAGCAGACAAAGAGAAGCGTCCGTGTTGGAAGCAGATTTCCTGTAAAGCCCCGACACATCACTGTGTCTGTAGTTTACACAATGTAGCCTGTTAGTTCCATTTTTCAGGTCAAGCTGAATAATTTGCCTCTCAGGGAGACCGATGAGCAATCACTGTTCACTTTTTCTCTTTCTGCATTAACTTACATTCAGGTGAAACTGCAATGAGTCGCTTCCCACTGAGACAAGGGTTTTATCCTTCAGACTGTTTCCAAGGTGTGATCTTTGAAAATCTATTTAAGTGAAACCCGAATTCTCTGGTTTCTGAACTGACACTTTTGGATTACCATCAGTTTTTAAGACAATCGGATCCACTGGTCTCACTGGAGCATACAGACAAGAATAGATTGTTCCAGCCTGAAGTGATGTGAATAAGTGATATCAGCTGATAAAACAATCAAAGAATGAGTTTGGTTAAACGAGAGGCACCGACTGTGCTAATCGATGGTGAGTTTATTTTGCATTATAGTTCAATTGGAAATTAAGTAATAAATGCTGTTAGCTTTCTTTCAAGGCCACTTGAAAAAAAGGTTTTAATTTCATTGATTATAATTCAGTTTTCCCAAAATACAATAATGGTAAGTCTCGCTACAGGTTCACGGGTACTCCGGCAGTTATATAATGTAACCACATGAAGTTGAGAGACTTGTGAGAGACAGATTTCTAAAAGGATGGTCAGATATGACTTTTAGTCCCGAGCATGGATCGCTTTCCAAAAACCCTGGATCTGATGACATCAGACTCTTGAAAGCGGAGCCACAGAATACGGTTTCACAGGCTGAGTAGTACTCCTCATGACGAGCACACTCATTCTAATGTGTCAAAATGATGGAGTGACGCTCCTCTAAATGAAGCCTTGATGGTGTCACCATTCCTTAAGTGCTACTCATGTGGTCCATTGCCAGATGGCATTCATTTCATTCCTCTCTCCTGTTTTTACACACAACATGCTGTACATTCACATGGTCAGAGCTGAGGTCATAGCAGCATTCACTTTTGGTCTATAAGTGGCAGAAGCACTGCAAAACAAGCTTCCAGACAAACACCTCTTCTATCAACCTATCAAGTTGTTAAAAAACTGTTGCACACATGTGAAAGCCAAGTGGTGTTTTTGTACTAGTTTATTAGAACCAAGCCAGGAATGAATCCGGTTAAATAGATGATATCCTTTTTCAAAATATGCAGGCTAAGCTAAGCTGCTTAGTGGACAAAATAAATCATCCCAAAATCCAGATGATTTAAACCGTCCCTGCTAAATGCCAGTGAGATTTGTAGCTATAGATTTACTGTAATGGCCTCTGACCAACAGAAACAACAAGCAATCCAAACCAACTGGGTGCTAGTCGCTCAAGTTTCCCTCAATCTCTGCCCTCTGACACACACACACACACACACACACACACACACACACACTAAAATGCATTGCCTCTCCAGGCTTTAACAGAGTGCACTTGATGAGACCCATGTGGTAAAGAGAGAAATCCTAGAATAGGATACGGTCCAGAGCACCTCACAGCCACAAGCTGAGACTCCCCGCAGGAACAAAGCCTTTGACCTTGCAGCCTCATTTGAAGGATGAGAGTCAATGGCTTGTTAGTCTGAGCCAGCTGGAAGTGTGGCTCAAGCTTCCATTGTTACAAGCTATGGAAGTCTCTCCTACCATCACATAGTACAACACTGTCTCCTAGAGATTATGATGACTGACTAGCACATGCTTCCCCTCATACATTTTAGAGAAAGAACAACGGTGGCGCATGTACATGCTGCAGCCGGTAATCCTATGAATATACATTTTTGTCTTGATTTTTGTCCTAATTTCTCTTCATTACTGGAGAGCTTATGTCATGAGACAGAATACGCTCATCGATATCGGTGAAGGGAGCGTGGGGATTGGATTCATTCATGTGGAGCGGACCTTGAGACGATCACTGCCCACGGACGACATCTTAGCCAGACCAGTCGGACCGAGCGCTAATGAAAGCGCAGTCAAGAGGAGGAGAAGTGAGATGGAAGCTAAGCTAACCCAGCTAGGGACTAAGGCGATTTCATCCCCCAATCTGCTCCTTACTTACGTCCGGTCACAGGAAAACTCAGGATAACCCAGCAACAGGAGGTTGATGATTGTTTTGCTCACATCTTTACAGAGACCTGGCTCCATTGTCATCCTGGATCAAGCTGCACTTGACGGGCGGACATCAGGACAGAGAGCAGGACTCCGGTGGGACGAGAGTAGGCGGTTTACATCAACGATGCTTGGTGCTCAAACACAGTCAAAGTTGTTGGGACCGTGTGCTTGGCTTCGCCATGTGCTCTTGAGACAGAGAGATCTGGGCCTGCCGATTCTGCAGGCAAGGCACATCCTGATTTGGGTAGATAGCAACCAAACCCCACCAGCAAGAAGTTCACATCTAGGTGTGAACTCTTCACCCAAATGCAATGCTGTCCTCTAATTGGCCGAGGGCCACAGACACCCCAGCTGCCCCGTCTTTCTCCCCCACCTCTATGCCAGTCCATGCCATTCAGTTCGCAAGTAAGGAGGCAAGAACACAACGTTGCTGTTTTTAAAAGAAAAACCCAAGGTAAACAGTTTTACATTCGCTGGAAGAATCTACTGGACTGTTTGTTTTGTTTTGTTCGCATCCTGGAAGACGAAGCGGACAATTCTCCTGCAGACGTGAAGAAACGGATTCTTCAGAGAAAGAGGACGACTTCTATTTCTAACCATGTCGATTTCAAGCCGGAGAACCGAGGAGCTCAAAAGGACCGGTTCGGCCACTAAATCAACTCATAGTAAGGCGAGAGTCTGGGCAGATTTAGGTTATTGTGTTTATGATCTTGTTTGTGTTGCTTAAGTTATCGTGTCGTTTTTATAACGTGGTGTGTGTGCTCAATAATCGCAGAGATTAACGACCGAGTATTTCATACTACTGCAATCGGGTTGAGATCATACACCATTATTTTGTTTTGTTTGCTTTCTCTCTTCTTTTACTAACATACACACACACACATATAGCGTGAAGCTAATGTAGCTCCGGGTGAGCTAACTGCTTCAGACACGTGCAGATAACGCAATCTCTCTTTTATCTATTGCCATGTTAGAGTCCCGCGCCATTTTGTAGTCTCACGAGCGTGGTCACGTGGTAGTTCGGCCTGTCTTCAACGTGTAGTTCCACGTGACGGAGCTACGTTTAGATTACATCACACATTGTCTGAGCTGTTGTCTTGCCCCTCCCCCACACACACTACATGCATGCACACACACACACACACACACACACACACACACAATCTCCCTCTTACTACAGTCTGTTGACTTTAGATAGCGTGCTCATGAATGTATAGTTGTTAGTTTAGATATTAGTTGACTAGATCATTAGTATTAGAACGTAATAAACTCTGTTATATTTTAAAGAGCAGCTGTCTGTGATTACTTTGTGCATGTGTATTATGGTAATAGCTGTATATGTGGTCTGTGCTCGAACTTAAACCTTCACTTTCACTCTGAATGTGTAACAGTACTCAGACTGTTGACATTGTGAGTGAACACTAATTATGAGACTTAGTTTATAGTTTGGTTATTGGTCCCTGTTCACAGGGTGGTGCCCCGTTATTATTAATTATCATTAATAATTGTTACCGACATTAATAATTCTATTGATGTCAATAATGTAGTTTTTATATATGCTGATAACTCAAACACGCTCCTTTTCGTTCCCAACCAAGTTGATTGGCAATGTTTTCCTCATGTTGAATATTTGATGTCAAGATGAAGATTGTTTTCTTGTTTGCATTCCTCCTGATCCAAATGATAAGAATGCACAGGAATGCACCACTCTTTTTTTTTTTTTTTTTGTGTAGCCAATGGGCTTTGTGCAACCCTGTTCTGCATAACGACAATAAATGATCCTTGAATCACTGAACGGTATCTTAATATAAATGACTATGCCTCTTTCTAAATGTGTTTGCTGTAGAAGAAGAGGTTGAATAGGAAATCACAATGATATGTTTCTATGATCATGGTCTTGTAACAAAAAAGTCACTCATCATTACAGCTTTTCAGTCATTATAAACATACTTTTTAAAGATATAATTCAGTCATAGTTATATGTATAAATATATATGTTTTTAAGTTGACTTAGTTGATAGGAGAAACTGCATTATGATATTACACTACAGTGAAACATAGTATATATACATATTTCATCATACTTATATAATGGTAATGTATTTATATTTCTTTACTCCTCACTTCCTGACAGGAATGGAGCCATCAGTCTTTGCTCGCAGCGGGAAATCTTTTGTGAGACATTAGAAGTAAGTTACAACATATCAAGAGTAATCATAGCTGCTGAAACACTTCTAGAACAAACAGCATCAAGATGAGCTGCAGAGGCAGAAATATCTACAGAGACACTTAGACTCATTTAGATTTACAGCACTGCATTATGAATGGGTACACTGTTACAGTAAATGTTTATGTGGGTCTTAAAGTGTTCTGTTAAGACCACTCACGATCAATAAAATCCATATGGTGTGCCTTGTAAAAGACAAACGCTGGCACCTAATGGCTTGGCTAAAACCACCAGAGTTAATATGCATAATTGAACCGCTGCTGAAGTCAATGGCACAAAAAGGTTTGCAGGCACGCAGAGAGAGCAAGCCTTCAAGCTGAAGAGAAGACACATTTTACCTTCAGTAAGATGTTGGCCATTCAGACTGCTAACCAAAGAGGAAGTCGTCAAATAACTTTCTATTTTCTTTGAAAAGTGTATTTTGGTTGATAGGAGTTGTTTGGGTTCTGACCTTTTCAACGCCACTTACAGGAAGAGAATAAATACACCGTGTGGTCAGTTTTGCCAAATTGAATGTCTATAGCCGAGGCTGTATTTAAACAACCAAGTGGAATCATCATCAACAAGTTTATTTTGCCTCAAGCCAGCAAAGTACCTAATAGATTTTTATTTTGCTGTAGCATTTGGCAGCTTGGTATTCTTGTGTTTGCCCTGGAGACAGAGATCACGCTGTTCCAGGCCACTGCTTAGAAGTAGAGCTGGTGATTTTGCAGCCCTCTTGAAGGCTAAATGCAATCCAAGCCCGGGGTTGTTTCATCAAAGGAACTATGTATATGAATATATGTGAACAGCTGCAGTGATCCTGCAGGTATCCTCAGTAGCCGTGATTTGCAGCTCCATCGCTCAGGTATACGTCCTCGAGGCACTGGGAGCTCGGGGGAGTCTCTGCCTGAGGGCGGCACGTACATGTGCAGGCATGCATGTGTGTATGTGTGATGATTGGAGGGTAACACCTTGAAGGTTAAAGTGCGTCTCCCATGCTAATAATGGAAAAGAGAATGGGCACACAGCCCACAAGAGGTCGGTTGTTCAGTCACCATGATGTTGTATCAGGCTCCTATTGTCTGATGTGACTGAGGCAGGGCACCACAGAGAGGGGTGCCAGGTTGCCATTTTGAGAAATTGGCAGCCAAATCTTGGTGGCAACCACTTTTTTAACAGGGACAGCCAACAGCAAAACGTGCACCTCAAAATGAATACATTGTGAATATTTGTGTCATTAGTGGTATTCTGATATTGCTGTTCCAGTCAGCAGCAGACGCTGTATGTGACAACGCATGTGTGTTGGTGCATTTCCTTGCCTTCGCACAGGCATCCGTTTAGGGGAGATTTTTTCAGACAACTTTGTCAAAGGAAATTGATGGCGGACAACTGATAACCAACAACATTCAAAGTATCAGATAAAACACGAAATATACAGAATTTTGTTCGCTTATTGTCGAAAACTTTTCATTCTCTATGTCACATTTTCATTATTAGGCTGACGTATAACTGCATATTACCTGAATTACTCAGTATATAATGTGAGAAAAAATGGCAACCATAATTCATAGCTTCGGCAACCAAATGTGATGCCTGGTTGACCGCCTGTTTAGTTTTAACCTTTTCCAACTCCACCCCTATTTTGGAGCAAAACCGCCTAAAATGACATACCCAAATTAAAATGGCTGTAGCTTCTGAACCACTCTGACAATATGCATCAATGAGGTCTTTCTAGAAAGAAAACCCCCTACGGTTCCTTGTGGAAGTGTCAGAAAACCTGTAGGTCATACAGATCAGGCCTTTTGTAGGCCTTTGAAGTCAGTAAAAATTAAAGATTTGTGTCCGCCTAAAATAAAAAGTGTGTTTCAGTATAAATAACTGCCTGTGGCTGTATCTGTACAGGTAAATGACAGTATAGGGCTGTAACTACACTATTAGTGAACAACTGTCTCAAATTTGAAGAAGATTGGACAAAGTATGACCATTCTACAGTGTTTCTTCCATGAAGAGATCCAGGCGGAGCTCTAAAAGGATATTTGGAGACCCTACTTTTGAATTCATTATTGAACTTTGCCATAACAATGCGATTAATCGCAAAAAATCCATGCGATTAATCGCGATTAAATATTTTAATCGTTGCCCAGCACAAATTTTTTGCCTTTGCAAAAACTATGTATATATGGTCGAAGACGTGGTGTGTGAGTAGCGGACTTGCTAGGTGTAATGGCTGCGACAGAGCGCACGATCGAGTATGCGGGTAGCTCATTTACGCAAAGGTTATACGTTGGTTTACAGCTTATGTAAGAAATAGTCACGGTTTGCACTATAAGTACTAGCGTTTTCTGAAGGCACTAGCTCCATGGTAACATCCGCTAGCACATTGTCGGGTCTGTAATGTGTCTTTTTCCGTCGAAATGCTGCAAGATCCGACTTGCAGCAGTTATGGCGACTTTGGACAGTGTATGTTTGGGCTCCGTTTGTGACAAAATCCATAAGAAATGAAAGAAAATAGATGTTTTCTTTGCAAAGATGAGGATTTGGGGCATGCTGGGATACCAAACACGGCCATGTTTTGTGATGTATTTTGCGGAAGCAAGCCGTACGAACGGAAGGGGAGGGGATCGAGGACGCCGGCGTCCTCGCGGGGTGCAGGAGGGCTGCTAGGCAGAGAAGATACAATCAGCTCTTTATTAATTATCAATTAAGCCTGGATGAAAACAAACTGACACATTAATGTTGTTATTTAGGTGCGAAACACCAACAACACAACTTCTGAGCTCAGAGTGTTAATGCATGTAATTAACTATATGTCAATGAAAACAACGCTTACACTTTGAACCTACATCTTTTTCAATGTTGTGATCTATGTTTCAGCCCTACAGTCATATCCTGACAATGCTGTCATTAAATATCTTCCCACTACACTACACATGCAATGCACTGCATTAAATCACAACATAAAACAGTTCAATGTTAGTTTGTGCATTAGTTTGAACATCTATGCTTTCAAATGAACAGTCCCCTTTGTTCTATCATAATAATCGGTGCAATATTAACTTAATAGCAGTTCATTTAGAATAATCACTCTGGAACTGCCATCTTACTAATTGACTTCCTCTAATAGAATATAGGAATGAAGGCAGGGACCCATGTAATTAACAGCAGACAAAGATCTTTAATATTTCACTGACCTTGAAGGAAAAATGACTGAACTTCATTTTAACAACTTGAAGTTATGTAATAGTTAAGAAAACTATAAAAGAATATATACAACTTCAAAACTAAAGGTCAACATAAACATTTTTTTTTTTTATATTACTAGTAGTTTTTGTTGCCCATACGCACAGAGCTGGTTTTGACATCATCTTTATTTCGCACAGTATTTGACATCTTCACATAAGTAAGAATTGCTGCGCCATTCTTTTTGATAAATACTTCATCTTTATTTCCTTTTCTCTGTTTGCACCATTAGGCATGATGCTGAATAAAAAAAGAGAAATCTACTATACTGCATCACAAAGGGTATTGGTTATAGAAATAAAAGTCTGAATTAATATTACATTACATTACATTCATTTAGCAGACGCTTTTATCCAAAGCGACCTACAAAAAGTGTATTCGACATATTCAAGAGAACTACTAGTCACCAGAAGTGCAACAAACTAATACGAATACAATAAGTGCAACAAACTAATGTGAATACAATAAGTGCAACAAACTAATATGAATACAATAAGTGCAACAAACTAATGTGAATACAATAAGTGCAACAAACTAATATGAATACAGTAAGTGCAACAAACTAATGTGAATACAATAAGTGCAACAAACTAATACGAATACAATAAGTGCAACAAACTAATACGAATACAATAAGTGCAACAAACTAATACGAATACAATAAGTGCAACAAACTAATACGAATACAATAAGTGCAACAAACTAATATGAATACAATAAGTGCAACAAACTAATGTGAATACAATAAGTGCAACAAACTAATGTGAATACAATAAGTGCAACAAACTAATATGAATACAATAAGTGCAACAAACTAATGTGAATACAATAAGTGCAACAAACTAATGTGAATACAATAAGTGCAACAAACTAATGTGAATACAATAAGTGCAACAAACTAATGTGAATACAATAAGTGCAACAAACTAATGTGAATACAATAAGTGCAACAAACTAATGTGAATACAATAAGTGCAACAAACTAATGTGAATACAATAAGTGCAACAAACTAATGTGAATACAATAAGTGCAACAAACTAATGTGAATACAATAAGTGCAACAAACTAATGTGAATACAATAAGTGCAACAAACTAATATGAATACAATAAGTGCAACAAACTAATATGAATACAATAAGTGCAACAAACTAATGTGAATACAATAAGTGCAACAAACTAATGTGAATACAATAAGTGCAACAAACTAATGTGAATACAATAAGTGCAACAAACTAATGTGAATACAATAAGTGCAACAAACTAATATGAATACAATAAGTGCAACAAACTAATATGAATACAATAAGTGCAACAAACTAATGTGAATACAATAAGTGCAACAAACTAATATGAATACAATAAGTGCAACAAACTAATGTGAATACAATAAGTGCAACAAACTAATGTGAATACAATAAGTGCAACAAACTAATATGAATACAATAAGTGCAACAAACTAATGTGAACACAATAAGTGCAACAAACTAATGTGAATACAATAAGTGCAACAAACTAATATGAATACAATAAGTGCAACAAACTAATGTGAATACAATAAGTGCAACAAACTAATGTGAATACAATAAGTGCAACAAACTAATGTGAATACAATAAGTGCAACAAACTAATGTGAATACAATAAGTGCAACAAACTAATATGAATACAATAAGTGCAACAAACTAATGTGAACACAATAAGTGCAACAAACTAATGTGAATACAATAAGTGCAACAAACTAATATGAATACAATAAGTGCAACAAACTAATGTGAATACAATAAGTGCAACAAACTAATACGAATACAATAAGTGCAACAAACTAATGTGAATACAATAATTGCAACAAACTAATACGAATACAATAAGTGCAACAAACTAATGTGAATACAATAAGTGCAACAAACTAATGTGAATACAATAAGTGCAACAAACTAATACGAATACAATAAGTGCAACAAACTAATGTGAATACAATAAGTGCAACAAACTAATGTGAATACAATAAGTGCAACAAACTAATGTGAATACAATAAGTGCAACAAACTAATATGAATACAATAAGTGCAGCAAACTAGTATGAATACAATAAGTGCAACAAACTAATGTGAATACAATAAGTGCAACAAACTAATGTGAATACAATAAGTGCAACAAATTAATATGAATACAATAAGTGCAGCAAACTAGTATGAATACAATAAGTGCAGCAAACTAGTATGAATACAATAAGTGCAGCAAACTAATATGAATACAATAAGTGCTAAGTGGAAGGCTCAGGGTAGTACTTCTTGAAGAGGTGAGTCTTCAGCCTGATGAAAGATGGGCAGTGACTCTGCTGTCCTGACGTCAGTGGGGAGTTCATTCCACCACTGTGGGGCCAGGACAGAAAAGAGTGTGTATCGGCTCTGCCGGTCCTCACTGGGCCCCTGCTTGGCCTTACACTTGACAGAGAAGGAAGAGTGATCCTACATGCCGACATCTGCTATTTAAATGAAGCATCGTCATTGACCATTTGAAATCCAAAAGACAATGTTCTCCACTCTGTCTGTCAAAGATCAGCCTCTTTGACAGGAATTGCTGCTTGTATAATAGGAAATATAATGCAGTGAGGCTGCATTACTGTGATGCTTTTAAATATGTATTCTCCTGTAGATCCTCTTTTCTCATTCAATGTTATTTCTGCTGAGTCAACATGATTTACTCCTCCTCTTTAGTGTCTTTTGTTTTCAATATAACTCTTTAAATGTGCATGTGGCACCTATTCACTTCAAAGATACATCAATTCATTTGAATTCATTCATAACCCTGGACTTTAATAGCTCATATGTGTTTCAGCAAGATTTCTGCTGATGTTCAGATCTTTCCTCACATTTAAAACATATCCTACATATCTGTGTTCTCTGGGGGAGATATTGTAACATAACCATAACAAAGTAGTAATTTAATTGGAATGAAGTCATACTTTAAGAAGATTTGTCCGACAGTCTGTGCAGAGTTGAGCAACAACATCTGCTGAGGTACAGCAACACAACTTGGACAGAACTGCAGAACATCATATACTAGCACACGAAGCAGTAATAAAAGCAATACGTTAACTTTATTTATGATTAAGATTACATTTGATAATGATTATTACGGACTGCAGTGCATAGCTGTCTGTGTGTTCCTGTTCCTATGCGAGGGTCCCGGGACAGAGGATCAACATGTGTACAGATTGTAAAGCCCTCTGAGGCTAATTTGTGATTTTGGGCTGTACAAAATAATCATTTTCAGTCATAGCCCGTTGTTTTGGTTGCTTTTTAATTATAATTTTTTATGGGGGGGAAGGGATATTTTGAAAATATTTTAACATGCTACAATATGTGTTTGAAGTATATACTCAGAATGTCAAACAGATTCCGGAGTGAAAACCGGTTCAAAAGACAAAGATAGAAGCTGCATTCGAGGGGCGGGACTTAGCAAAGGGTCAGTAACAGTCTTGGTTGAAGTCATGGAACAAAGAGCCTTTTCTCCCTCTCCACCCAGCACTACCACCTGCTTACCTATCACCCACATCCAGCTCTTACCACACCTTCCTTCTCTTCCTTAGCCTTCACAATCTCTATAAACTATAAAGTCTGTCACCACTCTGGGAAGAAAAAAAGAGTCAGACAGAGAGAAAGTAAGAAAAAGACATAACACTACAAGTCAGACTGTAGCCTGATCACATCACATTTTAATTGTCCAATCACACAAGCTGCTGTTCATGACAATGGCTTCTCCTAAAACCGGCAAGGTGTGAAACTCAACTTCTCTTCAAAGTGTGAAAGCGAGCTAATATCAGCTGATTGCAGCTCCTGGCAGGTAGAGGAAGGAAGGTGGCAGCAACATGCCAGTAGTGTTCACAATGAACAAAGGACGGGGGGGGACTTGTGAAATGGAAATCCAGTCAAGCCTGACTCCCCTTGGTCTCCAGTTACTATCTACAGCGATAGCTTTCCTGCTACACTCCAAGCCCAAGGCCATGAATATTGCAACAGCCAACAGTTTACTGTAATGACAAAGACATCTCTCTCCGCCCGGAAACAACAGGGATCACAATGAACGCTCTAATGGGGTGAAAGGAAGAGGTTGGCCGTTTCCTAGATGACCCACATGGTGAGCGCTACACAGGAAAAAATGGTTACAACAAGACAGGAAGACAGAATGCCTGGCAATAAGAGGGGAGAGGAATCATGAATAAAGACATACACAACACAGTCACCACCCTGGGACGTCCTCCAGCAAGTCCACAGCTGCTGGCTAACACCTACACCTTTCATCATCTCAACAGTCGAGCACAAAGTGCGGGCTGTCAAGCCTCCACATGCAGGGTATCAGCCCATGTGACAGATTGGTAAAGGAGGAGAAGGGTAAAGACGGAATCAAAGGTCTGGAGTCTTTCTACAGAGTGTTTTATTTTACCCTCTGAAGAGTGCTCATCCAGGGCACAGAAACGTTTCTCAGTTAAAGAGTCTCCTCTGACACAGGCCTGTTCATGGTGCTGCTGAGAGAAACCTTAGGTGAGACATTTGTATTCTCAGTGTAAGGAATGTGCACAACAACACAAGAATCAATGCAAGGTGTTGTACAGGTGATATGTAACACTGCTGCAGCGTCAGGTTCGGTGGCTCAGTGAAAAACACGACTGCTACCAATGAAAAAACATTATTCCTGTGAACTGGTTCTCTTAGTCAGTGAGGTGGGTTCAGACTAGATTAGAAGTACATTACTAAAGACAACATGTCTCATCTTGATATCTTTCACAGAAATCTGCCCCGATTTAAAGCAGATAGCCTGCAGCAACTGTTTGTGTTTTGATCTTATAGTGATTTAAAGCGAGCGTGCATCGGAACTCTCCCAGCCGATTGTTTTCAATGCGCTGTAAGCCCACACCAGACGTGCATCGCCTGTCAACATGTCAGCAGAGGCTGTGGTTCTTCTTCCCAGCGTCGTCGTGAACAGTCGCTCGAGAAATACTGCACTTGTATCACATTTGCTTTTCTGATTTGATGGGTATCTAATAACAATTGTGTGCATCAACAACTACCATCAAGGTGTTGATGCTTCAACAGAGCTGAGTAGACTCTGCCGTGGTAAATAAAAGATGAAAGAAAGATGAAATCATTCTGGGAAATACATTACATGGGATTTAAGAATTTCAATTGTCTCTGCAGAAGATGGAGGCACTTAAAGTCCTGAATTAATTTAACTTTTCTTTAAACGGCGAAAAGGCAGTGATGACCTGGAACACAGGCCCGTTAAAACAAGCACCAGAAACTGGTCGAAAATGTATGAAGATGTCTCTTAAGGGCTTGTGTTTGCTGGTCTTTATATGATGCAGGATCATACAAGTTAATAGTAACACAACTTACATGTGTTGCTGTAGGTGTATTGAGGTCATTGCAGATTGCTCTACACAGTAAATTAAGTGCTCTGTAAACATGTAAACATCTCCTCCTCCTGACAGCCTAAACATCCTCCTGTTTAAACAAATAAATTCAATATAATAATGATCTGGATACTGCGGATATTACTCAGAAACTGAGTCATGTATACACCTTATTGTGTTTATTGTTATTTTTGTGGCACCATGGTAGCCCCCTCTATACTGGAGTGCAGAGATGCATGTAAAGCGCCTTCTGAATAAGATGTTAACCAGTACTATAAATGATCCACAACACTGGACGTAAATATATTCAGGAAGTAGAAGCCCAGCAGCACCTGATTTTGGACTGAAAAGCGTTTATTTATGTTCACTTCTACGCTCCTTTTTAGGACTGCATTATTGTGTCTGGCTGCAGAGCTTCCTGGCAGACTGTAGCCCCCAACAAGCAATCAAACTGCTCTTCTTTGGCCCAAATACAACAATCACTGAATATTGTGAGCAGGGAGGAACATCCCGCCACAAATTCATTTTCTATGAGTGCTAAATAGTTCTCACAAGACAGGACTATAGGCAGCCAGGCATAACAAATACAAGCTGTAGTCTGTAGATGTCCCACTATACTATTCTGTATGTTATCCACATGAACGAGGAAGTATAAAGACTGCAACAGCCCACAGCTGGTGATCAGCCATCTTTCAGCCATAAGACTGTTGTTCGTTCCCCATGTGAAACCAGAAATCAATGTTGATATATTTGTCACATAACTTGTGTACTAAAGTAACAGTGCTTCCACAGTTATTTAAACTCAAACCACGATCCTTTTCTAAACCTAACAAAGTAGCTTAAACTGAACTTCCCTGTGAGGACAGAAGTTTATTTTACAAAGACTGTATTCATGTAACAAGCTGAAATTGACACGTGTTGCTTACTTTCGAAGGTAAACGCATAAAAAATGAGCAGTGACTTCTCGTAAGATATCAAACAAACTGTTGTCTGAGGATACGCTAACTGGCTGCAGTGAACGTGTACTGTTCAAGAGTTGTAGGCCATTGTTGGGGTTAGGGTCAATCAATCCCAGCTGTTTTGAGGCAGAGGCACTGCAAAAAGAGCTTGATTATAAGGAAACAATTCCCCTTTAAGGATTTGGTGTGAACAAATATAAAGAGTAAAAGACCATTGTCATTCACATTGTGATGCCTGAGACATACCATATGCATTTGCATGATTTCACCAAAAGTAGCCCTACCTGGACTCAAAGTACTTGTTTAAGCTACCCTCAGGTGTTTTGGATTCATTGGCTATTAACTGAGCTAATGTAGTGCTCGATCAGTCGGGCCAAAGTTAACATGGAGTGAGCATGGGGGTTAATGGTTTTAGGCTGGCCCCTGAAGGGCCTCGCATATGGCGATGCAGGTTCCTGGGTCGGGTCAGAGTAAGTGGATGGTGAAAAATAGCAGGCAGCCACGTGGCTCTTGGCGGTAAGAGGGAAAAGGCCCGGACATGGTGCAACATCGCAGCCATCCATCATGTGGCGGGAGAGAGGGGAAGCCCTAGCTACCCATACATTATCTTCCTGGAACACACAGGGTTGATGGTGACACAGCACTTTTGTCTTTGCTTACAGTGTAACCTGAACACCCAACCTCACTTTAAAAAAGACCAATAAACAAGTAAAATATATTAAATCAATCCATCAATGCATTATAGGCAAATACTGTGTGGCTCAGTGGTAGAGCAGGGTCGTCCTTCAGTCAGAGGATGGCCGGTCAGATCCCCGGTTCAGCTCGTCAATGTCGATGTGTCAATGGGCAAGAAAAAAGCTGTGCCTACGAATGTGAATGGGTAAGATAGTTCTGATGGTAGCTCATGGTAGCCCCTGTCATCGGTGTATGAGTGGGTGTGAATGGGTGAATGATGACATGCAGTATTAAAGCACTTTGAGTGGTCACAAGACTAGAAAAGCTATACAAGTACAGTCCATTTACCAAATATCCACCATATATTTATGCCGCAACAACAGAAGTGACAAACGAGAAAATGCTCGTACAAATCATTGTAGTAATGGTCATAGGCATTGACAAACAATATGGTAAATGGACTGTACTTGTATAGCACTTTTCTAGTCTTCCGACCACTCAAAGCGCTTTCACACTAGGCTACATGTCATCATTCACTAGTGGTGTAACGGATCACAGGTCGATCCGTAATCGGTTCGGATCACTGTGAACCGCGGATCAATTGAGTATTTTTATTTTTTTTACAGTGTAATCATCACAGTGTGTAATACAGTTTCACTGCTGCTGTTCATTTTCAAGTAACAAGTACCCGAATATCAATGCAGAGTGTCAGTGAACAGATATAAAGCAGTAGTGTGTTCACGTGAACGGAGCAGGTTGCATTTAACGGTGAAAGTCATGGCGAGCGGAGGAACGTCAGAATCCCCCGGCATCATTGAAGTCGCAAGTTTGGGAGCATTTTGTCTTCCCTGTAACTTATGACGGATGAGGCTGGTGGACAAAACCGGTACGGTATGTGGGCATTATTTAAAGAGAAAGACACACGACAACGGCACTACATCGGCATGTCCACACATATGAAGAGACACCATCCCGTCTGTCAGCGACGGGGGACACTTCGGTGTGGAAAACAAAGGATTTCAAAATCTGGTTAAAGTGCTTGAGCCACGCTACAAAATCCACTCACGCACCCACTTCAGTATGAAGATCGTTCCTCTCTGAAGAGGAAAAGGGTGCTGTAGACACGCCCCCTCGGTGAGAGTCACACAGACAGGTGCTGCAGACACGCCCCCTCGGTGAGAGTCACAGACAGGTGCTGTAGACACGCCCCCTCTGTGAGAGTCACACAGACAGGTGCTGTAGACACGCCCCCTCAGTGAGAGTCACGCAGACAGGTGCTGTAGACACGCCCCCTCGGTGAGAGTCACAGACAGGTGCTGTAGACACGCCCCCTCGGTGAGAGTCACAGACAGGTGCTGTAGACACGCCCCCTCAGTGAGAGTCACACAGACAGGTGCTGTAGACACGCCCCCTCAGTGAGAGTCACGCAGACAGGTGCTGCAGACACGCCCCCTCGGTGAGAGTCACGCAGACAGGTGCTGCAGACACGCCCCCTCAGTGAGAGTCACACAGACAGGTGCTGCAGACACGCCCCCTCGGTGAGAGTCACACAGACAGGTGCTGTAGACACGCCCCCTCGGTGAGAGTCACACAGACACACACCTGGTGCAGGTGCTGACAGAAGCAGCAGAGTGAAGCTAGACAGGCCCAATAGTAATATCACAGTCACCACAGAAAGTCTACCCTCTCCCCAGACAATGGAGATATTCTCATCTTATTGAAAACAAATGTAAAGTTGTAGAGCATTTCACAGTAATGTAAACATTATTGTATATTTGAATGACATAACCTGACAGGAAGTAAACATAGACCCAAGTTGTTGCCGAGCAGTTCAGTTCAGTGTAAACAGTGGAAGCTAGCTGACTGTCTGTTTCTTTCTTTCAGTATTGATCAAAGGACGAGGATATCAACATACCTCATGTTGCACTTAAACGTAACAGAATTGAGTATTCTTGAATGTTTTATTTTTATTTGTTATTTTTTTCATTTTGTTTCAAATTGGACATCTTCAATATTCATAATTACAATAATATGTTTGTATGTACGACTATAGCCCAAAGTTCTTTGCTTTAAGTGTTCTTGAAGTTCTTTAATTAATAAATGGAAAGCAAAGTTATATTTGTCTCCTCCCCTTTACTTTACTGATCCGAAAAATGATCCGAACGGTGACTCAAGAACCGTGATCCGAACCGAACCGTGAGGTTTGTGATCCGTTGCACCCCTATCGTTAAGTCATTCATACACTGATGACATGGGCTACCATGCAAGGTGCCAGCCATCAAGACTAACTGACATTCATACACCGTAGGCACAGCTACAGGAGCAATTGGTTAAGTGTTTTACCCAAGCACACATCGACGTGGACTAGCGGAACCGGGGATCGAATCGCCGATCCTCTGATTGAAGAACGACCCTGCTGTACCACTGAGCCACAGTCGCCATCAACAACTGGGGTGCAAGATCAGAACCGGCTCATATGGGTCATCTTAGAAAGTCTTTGTCATTTATGTTGGAGGGAGAGACGGGAGGGGAGTGATTATTAGGTCATTTTAATTCCTGTCTAATAATCCCCCTTAACCATAAATGAAGTTAGAATCAGAATGCAGCAGAATATTTACACACATGCAGGGATGGGAGGGTGACTTTAAAAAAGGAGGGTGACTTTAAAAAAGCAATCAGTAAACTAATCCAAGTATCACAATATATAAGTAATGTAATCGGTTTACTTTCCGTTACTTTTCGATGATCTCAATACATAACATGCAAATAACGACAAGAGACGAAAACATTATTATGTATGTAAAGCAGAAAGGGGAACAGCATCTCTGTACAGTACAAGTTCTGCATTCAGCTGTGACAATGCTGCCAAGGACTCAAGGAAATGTCGACCTTTGGACTAAAAACATTACAGAGGCGACTGAACACTGCGTTGCTCGCTGTGTCCGTTTGAGAGAGAAGGGGAAGAGAACACAATGTTTCTGTCAGATAATAATAATTGGAACGTCAACGTTATGAGTGAAGCTTGGAATGACTCGATACAGCCCTACAGTTTACTGTACCACACTGGGATTGGGATGCTCCTCTGCAAAAAAAACGATCTCCATGAAGTAGAAAATGTGCAAACCATCCTGCTTTGTGGTAACTTGCACTGTACTGTGAGGACGTGCCCCTTTTCTGCTTTACATACCATTTGGTATGTAAAATTGTGAAAATTCCCACCAACGTGGGCCACACCGCCTCCCTCTCCCTGCATCTCCCTCTCTGACCTGCTTCTGTCTGTCAGACCCTGAAGGGTTGTGATGTGTACACGTCTAGTACATCATTCTATATTATAAAGATATTTTAAAACTGTTATCCTGCTACAGTCCCCATTTTTACCAAATGTATCGGTAATCTGATCATCTTTTTCTGCTGATTATTGTAATCCGTTATTCCCCAAGCCTGCAGACATGTCAACAACAGCTGAATGAATACACCAACTTGGTGTAATTGCTGATATGTGTGAATCCCTAACAAAGCCACAGCACTGATTCTACTGTCATCATGTGAATGGAGGCGGGAATGTCTTCTGTTGGTGCGATCAGCCATGAAGCAGTCCCAGTCACTGATACATGCACTCTCACAATGGCAGTAATAAAGGTGGCAATGAGCAGCCACATTAACACATATGGGTCAGCTGCGCTCCAATATTGTGATTTATTTTCCTTTTGTGAGCCTGAGGTCCTAATTTATCCACCGCTGGCAGTTCCAGAGGGAACACTACGCTGGCTAACTTAAATCTCCCCCGACACAATGTGCCTTTGAATGTGCTCTTGCAAACACAGACACAACCGCATGCTGAGCCATAATTGGCCCGCGTTATTTGCATTTGAATGGAGGGAAGCCATGCATGGGAGGCCTGTGTGAGAGAAATATCTACGTGTGTGAAGCAAAACAGGGGAAGAAGAATACCAGGTAAAAAGGAAAATAAATGACAGAGAAGGGAAGGAAGTACAGATAACAGAGACAGGAAGAGGAGGTAAGGAGGCTGGAAAGGAAAATAGGTAATCAGGGAAAATGGGAAATCATCAAAGAAAATAAGATGTGGGGAAAGAGTACAGCAGTACAGACAGAAAGAGAAGGAAGGTCAGGCTGTAACAACAGTGTGTGAAAGACAAGCTGTGATTTCGGAAATAAGAAATGGAAGTCTGAACGTGACAAAAAATAAATTGGACCCTGGCAGACATTGATGAGAAAGAGTTTATGGTGAATTCATCAGCAGGACGAAGTTGAAGAGGAAAACATAGTTTAGTTCACGCCAAAATGTAATGAATTGTGCGTCCAGAGTGATCCCTAATAATGTAGGTGCATCATAGTAGTTGGTGAAAATAACCAAAGTCAACTTCTTGAAGCCAAACTCTATGTTGGTGAATGTTATTAAGATATTTGGATTTTGTTTTGAGCATTTCTGTCGAACTTTAAAAATGTGTCGATAAGGCTCAAAGACAACATTCCTCCACCATCACAGGCAGCTTCAGATGCACCACCACAGTGACTTTCTCTTACCTGAATATGGTCTTGCAGGTGATTTGCTGGGTTCTATGCTTGATTACTTTGCACAGCATTTTATTTTGTATTGCTCCTACATATTCTGTGTGTATTATATCTTGAGGGAAAGTGGTAGAGTGTTAAGTGCTACAGAGCTGCACTTGTTGGTGGACTATGTTAATATTGTAATTTATGCAGTTCTATTACGCTAGCGTCTGGTTATAACCTAATAGGTTTACATTAGCAACATTTCTCTATAGTAATGTTTTCAACATGTGTAAGTCCAGAATTATAGCAGGCTATGTGTTGCCAGCTTTAAGTGCATTTTAACATACATACAGGTGATCATGTGTACTAGAATGTCGCTGCTGTGATACATTCCGTGGTATTATGTTCAGTGACGTTTATGCATTTTAGTGACAGAGACAGACTCCCTCAGAGTCGCTGCGTGTCTTCATTGCTGTTGCACTTTATCTGTATTTTACAGATGTCTCTTTTGTTGATGTGCTTCCAATTCTGGGACCCATAACAACAGACACACTTATGATTATAGCCCGACTAAAATCACTTCTTTCTGAAGTCAAAAATCTTCATTTATTTAGTCTTTCACTGAAAAGAAGAACAAAAAAGGCCTCTGAAGAACCTCTAAAAAACAACTGTAGCCTCCTAGCCTCTCCATTGAGGGGGGGCACAGAGGCACAATTGAAACAAACTGTAGTTTATAAACCGAGAATGGACTGCATACTGCTCACAGTGGAATCCAGCACTTAGCATCTAAGTTGAGTGATACTGACATGTGAAGGTACATTTCTAAGCTGTCCAATGAGCTACAGCTCAGATGTTGCTTGGCAACCCGCCCTGGAAACTGACATTAGAATGCACTTTTCAAATCTAATGTTTTTATTGGCTAAATGAAATAGATCTTCCTGCTGTGACCAAAAAACGACATGCAATTTTGAGATAAAATCAGCACAAAACACAGACAGATGTAATTAGAAAATAAAAGCATAGAATCAGCCCATCAGTTATTTGGTGACACCTATCCTGACACATGTACAATTAGAGAATTGCATCAGCAGAAAGGCTCTAGCTGTAGAGAGAGAGAGCAGAGAGAGTGTGCTGGTGGTAGTGGCTGGAAAAGGAGGCCAGTGACAGCAGGAAACTGAAAATAATGTCACGAGACTGAAAAAAAGACATAACAGCACTCGATGCAACGCAGCACAATTACTCACTCCCACGGACACACACACAAGCAACTCCCATGGTGCCGTTGGGCCAGCTGTTTAAAAGGTGTCCTCAGAGAGCGCATCCTCCCCCCCACCAGCCTACCCCACCGGCGTCACCTGGCCCTGTCGCAGCCAATCACAACGGCCATTAATCACGCCTGACGCAAAACGCTGTCACCCCTGCTGCAGCTCCGGCTCCGTCCCTCTCTCCTCCCGCCCGGCTCTCTCACTCGCCTCCCTTCCCTGGACACACCAGGCGTACTCTGGATTCAGGAAATGCTGTTTCTCCACTGACATTTCTCCACTTGCCAACACTAATGGCCCCCGACCTACCACACTCCAGTGGCGGGCCGTGCATTTTATACCTGGGCCTTCTGTGCTGTCCTACTACAGTTGAACCACCTCCTAATAACCTCATTATGACGCATCAATCCAGCAAACCTGCAGCAGATCCACGCATTCCACCACACAAGAGCACGAGCCATTCAAATATTATTCATCAAAACGACACGATAGACAAATGAACAGTCGTAACGTTACTATGTCAAAAAACGCAGTTTGTCACTTACCGAAACTTAAAGAGTTTAATCCCAGTACATCGTTTCAGTTCCAGTAAGAAGTCCTTCTCCATTCATGGACGCCAGTGATGACAGTCGAGCCTCCCCAGTTGTATTTAGTGGGATCCCACCTCCGCCGGGGCGCACGCCGGGTTGTGGAGCTGTTTCCCTGCGAACGTGTTTGTTGAGTTGTAGATCCACTCGAGTGTCTCCAAAAGTTTTCAAATGCTATGGTGTCCTCAGGTTAGCGTAGCGTAGCTCCAAACACCAAGAGCTCAGTTAAAATGAAACATTCCCAGCCATAACATGTGCAACGCTTCTCCGACGCTGTCAGCAAGAAATACCGTTCATACAAATCCTTTTCCTGGCTGAGTCAGGCTGCCAGCTGTGGCGTTGACTGACCATTTCTTACGATGTTCAGCTTTTCCTGAAATGTCCTTCTTGAGAAAGATGTTGTCAGTAACTCCGCCACTAAATCCGTTTCTCCTCCTTATTCAGCCAAAAACAAAGCTAGGTTAAAAAATAAATAAACTACACCAAGCAAAACCCTAAAAATGTTATCATTTCTTCCATATCTTTCAATTTGAACTCTTACTCCTCCAACTAAGCTCTGCTGACTAGTTCAATTTCAGTTTACAATAGTCACGTGCTCGCCCACTGACCAATCACAGCACACTCTGCACCTCGCGGCAGAGCTGCACCTGGAAACTGAGCTGCACCTAACGCTGACGTCATTATAGGCCGCAGGCTCTGATACTCAAAGAATACGCCCAACATGTCAAACTAAAGATCTGATTGGTTGAACACTATGACAATCAACAATATCGTCCCCATTCACTTAGACTGCACATGGATTCACTTGTGAGTCTGCAGGCCTCGGGCCTCTGTTCTTACCTAGAGACACAGAGGTGAGATCTGATTGGATAAAAGCTCTACTTAAAACAAGCTGCACTGGAAGCAGAGCAACTGAGGAAGACAGTAGCTGTGCAATGAGAACATAAGATAATGGGGAAAATATTTTTGTAAATTATAATACATGTTGTGTATTTAAGAAAAAGTATTAGATTATAAAATAGCTGTAACTTTGTGATTCTGTTTAGGCCAGCAGAGAAGGCCTTGCAGGCCCTGACGGCCCACCACTGCCACACTCACATGAAAACGTTAGCCCTGCTTCCAACTGCTTCAGCAGAGAACTGACTGAGATTCACAGCAGCTGACATATCAGTAATGTGGACACCGTGGATCCGTGTCTATTCCACACATACGTGATTGTTGAAAATCCAATTGCAAAAACATGGGAGCTAATAGGCAACTATAACAGCCTTTTTCCTGTAGGAATTTCCTCAAATTCACCAACAAAAGCATTACTGGGGTCAGCTACTGGTGCGGGGCGGTTAGGCCAGGCTCCCAGTCAGCGCTCCAGCTCATCCCAAAGCTGTTAGTTGGAGTTGAGGTCAGAAACTGGGAAAACTATTTCTTTATGGTCCTGCCTTTGTTCATTGTTTGATAGACTGTTGGAACAATGTTGCATGCGTATGATTGCAAAAGTAATCAGTGTATTCTGTAGCATTACTATTCACAGTTATATTTCAGTATATAAAGTACTTGGAAAAATCCTCCAAACAAACAGTACAGCAAGAAATCCTACAACACACATGATTTAGCAGGAAAGGTCACAGTGAGCAAGAGCTGTATTATATAAAATGCTGAAATGTTTTTTTTCATCATACATTATTAAGCTTGTTTGTTAATTTACATGAAATTGTTTTTTCTTCTAGAGTTTGCTACATGTTCAGGTTTTTTCCACTCTATGGATTCTCGCATTACAAAAGTTGTTTTTGTAATTACCTATTTTTATTTGATCATTATTTTTTGGTTAAGATTTTGGTTTCATACATAGCGGTTCACACGTCTGCCTTACTATCACTTGAAGCCGAGGCTTTCTATTCGTTTCATGATAGTATGAAAATCAGCTTTTCAGGCGGTGAAACCGGCTTCAGTGAGGTAATCAATCACAGTCACCATCATGTCAGCTTTTATTCTGGTCACTGTTAAATTAGTTTGTCATGGTAATGCAGCAGAAAGTGCTGATTGTCAGCACTGTATTACCATACAGCACTAACTTTAACAACAATAAAAGTAGAGCTAGTGTTCATTGTGATGGATTACTGGAGTTAAACAAGTTTCAGGTCTTGACTGTTCCGCTGTAGTGAAATGAGTAGAAACCATTTGCTGTCTGGCAGGTCGGAACAACACCGTCAGCTTCATCTGAAACACTCAGGTACAACCAGGAAAATGTTCACGTGGTCACGTAAAATACACTAAGATTGACAAAAAATGTACCGTATGATATTAGCTGTAGGAGCTTCTTCCCATCTATATAGATAGATAGATATAAACTTATCTAGGGGGAAATTAGTTTGTAGCAGCAGCAATTTACAGAGTAAAATATAACTTATGGAATGCACAATATATACAGTACAATAAAATAAAGCAGATATTGAATTTGAAGGAATAGATTAATAAAAAATAAGATAAATAGAATGAAAAATAGAAATGAACAGTATGTACCATGAATAGAGTGGTATTAACTAGTAACTAAACAACCTGGACAGTAGAGCAAGGATCACCAACAACAAGCAACAACCGTGTAGCGTTGTTATAGTCATGTGAAGGCCGATGATCTGGCCCGAGGTGTTTTATTATAAAGTCTTATTGCAGAGGGCAGGAATGTTTTTCTGAATCTGTCCTTGTGACAGCGGAGCTGGATGAGTCTGTTGGAGAAAGTGCTCCTCTGTCCCTGCAGTAGGTGGTGGAGAGGGTGGTCCGGGTTATCCAATATGGATAAAAGTTTCTTCAGTGTCCTCCTCTCCACCACCTCTTCCAGATTGTCTTGTTTACAGCCAATGATGGAGCCGGCCTTCTTAACCAGTTTATTAAGTCTGTTGGTGCCTCCGGCTCCAATGCTGCTCCCCCAGCAGACTATGGTGAAGTAAAGTGCACTGACCACAACAGACTGGTAGAACATCTCCAACATCTTGCTGCACACGTTGAAGGATCGAAGTTTCCTCAAGAAAAAGAGTCGACTCATCCCCTTCTTGTACGCAGTGTTGATGTTGGTCTTCCAGTTCAGTCTGCTGTCGATGGAGACACCCAGGTACTTGTACTCCTCTACCATGTCCACATCCTCTCCCAGAACTCTCAGCAGTTGTGGAGCCGTCGTCTTCCTCCTGAAGTCGACCACCATCTCTCTGGTCTTGGCCACGTTCAGACGCAGGTGATTTCTACCGGACCACTCCACAAAGTCATCCACTACTGCCCTGTACTCCTCCTCCCGTCCGTCCCTTATACACCGGACCACTGCAGAGTCATCAGAGAACTTCTGCAGGTGGCATGACACAGAGTTGTACTGGAAGTCAGTGGTGTACAAGGTCAACAGGAAGGGAGACAGAACAGTTCCCTGCGGGGCTCCAATATCACTGACCACCCCATCAGACAGCACACGGCCCAGTCGGACAAACTGTGGTCTGCCCGTGAGGTAGTCAGTGATCCAGGAGACGGTGGACGCGTTAACCCCCACCACCCGCAGCTTCTCACTCAGCAGCACTGGTTGGATGGTGTTGAATGCACTGGAGAAATCAAAGAAAGTGATTCTCACAGAGCAACCGGATCCGTCCAGGTGCGACTGAGCTCGTTGCAGCAGGTAGATGATGGCGTCGTCCACCCCCACATGCGGCTGGTATGCAAATTGCAGAGGGTCCAGTGAGGATTTCACCTGCGGCCGGAGGTGGGCCAAGACCAACCTCTCCAGCATCTTCATCACATGTGATGTGAGGGCAACTGGTCGGTAATCATTGAGGCCAGATGGTGTCGTCTTCTTTGGTACAGGAACCAGGCATGACGTCTTCCACAGCACCGGGACTTCCTCCTGCTTCAGGCTCAGGTTGAAGAGATGTTGCAGAACATCAGACAGCTGGATGGCGCAGGTCTTCAGGACCCTGGAGCTGATGCCATCAGGTCCCGCAGCCTTGCCTTGGTGGAGTCTCTCCAGCTGTCTTCTCACCTGGCCAGTCGTCACAGAGAGGGGGGGAGGGGGGTCATTATGTCGGTGGTGGCAGAGCCCTTTGAAGTGGAGGGCTCTGAGTCCATGCAGCTCACCAGGGGGGACAGAGGGGGAGGTGTGTGGAGGAGACAGATGAGGGCTCTGAGCTAAACCTATTGAAGAAAGAGTTTAGCTCGTTGGCCCTCTCCAGGGAGCCCCCTGGTTGTCTGCCTCCAACCTTGAAGCCGGTGATCTGCTTCATCCCTGGCCACACCTCCTTCACGTTGTTCTGCTGGAGTTTGGCCTCCAGCTTCCTCCTGTAGGTGTCCTTGCACTCCCTGAGCTTTATCTTCAAGTCACGCTGGACTGTCCTGATCTCCTCCCTGTCCCCAGACCTGAAAGCTGCTTTCTTCTTGTTAAGAAGAGCTTTCAGGTCACTGGTGATCCAAGGTTTATTGTTGGGGAAGCAGTGTACTGACCGGGATGGAATGGCGGTCTGTTCGCAGAATTTAATATATTCAGTGATACAGTCCATCATGCTGTTGAGCTCCTCCCCATGTGGTCCACAAAGCACATCCCAATCCGTAGACTCATGCTACATCCATACTACTCCGTTTCTACTTGGAAGCAGAGTTGTCAAATAGAAACGATCTCCGTCCACACGGGAGTTTCAGCATCATTCTCGAGTTGATCTGCATCCACACGGCAGCCTTCGAAGGCGGACAGCACGTGACCATTGACGTACACTGGGCATGCGCATGAAGGTGTAAACAGGAAGTGGATTGCTTGCTTAGTTAAACAAAATACCACAGAGTAATAAAGTAGTCTTTAATAATGAAAGGTTGTATTTGATACTTAAGATCTTCCTCTATAAACTCAAACAGACACAGTTCGTGGAAAGTTTTCGAAGTTTTATTTTTCAGATGTAGTTACAGCGCTGCGGGTCTCTCTCTCTCTCTCACATCAACTTTACTTTAAAATCAACACTTACACGTAAACGTTTACTAGATTATGGGTCCATAAATGTGGGCAACACACGTCGATCACTCGTCTCTCACTCGTTTCCTCTGTGTTGTCTATTTGTCACTCCTAGCTCTGAATAGCATTTATTGCTCCTGTGGTGTAGCTCCGCCATTGGGGTATTCCTTCATGAGATACGGCATCAGGGGATAAGCTGGGTCACCCAGCAGAAAAACAGGGACAGCATATTCGCCCTCTATCAATTATTTAGGGCATGGGGGAATTGCTCCATCTTTTAGGGCACAACTCTAGCTCTGAACATCATGTAACATGTCTGAGTAGCTAGCTTCTAAGCTAATTTTAACATTACCGCCAATGGGGAAATGCTAACCGCGATTAGCATTAGCGAATATAATATATCTTCGTACATCTTTTCATGCTTCATACAGACATACTTACAGACTAAGGTCTCTCAATGCTACCAAATGGAAGAAGTAAAACGAAGCGTGTCTTCTCATTATAATCTAAAAACAACGAGGCACTAACTGTTGTTGTAACTCGTAGCTCTGAATAGCATTTACGGCTAACTGGCTTGGCCGCTTAATAGGTTGATAGGGCTGATGACGCCGCTGGTCATGGCGCTCGCTAATCGCCCCAATAACAGCTGCTTCCTCCACAGAAATGCAGACTTTTACTGCACAACAGCTGCTAGCTGTTGTGCTAGCAGCAACGCTTGAAATTAGTTATCCATGTTGAAATGAATTACTGGTCGCCCTGGCTGTTTGTTTTCTTCCGGGTACGGGTCACGTGATAGTGAGTGTGACGAATCAGGGACGGAGACGTCATGGCTGCTAATAACCAATCCAGTAGCGAACACGGGTGTGGGCTCATTTTTTCTAACACACATCCGTTTCCGACCGTCCACACACAACCAAAACCCCGGAGTTTTCAAATACCCCCAACCTCGGGGGAGTTTTCAGACTCCTCCGTTTAGGGTGCTCCAAAACTCCGGCGTAGTGTGGCCGCTCAGTGTAAACGTAGCAAATACGGAGTAAAAACGGAGTAATGTGGACATGGCCTCAAAGCAGTCCTGCAGGGCGTCAATAGCCTCCTGAGACCACCTCCTCACAGACCTGGTGGTCACAGGCAGCCTCTGCACCAGAGGAACATACCTGGGTGTCAACAGGATTAGGTTGTGATCAGACCTGCCAAGCGGGGGTAGGGCAGTAGCACTGTATGTATCCTTAGCATTAGCATACAGTAGGTCCAGAGTTTTATTGTTCCTTGTGGGGCAGTCAACATACTGGTGGAAAGTTGGCAGGGCTTTATCCAGAGTGGTGTGGTTAAAGTCTCCAGTAATTGCCAAAAACGCACCAGGATGTTGACTCAGCAGTCCAGATACAGTGGAGTGGATGGTGTCCACTGCTTTCTCTGCGTCAGCTGATGGCGGGACGTACACAGCCACAACAATGGCGGACGTGAACTCCCTCGGCAAATAATATGGACGCATCCCCACGGCTGACAGTTCAATGTCTGGGCTACAGAAGCGTTCCTTCACACACACATGGTCGGGATTGCACCACCTCTCGTTCACATACACGGCAATCCCGCCACCTCTCTTCTTGCCGCTCTGTACAACGTCTCTGTCCGCCCGAACAGTCCTGAAGCCGGGAAGCGACACACTGTTGTCCGGAAAATCCGCGTGCAGCCATGTCTCCGTGAAACACATGATGCTACACTCACGGAAGTCCCTCTCGGTTTTACCAGCGCGCCGAGTTCGTCCGTCTTATTAGCCAAAGACCTCACGTTCCCCATTACAATCGCCGGTACCGAAGGTTTATATTTCCTCCTCTTCGCCCTCCGCTTAGCGCCCGACCTGCAACCCCGAGCCCTTCTCCGTAACTCCACCGGGATCTCAGGCCTGGCGCCGGGCAGCAGCCACGGTCTGCTCAGCGCAAACAGCTGATCGCGGGAGTAAACAATGGCCCCAGTCATCGTGTGTGGCTCTCCGTTATAGAGAGGGAGAAAAGTAGCAGAAAAGCCACGAGAAAATTTGAGAAAAAGTTACGGTCCGTTGTCTGACCAGAACTTACACTAAACGTGAAGGAAAAAGAACTAAAGAAGAGAGGAAAAAGTGGAACACACAGAGGAGCTGCTGCGACAGGCAGCCACTGGCACGGCGCCATCTTGCAAGATCGCCATATGCAGTCAGTCAGGAGGATTTATGCACAAGCTAATTATTAACCAAGTTGACAGCTCCAAGGTCTTTGATGACATCAGGAACTCAATCAAAACAATTGCATCAGTTAATGTATCGGTTTGATCACAAGGCAAGCTGCTATACTGTGGATTTTGTACTTTTTGACTTAGTTGATATTCTTACTGTTTATAACTTATGTATTTATTTATATTACTTGTTGCTCTTGTTTTTTTACTCTGTATCTTGTGTGCACTGTCCACTTTGCTGCTGTGATCCTGTGAATTTCCCCACTGCGGGACTAATAAAGGATTATCTTATCTTATCATATCATATACCCTCACATATGACAGAAGCCTCATTATAATCAGTGGGGGTTATAGACCAATACAAATGGCGTGACCAGGCTTGGGCCAAATATTAAGCTACTAACTAATACACGTCCGGCAACAACCTCCGGTTCTGCCAAGTGAAGTCAAAGCTTCATGTCTTCAAGCTGCATTCTCTCTAGTGTCCAGCAGGGGGCGACTCCTCTGGTTGTATAGAAGTCTATGAGAAAATGACTCTACTTCTCTCTTGATTTATTACCTCAGTAAACATTGTAAACATGAGTTTATGGTCTCAATCTCTAGTTTCAAGTCTTCTTCAATACAGCATGATGTTCATTTAGTACATTATGGTCCATTTAGAGTCAAACAGACCATAAAGCAGGCGATGCTTTAGGGCGGGGCTACACGGTGATTGGCAGGTCTCTACCAGAGACATATGTGGCGTCTCTGCATTACTCCTCAGTCCAAATATGGTCACTTCTGTTCACTGTTTGCAAAAAGTCAAGATGGCGACGGCCATAATCAAAGACGGTGACAGCGAATGGCCAAACTCGAGGCTTCAAAACATCAGTCCACAAAGCAGTGAGTGACGTCACCATGACTACGTCCACTTCTTTATACAGTCTGTGTACACACCTCAGGAGGAAGAGGTCGTCCATTCATCAGAAGGACGGAGCTGGGTCTAGGCTTTATATCTGCTTTTTATTTTTTATCATTGTTTTTCTAGATCTCCCCAATGTTGCTCAACATAGAAACACATGAATGAAGGTTTTGCCATATAGCATCTCAGAAGTCCTCTTTCTGTTGGGTATCTCAATACTACAGTACCCTTGAGCCCCAGCTGCCATTACCATGGGGATGAAGCCAGTTAGTCTGTTGGAATAGGAATGAAACACAGCACCCCAAAATGTACCCCAAAGTCAGAGAAGTAAACCAATCTTAACTGATAAAAGTATTTTCCACTTCAGTTTACTTGCTGACAGCTTGCACTTGCTGGCAACAGAATTTGAAGCAAGATGGTTGGATTCATCTCAGAGTTAACCTCTTTTCTTAGATGTTTACAGAGTTGTACTTTTTATCAAAGAGGCAGATTTTCTAACACAGCTGTTATTCATCATGTCCATCCACGCCTCTGACGGTAACATCTCACCATGAATACCTCTGCTCTAAAATATTCTATTACTCCAGCATGGATACTCCACGTGTCCACACTGAACATATGCACTATAGACAAACACCGTAGAACATGTCAGGAGATACTCTTCACGATGCACGATTAAAAATGTCTCCAAAACCCAAAGATGCTTTGTATCACGTCACACAGCTTGTCTCCTCTCACCAAGGACACCCAGACATGATTTTATTATTCACTACATCTAAGTATTCCGACAACAGAACTCAACCAACAGTTCTTTGATCTAGTACTGGGATCTCATTCACTACTTTTTATATACGTGGAAAGGTAGTCGATACTAGATGACATAAATGATTACGGTGCATATTTTACCCTTGAGTTATCACACACACACATAGAGAGAGAAAGGGACAAACTCACAACTCTTTGCCCTCTAAGTTGCATTCATCTTCCTCCCGTAGAGAGGACAGAGTAAATGTAATAAATAACACAGAGGTTCTTACCTGGAGAGAAGATGTCCAGCAGGATCAGCGTACATGAAAAACAAGAGAGCAGAAGAGACAGAATGAAACAAAGAGGACATTAGAAGGTCCTAAAGTGTGAGTCAGAGGATCTCTGTGGAAAGAGTCAAATATAAAAAACATGAATATGAATTAAGAACAAGGCCCGTCAGCCTCCCTGCACCCGCATATTGCTGTTATCATTTATCATAACCTCATAACTACAACGCACACCTTCAGGCTGATGAAACCCTTTCAGATCCTCACTGAACAAACTGCGGGAATGTAATCATGGAGTGAAAAACAAGGCTGTTTTTGTTTCCAGTCATTAAAACCTTTCGCAAATGTGACAGTTTCATCCAGCTGAAGCAATGCAAACACACACACACACACACACACACACACACACACACACACACACACACACACACACACGCAGAGAAACAAAGCAGACTGATACAAGTAAAGCTAAAACCAGTTCTAAAGTGCAACCAAAACGTATGAGGTTACCACGATTGTTCTGCTCTTAGATGTGTTTGATAGAAAGGATGATTTTAATGCAGTTTTACTTTAACTCTTTTTAACTTGACAAACACTGTGACAGTCAGCAGCTTACAGGAAGCTTTCAAGAATCATTTCTAGATTTCAGCAGACCTGAGAGATCCGTTTGTAGTCATGATGAGTAGACTCAGCCTGTGGAAACTTGTTGCTGCACAACAATTTATGAGGGACATTGTCACGTCTGAGAAAATAAGCTCGATGACGTCATCATCAATAAACACCACACCTGAATGCCCAATGAGCTTAAGCTTAGAGCCAACACGTTCCAGAGATATGCGTATGTAACAGGCTGTGAGTGTGTAACAGAAAGATGCAACTGGATGCATGGTGGGAAACGTTGTCTATTTGTTGGTTGGACCGTTCCCTTCTCAGCGTGGTGGAGAGTAACTAAATAGATTTAGTGAAGTACTGCACATAAGTGCAATTTTGAGGTATTTTTACTTAACTTTAGTATTTCTTTTTGATGCTTCTTTATACTTCTAATTCATTACATCTCAATGGGAAATATTCAACTTGTTTACATTTTACCACGTTGACTAGGCAGCTAAATTACATTAGGTATAGTTAATAAAAGACAATTTAAAGATTTAACATTTTTGTACTAATATTTCTGTACCTTTATGAAATGAACATTTTGAATGTGAGTTCTTTTAAATTGTGGAATTGTTTCTTTTACTTCATGGGGCTGCATTTAACATTCTGAACCTTAATATAACAGCAAACAACTCTCCGCTAAGTAAATGAATAGTTGAGTAATGTCTCCCTGAGCAGAGCATGAAGTCACTGTGGCTGTATGGGTGTTTTAGTTGATAATGCCGGACCAAGTGTCGCCGTGGAAGCGTAATACCCACCCTCCAGTTCACCCAGAGGTAAAAATGTTAGCCCTGTCAGCACTTATGCTGTAGTTTGCACTGTTAGTACAGCCATGAGCTGCCGGGTAGTCGTTGACATCTTGAGAGCCGTTGAGAGTCAATCACAATGATTCCAATCTTAAATCCTTTCAAGTGAAGAAACTAAGGACTGAATCTGTCTTGCTTATGTTCCCTACAGTAACTTAATAGATATGCATAAGTACCACTAATTAATCAGTGGAATTAAACTTAAGACTAATAAGGAATGTCTTAGGTTGAAGACAGCCCTACAGAACAGATTCAGTGATGGACCACAACATATTCTTGACCTTTGGGAACAGTATGTAATGACACCTACTTTTGTTAAACAGCTCATATAGATTTCGTTTTCACAGTAAATATCAGTGAACCAAACTGATGTCCAGCATTCATATTCTAAAGGCTCCGTGTTTAATCTGTGAATGTTCAGTTCAAAGGGGAAAAAGGAAGACTTTCCATCTACCTTGAAGTTGATGTAACACAGAGATGCTGTGAGTAAAGATGTGATACTCTGACAGGCCTAACAGGCCTTCAGCTGTGATCTCTCTTTACCTTCCGGGCCCTTGGTGTCTGGCCCCTAGCCTGTTAACCCCTGCTGCTCTGGGACACTCTGACACCAGAAACATCAGAAAGCCAAATCACCTCCCACACCTTGACGCGAGCTGGGTCTTAGAGACAGAGAGAACACAACGGCTCGCTTCAGTGACCAAAGACTGTCTTCCTTCCTGCTGAGTGAAGCTTGACCCCAAAGGAGAGAGACTGAATCCAAATCAGTACAGACACACACAGAGAGGTGAGGAGAACACACCAGAACCACAAACCAGCTAAAAGGCATTGTTTTCAATCCTTTGTTCAAATCTAATGACCCCAGCTGAAATGTAAAAAATGCTGAGCTCACACATTTCTGCACACTATGACATGCCCTGCAGTCTCATTCATACATTTCATTTCACCATTAAGTGAGTTTACAAGACTTTTCAGATTAGATATATAGATGAATCGCTGTGACTATGGATCCAAGGATCCTAACCAACACCAGCCACATGACCCTCTCCATCACCCTACTACCATAACTGTGAAAGAATACAGAATCAAGAATTAAAGGTAGTGCAGAGCCACAACTATGACCAAGCAGCAAAGTCACACTAAACAGCAGCAGAACATGTGTATCTAGACCACAGGCTTCCTCAGGGCCTCTTTGAAAAGAAGTCAACAAAGTCCAAAAACAATTTCCGTCGCAGTTGTAAGATACAGGGTCTCATTTTAAAAATGACGATGCCAGTATTATTACCAGTGCTCTTAAAGTTATAGCCATGACAGTAGTGTACTTCATTCGATAGACATCATGTAAATGGCAGCATGTGTGTCCCACTGGCTCGCTCATTGCTGCCATCCCTCGACCCACAGTGGCATGGCCTTCTTTGGTACCTGGAGGTTAAAACTGTTAGCTCTCGGGGCGCCGATAGTTTGTGCACCACGAAGCTTATCTTTATTCAAGAGCATGGCTTTTCAATTTTGAGAGCATAACTTATCGATTTCACGTTCAGATTTTGTAATACTTTCCCGAAAAACGCCGTCCTCACACTCAGATATCCCCTGCTTGCACTCTGCTCCTGCTTAAACTATATGCTTGCACGCAGATATATTGTTGCACACACTCTCACTGAGGCAGAGATCATTTCATTGGTCAACACTACACCTGGCGTTCTGTTGGTTGCCGAATTTTGACAGGGTTATTGCAGGAAAACATCCAGGAGTAGAAATCTGAGAGCAGAAGTTTCAAAAGCACACTGAGGCAGTGTGTGAGGAGAAGGGAGGCAGTGCAGGATTCTGTTCAAGCAGTATCAGAATGAGCAGACATCAAAGTACACTATTTTAGTGTGGGGACAGAGTTTTCAGGGAAATTACAAAATCAGAAGTGCAATCAATGAGTCATGCTCAGACCACACTCTTGTATAAAGGTAGGTCCGTCAGTCCTCGGAACAGGCCGCAGAGCAACAACTCGTGGGTGGCAGAGGTAGAAGCGAGGCAACGCAATCCGACTGAATAGGCCCAGACTAGAGGTTTGAACGCGGGCGCCCGAAGATACTAGTTTCTTCGTGGAGAAAAAGGTACCATTAGAAATGGTGTCGGTGACAACAAACGGGGCTCCCGCCATGACGGGCCGCATGTAGGCTTCATTGCGCAATGTAAAGGCGATCCAGACTTCCCAAAATGTCTACATTGCCACTGCATCATTCACTAGCAGGCGCTGTGTGCAAAAGTAACCGGCTTTGATCATGTGATGACTCCTGTCGTGAAGATCATAAATGGCATCCGATCCAAAGCCAAACACAGGATATTCATAACTGATGATTTGTATAAACATGGGACAGAGTTGATTTGTTGATCATGATTTGTTCAAAAATGTTACAAAAGTGGTTAGTACAAACGAGACATGATGTGAAGATATGACAGTTAATGATTTCATAAAAAATGTTAGAAGTGATCATTTTTACAAAAATATAACAGGTGTGATTTTGAACCAAATGCTACAAATGTGCGTATTCATACAAAACTGTCAAGAAATATATTTACTAAAATATCAGAGATGCGACACCTCTGACCTTCAAATGTTGAAACAGAAGAACAGAAATAAATGTTTAAATATATCTGTGTTTCCTACCATCATGTTGTGGAAATCATTGTTAATAATTATTGTGAGGAATAGTTAACATTGACATGTGATCAGACAGTGTCTTCACATATATTATTATTATTATTATTATTAAAAGGCGATCTGTGCGACTTTGTTATTCAGGAAGTTTTGTATCAAACAAGTAGCCCTTCATACTACTCGGTACCCTCGGTAGCTCTCAGTTTCAAAAAGGTTGGTGACCCCTGGTGTATACTATACTAAGTACTGATAATCAGCCCTACTAATCCCACTACTCTTTTCAATATATGTCTTTAAATGTAGTTTTTATTTGAACTCATGCTATATCGTGAGTACCATCCTCTTCTGCACGTTGTTTAAACCTTTTGTTTATGCCTTGTGCTGTGATGCTGCACTATAAAAGTGACTGCACATTCGGAGGTGTGCAGGTGACAAATATAATTCCTTGAATCCTTGACAATCAAAAATCAACGACTTCTTTCTAGATCTCCCAATGCTGACAGTCAACAACCACGGCTGGATAAACGCATCAGAGAAGAGGAAACACTTTGTACACTTCATCCAAGGAACATGGTACCTGCTCTGCCTCTCTTACTCTGCTGCTGCTCTTGCTGCTCCATCCACCGACACATGCGGTTGAACCTAAAGCTATACACAACCATTCAAAGGTACTTGTGGAAAATGTATAGAAAATCACTGAGTGAAAGAGACAGAAAGTGAAGGCCAGTGGGGGAAAATAAGTTTATCAGAAGAAAAAACACAACAATGGAGTATTATTTATTTGTTTTAAGACCAGTAAAGGGTGTAGACCAAGATATAGCTGAGACTTTTGAAGCGCATTACTAAGAAATGGTTAGGCTGGGTGCCATCACAGCACCACTGGCAATTACTGAAATTAGTGGCCTTACCTTAGACACTATCCCCGTGGGCTCCATTTGTAAAAGAGTGGACATTACTGCATTGTTGGAGAATGCATTCTGAGTGCATAAAAGCGCTCATTAATGCCATTCGGCTGTCCCAGAACATCCTCAGAGCTTTACGTGGGTGGGGAAACAGAGCAGTCCTTGCATGTGTTTTTTAGAGATCAGCCTGTACTAAGGAAGTTACATAGCAAATCATGATTCTCCATAGTTTGGGAAATAAAACACGCCACAACCATGCAAAGCAGACAAGCAGATATCATCCAGGAAAACATGATCCTGACTTCAAGCTTCAAGCAGAAGATTTCAGGGGCTTTGGCTGGGATGGTGTTGCTAAGCACCAACGAATCAATCCAATGGGTAGGGGTGGTGGTATGTAGCGTGTATAGTGCTCTACTGGGATACATCTAGATGTGCCGAGGGTGGGGGGTCCCCAGATGAGCTTATACATGTACCCTCTCAAAAAGACCTGTCTCCCCTTCACAGCACCTTCTACCAGTGTGCCCTTGAGCACTGGATCAGTTAGGGATTCATTCATGAGCATGAAGGTCTGACAATATTACATGAAATTAATAAACTGTATGAACCAACTTTGATTGTGTATGTGTGTGTGTTTATGAAATAACTTCACATGTAATGGACATAAACATTATGTGCGCAAAAATAAAATAAAATAAAGTGCACTTTGACAGACAAGCTCTGTCCTGATGGCACTAGCTACCAGGAGCAAAGGTCACATCACATGTGTGATGTCATTTCCCTTGTCACCCCCCCCCCCCCCCCCCCCAGTGCAATCCCAGTGTTTATTTAGAGCCCAGACCATTTAACGGCCGAGTAGGTCTCCCTCGGCATCTGCTCAATTATTCAGCAGTGCCTGTGTGTGTGTGTGTGTGTGTGGGCATGTTAACCTCAGTGCAACAGGCAGACAAAAAGAGAGGGAGTGAATATATGTGTGTGTGTGTGTGTGTGTAATTGTATGAGTGTATGGAAGCATGCATAACAAAGAGAGCTCATCTTTATTGTCAGTGTTTGCATATGAAGGGCTGCCGTTAAGAGATACAGGAGGCATATACTGTATACTGCATAGTTCATGTGTGTGTGTGTGTGTTATATCATCAGTGCAGACGCAAACACCAATTAAACTAGAGCTTAATCTACTGCACGGTTGCTAAACATCAATATAGGTGACGATATGTTTCCACTTCAAGTGTGCGTATACCAAGTTGATTGCTCTTTAGCGAGTTAGTTCGATATGAATCTAACATATCTTTATCAGAAACGTTCGATTGGTCTTCACACAAACTGTAAAGTTTAAATGAATGTAAAACTGGAGAAAGACAAAAAAAAAAAGAGTAAGTTGATCAAAACATATTTAAGTGAGAATAAACAATCTACCCATTAGAAATAGGATTTGATTCAAGTTTGGAGAACAATATTAGAAAATCAAAATGATGGACATATATTAGATGCATTATATATTTTTCGTATTGTATATGAAATATAATGATGTGAGCGTCAATTTTCCATGAAATACAGATGATGACCAAACTATTTAATGAATGTTTGTTCTGATTAATCCAGTGAAGTAGAATGTACATGTTTAGTCTGATAAGTGATCATACAAATGTCTGTGTGATTGTATTTATTCATCTTAAATGATAGACATTTTGAAAATGTATACACCACTATCTGGCTTGTTTTAATTTATGAGATCTTGTTTTTGTGTTTTTGATGAATATGATGCAGCCTGGTGTGTGAGCAGCATCTATCCCCCTTGCAAGAAATGTTGCACAGCAACAATAATCTAGCAGAATCATTCAGTTTCTGTATCACCCTTCTAGTGATGAACTAGGGGTCATTTTGTTCATGCCGGTTGATGAAAAGTGAAAACATTCATAACCCTCTTCAGAGAACCACAATGCAGCTCCGCAAGAACACAATACTGCACATGATGAATCAGGTGACACTCCATCGTTGTAGTAAGTGCACTTGGCGTTGGACGGTTTTAGAAGTGTGCATGTTATTATATTGTGCATGTTGATAACAGGTTGGTCTGACCCAGGGTTCACCACGAACTTTTAACAAGGCATCAGCTCTTGACTGCAGAAACAGAACATTTGGTTGCTATTTTTAGTCCTATGCAGGAATATATGAGTTTAATAATGAAAATGTGATATGTATACATGTCATGTGTTCCTTCTACACGCTTTGCAGTACAATTTTCTATCCAGCTCAAAGATAGCGAGATACTTTGCCTTCCAAGACATTTCCTTTTTGTTTAGGTTCAGGTTCATCTGGTTCTTTGTCAGTTGAATCACGTTGGTTTGTGATGTTGATGGGTTAGTGGAACCTTTGCTTTACTATTGTTTCTACAACAGATGCCTGTGTGTATATATATATATATATATATATATATATACACACACAGGCATCTGACCAATCAGTAAAACTTCTGAAATTGAAAATTTAGTAAAATGGACTTTCCAGAATCACTATACAGCATCATCATTCTCATCACTTTCTCTCAGGAGAGAATTTACAGAATGAAATGGTTAAATGGTTCATTCCACAGGGCAAATACAGAAGCTCCAACACTACCCCATATGTGGATCTATATATATATTAGTGCTGGGCAACGATTACAATTTTTAATCGCGATTAATCGCATGATTTTTTAGCGATTAATCGTGAAGGAAACAGGAAGAGACGCCACACAAACAGCAGTTCACCGCTCGCTGCCCGGTTCTTGTGTTTCAAATGTTAACGCGTTAACTTGCCCAGCACTAATATATATATATATTTGGTAACACTTTATAATAACTACACACTATGAAGCATTAGTTAAGTATGAGTAAACACTTAATTCATCATTTATAAAGCATTGTTCCTACATTAATAATTCATTAGTATGCAGTTCATAACAACAGTTGTAAATGTTTTATTCTTGATTAATAAGCTCGTCTATTATGTGTTTCATTATTGTGTTTTCATACTTTATAAATGATGGATTCCCCATTTGTAAATTAAGTATTATATATTTTACAAACCAATTATTAAGGAGTTGTAGATGATTAATAAGATAATTTATAAAGTGTTAGTAAATGATTAATAACTTATTTAGATGTACATTATTCATGCATTTATATATATAATGGCTAGGGACTGTTAATATATGCTTCATAAACGCATATTAATACTGCAATTCATGATTAATTAAGGTAGTTACTACTCGTTAGTAAAGTATTTTGTGTGACCTCATCTAAAGTGAGGACTATTTATGCCTTATAAAGCATTTATAAATGACATTGAAGGGCCAGCAGTGCCTCAAAACACATCGTTTTTGAACAGAACAGGCAAATAGACACAACACAAAGTGATCAAAAACATTAATATTTATTGCAAGATGCAAACAATATACTGTTAAATACAAACCTCTCATCCATTAACCAGGAGCTTTGCATATTAGTTTACATTTACTTATTTAATTATTCATTTCATACCAAGCATATCGATCTCATTCACATCCACTCCACATATAACAGCTAGTTAGCCATCTGTCACCTGGATTGCTCTATTTACAACGGAGGTGACGCGTTAGCGTGCGCCTGTCTCAGGACCTCTAGTGCTAGCTGGAAGGCTAGCTAGATACTCATCCTCCATAATGTGTAACGTTACGTGCCAGCAAACTAAGAAACAAACAGACGGCCATTGGAGGCCCGTCAGCAGTCATTCTTTCTGGCCCAGGTCTGCGCGCCCTTTCAACTTAGGTCGGAGTTTTCCATCGCGTAAGTGCACTTCTGTACCAGTTCCGGAGCGAAACGTTTGTCCCATGTTGGTGACGTATGAAGCGGTCCTTTCCTTTGTCCGTCTCACATTGATGACGTATTGAAAGCGGGATTTCTTTTATTGCAAACAATGAGCAGACTCGGCCGGCTGCCATCGGGACATGCAACTGAAGAAAAGTACGAACAGTGGAGATCGATATGCTCGGTTAAAATGAATAATTAAATAAATAAATGTAAACTAATATGCAAAGCTCCTGGTTAACTCTAGTCGTATATTTACAAATGTTTTGTATCCAGCCATGTTCTCCTGAAAACAAGAGTTTTCAAAAACAAGAGTTTGATTGAATTCCGTTGTTAAAAAGGGCCGATTCTTGAGTGTGAGAGAATGCAGATTTATGTTCTACCACCTTCTCAGAGAGAGTGTGTCACCGTGCCATTCCAGTAATGAAAAGTGGTCCATTTCTCCCACGTGAAGAAAGCAGTGTGCACTCACACAGAGAGAGAGAGAGAGAGAGAGAGAGAGAGAGAGCGAGAGAGAGAGTGCTGACAGAGTGACTTTCCACAGAGGACCTTCCTGCCCAGGGGCACAAACCAGAGTAAATGTCACAGTTTTCATCTCCCCCTGCATTGATCTCACACTCGGCTGTTCAAGCGGCCAGCGGACCCCTTTATGCCCTTTATGAAATCAATGCATTCCTCTACCCACCTCATAACAGTCCTGCAAAAGAAAAGAAGGCTGGGCTCGCAGATACACACACACACACACACACACACACACACACACACACACACACACACATATATACAGGGGTCGCAGCTGACTTTGCCAGACTCTTTTTATATGGATCATTATCTTAATTAATTTCTCAGGCTACTTGCTGACCCAAGAGCTGGAAGCCGAAACAGACTTCTCTCCTTCCTTAGCTCACCTGACCTTTCTCTCCTTCTCTTCCCTTCGTCCTGCCTGTCTCTGTTGACTTTCTATTCTTTCCTTTTATGGCTCTCCACCTCCCTTCCTCCGTCCTTCACTTACTATTTCTTCTCATTTTCTCCATCACTTCGCATCATTCCTTTTTTTCCTCCCACCCTCCTCCCTCAGTAATACATCATTTGCCTTCTTCACCATCTTTCTATCTATTCAGAAACCTCTAAGACCATTTCAGGGCTTTTATTGACACCTGGAAGTAAATTTAAGACCTATTTAATGACGACAATAAAGAATCAAAAAGCTGGCAAAGGCAGCCTCTTTGCAAATGAACACAGCCAATGAAAGCTGAGAAAGTATAAATGGGCAGTATAAGAAAAGGGACACTTGTTAAGGAACATTAAGAGCAATTACAGTGTGATTAGAAAAGCCGACAGAATGCATTCTGTACAAATAGACCTGCTTTGTATTAATCAGCTGCACAAAGACATCTGCCATTACATGGGGGAAGAAAGAAATATAGCTCTTGAGTTGGTGTTTAATTATTTTAAAGGGTTTGACTCTGAATTATTTATTCTATGAAGAGTGTTAAAGTCCAACCGATGCCGCAGCTCTCCATTCCATCTCTGTCCTGTTAAATGCCAGTCTTGTGTTGCCTCTTACAGCTCTCACTCTCTCCTTCACCTCCTCCTCCTCTCAGAACTCCCTCCCCCTTATTGCCTCACTTCTCCTCTCTCCTCCCTCTTCCCTGCTCCTCTCCTCCTGTAACAAGCTCTCTGAGGCTTGCCCGAGGCTTCGCTGGCCTCCCTTCCATACTTGAACCATTCCTTGCACACACACACACACACACACACACACTCTCACTCACACACACACACACACACACACACACACACACTCACTCACTCACTCACTCACTCACTCACTCACTCACTCACTCACTCACTCACTCACACACACACACTCACACACACTCACACAAAACAGAGCTCCAGATACACTCGACATCCAATGGAGAGAATCAAGTTGCACTGACAAAAAACCTACAATGTTTTGCTGCATTATTCTCAACTCTGCATCCAAAGAACCGTAATGCTAACCCACTGTGGCTGCAGGCTTTACCTGTTACACAAATCCTGGTTTATTAAAAGTTGGGTCTTATTTTCATAGTTTGGGTCATTGACTTCCCGGAGCACGACCACACCTACAGCAAGAGACAACAGGCCAATAAATGCAGACAAGTTGTACAAACAAACACTGAAATGTCTGTGAAAATGATCATCTTTCTTATACCATTAGCATCCTCTTTAGTAATTACCACATCTTAACAATTAAATTGATGAGTTGATGAAAATATTATGAGGAATAACGACCAAAGCTATGAAAATAAGGCCGAGGTTAGGAAAGAAAGAGTGTAACTGCTGCTTGGAATTGCAATCCTCATGTCTTTGCATGGTTTTGCCCATTCACTACTTTACTGACTTTTGTCATATTTACAACCCATTTTTCAAAATGTTCCCATTTGATTTTTTAACGTATACTGAAAATGAAGCTAGATACAGACAAAGCGCTGTGTCAGGTCTGTCTCCACACATTTTTCATTCTGCTATAGGTATAAAAGAAACGGACTTGTTTGTATTTCTTTAAACCAATCACAATGGTCTTGGGCGGAGCTAAGCACAGGATGCAGCGTTGGTGCCCTTACAAGATAGACAGACAGCGGAGCTGCTGAGGGCCGGCTTGTACCCACAAACTACGTCTGCTCAGTCAGGCTAATAAAGGCCAGTACATCTCATTGGTTTGGTCAAAATGACACTACCTAGAACCATGATGCTTTCCTTACAAATACTTTATTTTACCGGACATTTTTTCTTTATAAACAGTTATTATTCTATACATATTTATATAGTTAATAGAGTGTCACATATTTTCTTATTCTATTAAAGAGTTAAAGTTAATTAACATAAGATTAACATAACAACGATACTCTCAGTCTAAACTAGCAAGAACAGTGTATTCTAAAATGATCTAAACATTTGATCTCAGCCTCATTCATTTCATTTCATATAGAGACCGTAGAAGGTTTTCAAGGGAAGTGTTCGCCTCTTCAGATAAGTCCATGAGCAGACAGCTGCAATGAGGAAAACATTGACCTGCTTTGTGATGTCTGAGCCAGTATCCTCAGCTCTAAGAACACGAAGGGAAATACATCTGGCCACTCTTTTCAATATGAATAAGTGCAAATATGGCTGAATGGCTCAGTGCGTTGATCCTTATCTTGGACCGTGTGAGTCAGGTCTTGTGGCTGCTGCTGTTTGGCAGCGGCTACGGAAGTGACACCCCGGCTCCCACACAACCTCCTCCCATTGTGTGTGTGTGTGTGTGTGTGTTTGTGTGTGCTTGCACCTGAATATCTTCCAGCTAGTGTGTGTGCTCAGTGTTTGAAAAAATGTGCGACTCCGGGGTCACTTCTAGGTCACCGCGGGGAGGAGGAGTGCTCTGGTGGTGATTTATGGCTCTTGCAGCACTGTCAGGCGGGCCCTATTTTCCCAGAGGTCTTTGCAACAGGAGCCAAAATAACACTCCTTTTCCGCTACACCTCTGCGTCTTTCCTGCCAGCCAGCCAACACCCTCTCCTCCATGCACCCCCGTCTCCCTCTGCAGCGCCTTATTATTTTCTTCCAGTCACTCATTTCCTGCTTTACATTCAGGGATGTAGTGGAGGCTAAACCTGCCTAAACTCAGTTCACTCACCTTTCTGTTTCGTGGAAAAGTCTGAACTGAAATACATTGTTATGCCCTCAATTCTTAAAGAACATCATATTAAAAGCTTGTACAAACCTGGGCGTTTTCTTCTTGCACGTCAATATATTTTTTTGAGCTGTTGTTTTTGTCACGAACACTTTCACACAGAACCTGAATATTCACACCTGTAATATAGGCCAATCAGGATGTGCTGAACAGATGAGTCTGTGCTATATTTATGAGACAACAACACGAAGGCTCCTCATTCCGAAACACTTTTATTACTCCTTACAACCTTGTCAAAGGCAGCAGACCAGATCCCCTCCTTCCGTTCTTACCTTTCACAATAAAAGCATCAGACATATAATATTCATGTTATTTATTTGTCATGCTCCCATTATGTAAAGACCTTAAGTTGTGTGAAAATAATACAAGTCATTTGAGGATTGTATAGTCTGACTGACGTAGTCTGTGGGTATAAGTCTGCCATCTGCCATGTATTTTACAAGGCACTCTCCTCCCCTTCTGCTGACTATTTTGCAAAGGTGTTGTCGCTGCATCCTGTGCTTAGCGCCGCTCAAGACGATTGTGATTGGTTTAAAGAAATACAAACAAGCCAGAACATTTTTCCTCATAGCAGAATGATGTGTTGAGACAGACCTGACACAGCGCTGTGGAGACAGGGCTGGCTATGAGAGACTACACGTGGTCTGATTTGGTGTGCATCTTACAATCTGTCAAGCTCTTAACCTGTTACCATTCCTGTAAAATGAGCCTAAAAGGCCTATCCAAGGCATACCCAAAGTAAACTGAAAGCTGTTCTTGAACCGTTTGGAGTACATGCATGGTTTTGATCTCTTTTGAAAGGTAACAGTCTGAAGGTTTTTCCCCAACAGTCAGAATCACTGTAAGTGCTACTGGCATTGAGTAATAGAAGTTTGAATACATAGAAGGTTTTTATTTCTGCCTGAATATGTTTCTGCAAACAGATGCCTGCAGATGACTATAGCTGGACTTAATAGCTGGAAAGCACAATGGGACCACAGCATGAAGCCTTACCTAGTCCAAGTTCAAATTTAAAATACCACAGAAAATGAACATTTTACACATGTTTTACTAAGGGTATGTCTGGCATTTTCCAAAAAAGGTCATTTGGAGATTCCAAAGGACCCTTGTAACCATGGTCACATACCTCGGCTAAAAAGGCGACTAGTCTTGAACACTTGAATGTACAGTCATAATTTTGGGCTCTAATGAAAGGTGACACTGAGAGTTATCCCATCCCATATCCAGTATTGCTGACACAGAGTAACTGAAGCATAAACACATTGTAGTGCTTTTTTCCCTAATTAAAACTAAACCTTGTGCATATAAAAGAGTCAAAACAAGTGCTATGGTGGAAAAGCAGTTTATATAAAAAGTAACACACACACAAACACCTCACCCAGATCAGCAGTAACATCTAAAGACCCCCCCCCCCCCCCCACACACACACACACATACAGTGAAACAAAGGGTCAATAAAACACCTCCCTCCCCCCAAGAGGTCAGCAGATGCAATCTACAAAATGTGTATTCCTAATTCAAACTAAAGCTTATTCATTTCGAAATACAGTAATTTATAAGTTAGGAGGGGCGGGCACTTTCCTTCAACGCGGACTCTTGTTGGCTATTGTAGGCTGTGGACGAGACATGGAAGCAAGTGAGGTGTCAATCGAAAGGTCAGAGTGCAGCCGCCATTTTGATACCCAGATATCGGCAACGTTTACATGCAAGCTGGAGTTATGACGGAAAATGCATAAATAATTAGGCATATCTGCCGGCTAATTTGAAATGATGCAACAGCAGTCCGTGGGTATTTATGGAATATTGTATTGGATTGGATCGTCTGGACCTTTGCCAATGTAACAAGAGCGTTTTTGTCTGAATATTATTGATGGGTGGATTATTATGAGGCTTCATCGGTGAGTTGCCTCAATTTTCATTCTGTTTGTCCAACAATTTGATTCAGAGAGATATTCCACAACTACTGGTCCGACTGCTATGACATCTGATGTAGATGTTCATGGTAGAGGTCTTTACAATCCCATTCAGTCCTTAGTAACCCAGACTTGACCCAGGATCAAAGTCAGGCTGGGTCCAAATGATATATAACTCAGTCTACATAGTAGTGCCTCATGGTGGTGCTGCCAATGCTCTGTTTGGGTTGACCATACTTTGGATTGGGACTTATTATCCTCAGGTGTATTAGGATACGATTTGATTGAGCTTCATCTTTTGAAAAATAATTCATGTCCAGTATGTCGAGTTTTTCACTGCTCAAATTAGTTCTGCAGGGACCTCTTATGCGTCATCCTTATGATTCATAATGACTTCAGTGACCCCCGGACCTTCTGTCTTGTGCCGGTGTTAGGTCAAGGATTAATCTTTCATGAAACAGTATCTTGAAACCTAATCTGCATAATTCCCCGAAATTTAAAGTTAAATGAGCTCAAAAAGGGTTGAAACCTAAATCATCAAAGTTGAAGTTGAAGTGGACTGGCCATGACATCTTCATACCTGTTCTTTGGGGTACTGGCACAAAGCCGCTCCACCAAAACACGGGGTTCAAAACCTCACACCTGATGCTGACAGGTCAAAATCAAGCAGATTGTTGTGGCACTTTATCACTTTCCTGCATTCCTGTGAATGCTGATAAAACCAACCAATTGCATGTCCCGCTCTACCTACAATCTCATGTGTACCAGAGCCACATGCACGTGCACAGATGATCCTGGATATAGTCTCTTTCTCAGCCCAAGAGAATCAACCAAGTCAACACTTTGGTGCTTTGGGGTGTATGAACATGGCAGCCACAAGCAATGCTGTAGACTCTTTGTCTTTGGTGGTGAACATGGCTTTGTTAGTGATATAGGTGTCTTTTTGTCCCCATGGAGGACAATGATCAATCTATGCATCTGCCTGTCAGTACTTGAAAACACAATTCATCTTTAAATTATAACATATACTGTTAGCTGTTTGCCTTGTAATAATCATCATCTCAGAGGCCTAGCTCTAGATCTAAACCACTACTTGAGTCTGCTTGAGTCTTTTTCTGCCTCTTTCTGCAGTCTCCTCCTGTCTCGTCCTCTTGTTTTTGAGAGCATGTCACTCTCCAGGTCGCTCACGCTCTTCAAGCATCCTTCATATCAGGAGACTATTAAAGAGCCCTTGACTCTGCACCCTGGCATTACCTGTTGCAATCTCCTCATTTAGTTCCAGCGGCAGATTCCCCTCTCACAAATCAAAAGGGGAAGAGGGCTGCTGGCCTCGTGAAGGAAATGAGTGGCAGAAGTAATAATCACTGTCTATCATCAGGAGATGGATGTTGAAAATATCATAAAAACCGTTTCACAGAAGCCCCGCCGAAACCAAATTATCACCCAAACAAACAAACAAAATCATTTATTTTCTGCCTTGGCTGCCATGACTGATGTGTCGCATTGACCCCGGCTACTGTGAACCCATTTCGGAATACTTGGCTGACTCCAGCCTTATTAATTACCTCATTAGCAAATGAGAGGAAGGATAATGAAAGGCTGCGTTTGCCGTGCACAGTGACCAAGTGAGGCGAATGGAAAGCATGACGGTCAGCGTGTGAAAGCACAGGCAGCATTAACCTTTGCATTTGTTCAGAGGAAGGAGAATTTGGACTCTGATGATGGCTGCCGACAGATCAGTGAGTATCAGTGGTCACGCTTAATGAGATGACACCAGGAAACGCTGTCCCTCCAGATATGTAGCACTTGATGAAACTTCATTCATTGACTTTTCATTTCCTGCACCAATTAAACCATCATTTACCACTGGATGAAAACTGTTTTGCCCTATTCACATGCTGAGAAGCGAACAATAGGAATGCGTGAATATGTAATTGCTTTTCATAACTGCTTTTAAAACTTGATTGCTGCATGACAACAAAAATCTAAAGAAATTAATCTCAACTTCATGACTATCAATTTTGCCTTTAACTTTGATCATTATATCGTGCGGCAATTGAAGTATGCACTAGTGTCCCATGCTATATGAAAACCACATAATGTCTTCAATAAACAGCAACCAATACTTCTTCATTTTTGTCTTTATTTCTAGACAGAAATGGACTGGAAATAAATTTGGACGGACTATTTAAATTGATTCCTGTTCGTCAAGTGGTGATCTCAAGAGTCCACAGAGTGAAGCGCACCTTCTCACATAGTAGGATAGACTCATCCATAATGCAGAGCTCATCCCATATTCCAAATGTGATGGGGCCTGACAATCTGATGACATGCCCTCCATGGATGAGGCATATGGAATTCTCTTATATGCGGAATTTACTTCCATGACCTATATAGGCTACCGGATGAATTTAACGTTATTGAATGAGGGCTACGGTGTATAAAGCATTCTCAGTGTCAGCATAGCAGTGATGTTACAGCAGACGGTGCTAGACATCAAGCAATGGTGTCCAATCAGGTGTTCTCTGGCCGATATACAATAGAATGCTTTTAAATTGTTTTTGTTTTTTTGTAGAGATCTTTTCAAAAATTGCAGAATTGTAATTCTCACCCATTAAGTATACCTCTATGACACTCTCCCTCCGGACGCCGTAGTGAAAGAATTTTGCCATTAGCTCGGTTTCATAATGTAAGAATTGTAGAAGCCACAAGAGCCGTAAAAATGTCAGAGGGAACTGACATTCCAACCTTATATTTGTCAAAAAGGTTCCTTAAATTAGCAGAGTCATTTTGGTTTTTAACAAAGTGACCAGGGATTTGTTGTACAAGATGGATATACAGTAAACCTTGCAAAGCTAGCTGTCGAAAAGTGACTGCAAAAAGGACCATCCCTCTGAATATGTTCCAACACCTTCAAGATAATCGTTCTCACCTTTATGCCCAAGTCAAGGTAAAAGTCAAATAAATATGTTAAAACTAAACTAGCTAATGTACTAAGTTGGACCAATACAGTTTAAACGTGTTACTGTTTACTTGCCGAATCTTGTGGGGATATCATATTACCAAAAGTGACTCTATAAAAACAAACTGGATATAGTTGATGATGATAATAATCATTTTAGTTCATTAGCTGTATTCACAATATTGTGATTTAATTATCGTGAAAAACATGAAACTGTAAACTAATATTTCCTCTTACAATAATCGTGAAATCGTATGTCATATCGCGACATCCCTAGAGCAGACAAGATTTTACTTGGCATGTGTTGTGTGTGGCCAATGATATGACGTGATATGCCGCTGTGACATGTAACCCTCCTTGCTTATACATAGAGATACTCAAATGGTGTCATCTTCCACAGGCTTAAAAGGACCAGCCATCGTCAACCTGGCAATACTGTCAAAAGGAGAGAGTTCAAATCAACCTGCATTTACACAGCTCACAGCATCAGACAAACACAAAGTGCTACAGTAGTACAGTAGTAATGGTCAATTAGCATCAACTAAGTTAGAGTAATGGGCAGTCATATAAAATGCATTAGTGCTGACGCCTTTCAACATGCCACTCTTTGTAAAGTCCAGTGTACAGTTGAAAATGATTTGACATGCATGACCAATGACTTCTTCTGTGAGCATTCAAATGTATTCAGTGCAAAGACACAACAAATGAATTAACAACATGCACTCAAGTGATAATCATCAGCAACAGAAACCAGTATTAGAATCTAAACCCTGCCATGTAATCATTGACACAGTTGTTGTTCAGATGAAAGAACGGATGTGTACAGCTAACCCTACCTCGGCAAAACATTTTAACACAAGGTCACTCATAAATATTTCATGTTGGAAGATCAAAAGCTACAGTCAGTCAAACTATATGGTCCAGGAATGCCTTTGTCATTATGCTGGGGCACATACTGTTTGGCCATTGTTCATTTTCATGAGCCATAACTTGTAGTAGGTGATGTAGGGGGGCTGCAAAGCCTGAAAAGCAAGATATAAGCTTGGAAGGAAAATGGGGGATAAGTAACTTCCACTCTAAAAATGAAAGGGTTGTAACGGTTGTTCCATTAGCTTGATGGTACCATCTCGACTTACTAGTCCTAAAAATCTAACCAGAGTTCAAGGAACAAAATGGTCAATTAAACGATTTCAGTCTGAACTGACAGCAATTACCTTGCCCTGTCACATATTACTGAGATGGCACATGAAATGTCCAGAGGACTCTACACTCCTCCCAAGCCCATTGGGTAATTGGGGCTGGTGGTTGGGGAATTCCAGTGACACTGCTGTTCCAGATGGGATAAAATTCACAGAGGTGCTCAGGTAATAATTACAATCATTCAGCCTCCCCTAGTGATAGTAAAGTCATCCCGAGATGGCTCGTTGTACGAAGGCCAACTGAGTGTTACAACAGAATTAAAACCATTCCATCCAATACTTGTATGACCCTTGAGGATAAGTACCTCAGAGGATGGAGGACACACCCCTTGAAAGTCCTCGTGGAGACACTCCTTTTTTACTGCATAGGTGATTTCAAGTCACATATACACACATGCAGCAGTTAGATAGGGAGGAATTGACAGGTTTTAGGCATTGCATATATTAATTCAAAGACAGTCACCGGAGGTTCTTTTTCTAGTAGTGATTATAGTTTCCTTGTCGCATGGAGGCGGTCCAACCTTAGCACCGGTGCTTTCTAAGTTCAGAAGTGAACAAAGGATCAAGTGTTGGTTAGAATTTGATTAAACCGTGACTGTTATGGGATTATGAAGGGTCACCTGTTTCCACTTAATAACTATCTTGGGGAGGCTTTAATCTTCCGTACCAGTGGAAGTCAACGTGAAAAGGAGCAACCCTGGAACAACGTGGGGCTAATTTCACCGCCACAAGAAGAGACCAGTTCCCTGGATGGACAGTCAGGGGCCTTATTACCTTAACGCCCCTCAGTAATGAAGCATGAAACTCATTCAGCACACACCTACCTGATACAGAGCAGTAATTACTGTCCCCTGCCCTGCCTTCCCCTGCTATCTGAATGTGTTAGCAGTTGCCACAAATATTCAGTAGATGCAGATGAGACGCATGGCATATTCCTGAGGCCACGGCCCTGGCATTACACTTTAATGGACACACTTAAGCCTTAGTTAGACAATGAGGACAGCTTTTCATCCCTCACTGCATCATCTTTTTTCTTTCTTTCTTTCTTTCTTTATATATCTGTCTTTCTTTTCTTCCTGCAGACATGAAGCCGCTGAGCCCAGACAGCCAAGGTGATCTTGACTGAGGCCAATTAGCCCCCCCCTCTGCTCAGGCCGAGCATCACAATGGAAACGCTTGGGGAGAAAAGCAATAGGTTTACTCTCTAAACATGCCTGGCATAAGGACAGAAATCAATAGGCACTTGTGTAATTCACTTTGCGGCAGATAACTGGGACTGTGGGGGGGGGATTAATGAGTCTCTGACCAATGAGACGAGGAGAATAGACACTTACGGGCCAAGCCTCATCAGGGCTTTGCCAGTGCTCCATGGAGACAGATAGAGGGCTAGAAGGAATGGGGCATGCTGCGCTAAACTGGACTGAACACTGTTGAATCTGACTGATGCTTCTGGACTCATTCACTAATAATTAGTTATTCTAAATATAGTTCTGCTAGTATTTAACTGGAAAGCATGTCTCTGACAGTTCATTCACAGCTAAACATATTTCTCTACATAGCAGGCCATAGAGGCACTTTCAGCTTCATGTCCTGAGCTTTTGAGAATTTCCCTATTGAAAGGGAATGTAGTTCGATTCAAAGCATCCAAAACTACTTTGTTTGGCAGAGAGTGAATTCCAACAGAAATTGTTCTTTTAATTCTGTGAATGCCACAGATTAAGTTCCAATGACCTGCATAGCAGTCAGGTGGTGACATTTCTCAGAGATGGATATCTGATAGTCACTGCTTTACTAGAGATACAAATGACAGATGTACAGCATTCTTAAAAAATGTATTCACTCATCTGCTATTTTCTCTTTTTAGATCTGGTGACCATGACAGCATATTATTCTGTACTATATGGAAGTATCTGCATGAATTATGTTTCTGGGCTCATTTTTTTTGAATTGTCTCATGTCAAACATGTGTGTTCATATGTATGTGTTTTTTTGTGTGTAATTTGATGCATTGGAAAAGCTTATTTTTGGAAATAGAAACATTTTAGAAAAGCATATTTATCAACAAAGCACGGTATAAAATGTTTGGTTATGTTACATTTTGGTTATAGTTCTAAAAGTCAGGTTTTCAATAGATCCAGATATTAAAAGCCTGATATTGAACTATGAGTTACACATTCAAGAGTTCATATCTGCTGCACATGTGAGGTAAAACGAGAATTAGGTGTTTTCATGGTTCTACAGCACCACAGCACCACGCTGCTGTCAGACTGGAAGCACATCCAGTTACAGTGCACTGCACTTCAGACCTGCTCAGTCCAGAGTTACGCAAGAACCCACATCTAACCTTTCTCTCTTTATTTCAAAGACAAAGGATTCCCTCCCACTTAGCCGAGCCGAGGAGCCAAACTGAATCAACTGCTGTATACTGTATTTTCAGCAATTCTGTTGGATCTTCTTCAGAGAACGAGAGGGTGATTGCATCTTTTTAGAACGCGTTCTACTCAACACCACTGTTCTGGGACAATCAATGTCTCCATGCCCTGGACCTGCATGGTGATCAATCGCCTCAGTACTCCACTGACCGATAACCTGCTAATGAAGCAGAACCTTACCCTCCTTTACCCACACTTCCCTCATTTTCAATGACACATTGCTAAACACGTGCAGCAGCAAAGCAGCTCCAAGCAGCGGCATCCATCACAGGCCAGCATGGAGATAAGGCTGATACCACAGCTGCAGCTGATAGCCCACCAGCTGACACACACACACACATACACTGATACACACTCTAGATATCCAGACATGCACACACACACACATTCTCTCTCTCTCTCTCTCTCTCAATCCATAGAAACAAAACATCTCCATCTTACATCATGGAGTCATGGAGTCGTACAAATATTTTCTTAAATAACACTTTCAGAAATCGGCCATTGGAGTGGAGCTTATTGTTTCCTTCTTTAAAAAATGGAATTGTGAATGATTTTTTCCTTTCTCTTGATTTCAGAGCAGTGATCTGCAATGACTGTATGACAGACACAGCCCTGATGCAATTCATGTGCATCGAATCAAATTATTCAGAACTCGTTTCAAAAGTATTTTCTGAAGTTAAATAGATTTTTTTTCTAGCCATCTAGCTATCAAGAAATTGATTCTCATTTCTAAAAAGTTGTATTTCCACTGGAAACAAGATGAAAGATTTGACTGCACTAGCAGATTTGTTTTTAAATGCCTTTACTGCTCTTCTTTCTTTTATCTTTCAACTAAGTTGAACTAGCTCGCTGCCCCATTAGACCCTTTTTATCGTTCCCAGATCTCAGCTATTAACTCGGTTAGTACATCATCGTTATTACCAAAAGGAAGGATGAACTGTAATAAACTGAAATTATGATTTTTGTGCAGTGCACCCCTTCACAACCATCATGTCCTCTCTCTTCCCCCCTTTGTTCCTGTCCTGTCACCTTCCTCTCCATTTCCTGCTCTTCAAAGGCATCAGTCAGAAATGAGTCTCAGTGCTCTCCATCTGTCACTTTAACTGTGTCTTCCTCCAGTCATGATCCAGTAGGTTCACTCACTCTGTAAACACACACTGCCTCTCTCTGTCTCTTGCTTCCAGCCCACCTCTAACCTACTCTCCCTCTGCTGTGTGTCTTTAGGCCTTGTTTGTCCATGTCAGCGCTAAGCCGCTTGTCTCGGGGTATACACTCCACGCCGCCACGTGGAAGCTGTGTCGGGCATATTAAACAGGCTGCGAACCAATAAAGCCAGTCGCTGTGAATTTAACAAAGCACAATAATCTGGCCTGAGCCTCTGTGAGAGATTTACTGTGTGTTTTGGTCTCTCTGCCATACGTTGTTTGTGTTGATCTTGTAGAGTCTCTCGAGCTAATCTGCCACTTAATTTGTAATGTATGCAGGCTCGGGGTGATGAGTGATGTGTTCAGGTGTCTGCGGGTTTAATCAAGCTTCATTTACAGAAAGGAGTGTGCTATTGCAACTGGGCTACTTTGGAGTTTTTACGGTCAGTGGTGGCAATTTAAATATCAGTGAGATACAGAAATGTTAACAGCATCAGGCAAACACGTATTTCGTGTAAAAACTGTGTGTTTCTGCTTGACTTTAAAAGTTTAAATCTCTCCTCCCGCTCTGTGACAAAATAGGCAAGACTCTAAGGTTTATTATGGAAGTTGACCTCCCTGACTGTGGCTTCACTCAAAAATATTTACATTATATATGACATTTATTTTGACCCAATGCGGCATTGCCTTTGCCATGATAAATCATAAATCTAAATTTATAGCTAAAGTAAGGATGACATCACTGTGACATGATCAGGGTTCATTTCTCAGCTTTTCCAGAACCAGGGTAGACATTTTTAATACCGAGTGGTACCCCCATGAGACTGATCTTTATGAGTGAAATCTGTTGGGGTTTCCCTTAGTACTCCAAAGTGACTCAACTTTATTTTGATCATCACATACATGAATATAGACATCTGCATTCCCACCATCCTAATCATTAAGTTTGACATGCAGAGCCAGGGATCGAACAGCCAACCTGGTGTTTAAAGGATGACCCTCTCTAGACGCCCCACATAAGGGGACTATAGAGACCACAGCTAGTACGACAAACCAGTGGTGGGCCGTCAGGACCATCAAGGCCTTCTCTGCTGGCCTAAACAGAATCACAAAGTTATAGCTATTTTATAATTTAATCATTTTTCTTAAATACACTACATGTATTATAATTTATAAAAATATTTTTCCCATTATCTTATTTTCTCATTGCACAGCTCCTGTCTTCCTCAGTTGCTCTGCTTCCAGTGCAGCTTGTTTTAAGTAGAGCTTTTATCCAATCAGATTTCACCTCTGTGTCTCTAGGTAAGAACAGAGGCAGAGGCCTGCAGAGTCACAAGTGAATCCATGTGCAGTTTAAGTGAATGGGGACGATATTGTTGATTGTCATAGTGTTCAACCAATCAGATCTTTAGTTTGACATGTTGGGCGTATTCTTTGATGTGTCAGAGCCTGCTAGCTGGCCTACAAGTACGTGATTGGTCAGTGGGCTAGCGTGACATGTTGGGCGGTGACAATCCCAATATCTGCTGCCTCTGTCGAGGGGACATTTTCAGCCTCAAACGCATTAAAACCTATTCAAGAAATACAACTGGGGAGGCTCGACTGTCTTCACTGGCGTCCATGAATGGAGAAGGACTTCTTACTGGAACTAAAACACACGGAGGTACTGAACAACCGTGAGATTAAACTCTTTGTTAACAAAGAAAGGAGGATGGACTTTGTCTTTAAATAGTAAACAGCAGCTCTGGTAAGTTAAATGCGTTTGTTTTTACATCTGCAGTAGCTTTAATATGCTTGTTTGTATATTATTATTTGTACAACTTGTTTTTATGAAGGTGGATTTTTGTTTGGTTTTATATGTGATAGGAACTCAGGTATTTCCTGGAGGGAGTGATCGTAGCGTTACTCCTGTGTTCATGTGTCTATGGTGTATATTGTTCCCTCTGATGTGAATAATATTTGAATGACCCGTGCTCTTCAGTGTGCGGTGGAATACGTGTTTTAGCTCCGCAGTTTTTTTAATGCATTGTCCGTTAATGACGTAGCATCCCGTGCTCGTATTCATGTAACGTTATCTGCACTCTGCAGTTAGTGTATTTATAGGTGTTGAGCTTCATTTTTACACAAAACAAATAATAACCGTAGCTGTGGCGTCATAATGAGGTTAGGTGGTTCAACTGCAGGACAGCAGTGAAGGCCCAGGTATAACATGCAGGTATAAAAGCACAACATGCATAAAAACATAACTATCCACTTTTTCAGAGAGATTATCGTTGATGAAACCTTTTAATAGGTGCGATACAATTCAAACATCAACATTAGACCAAATCACCATCAACACATGGCGACCTCCACAGCAGCTGCTGACTTGGCAGGCAGCTTCACAACAACATCAAAAATAATATCTGCCTTTCCCGATCAGGATCACAATCAGCGCAGGCGCATTATGTAGTCTTCATTAGCATTTCATTAATCCATACGTCAGTCATCTGCATCAGATATTGAGGGTTACAGTCCTCAATATCTCCACAATCACTACAATCATGTCCTCTTCCTTCAGTTCACTTTCTGAAGTCCTTTAATTTGTCAAACAGCAGCCTTCCCTTTATTTACCTTAACTTCAACTTGTTTTGGTACAAACTGTAGAAAATACGTTTTGTCTGACTGAATTTGTTCGTCCGTACAGAATAGCTTTGTATATTTCTCAGGCTGTGATTGCATGTTCTTCTTTCTAAATGACTCACTTTGGTCTCACCTACACCATCACCGCTTGCTAAGGTGCTTTGTATTGACTTGAAACACACTGACTCTCATCAACACATAGCCTAAGACCAAATGAAAACGGCTCAGCGGTGTGTCTGCTCGGCGAGCAGCAATGCCACGTGTGATGTTTTTTATGATGTTTGCATTTAACTGATCCCACAGTGGCACACGGGATCAGCTGAAGACAGACACCAGCGAGGAGCTTGAGATTGACTTTGATCATAAGAAACCATGAGCCCTGAGCAAAACCAATCCACTTCATTCTGCTGATGCAATGAAATCCAACGCACTGGAGTAGAGTGAGGTATAGAGCACACCACAGCAGGAACTGGGCATATTGGTTTCTCTGCTCTGATAAAAGGAGAAACATATAATATAGTTATTGTAATACATCATATACAGTGGGTACGGAAAGTATTCAGACCCCTTTAAATTTTTCACTCTTTGTTTCATTGCAGCCATTTGCTAAAATCAAAAAAATTAATTTTATTTCTCATTAATGTACACTCAGCACCCCATCTTGACAGAAAAAAACAGAAATGTAGAAATGTTTGCAAATTTATTAAAAAAGAAAAACTGAAATATCACATGGTCATAAGTATTCAGACCCTTTGCTGTGACACTCATATTTAACTCGCATGCTGTCCATTTCTTCTGATCCTCCTTGAGATGGTTCTACTCCTTCATTGGAGTCCAGCTGTGTTTAATTAAACTGATTGGACTTGATTAGGAAAGGCACACACCTGTCTATATAAGACCTTACAGCTCACAGTGCATGTCAGAGCAAATGAGAATCATGAGGTCGAAGGAACTGCCCAAGGAGCTCAGAGACAGAATTGTGGCAAGGCACAGATCTGGCCAAGGTTACAAAAGAATTTCTGCAGCACTCAAGGTTCCTAAGAGCACAGTGGCCTCCATAATCCTTAAATGGAAGAAGTTTGGGACGACCAGAACTCTTCCTAGAGCTGGCCGTCCAGCCAAACTGAGCAATCGTGGAAGAAGAGCCTTGGTGAGAGAGGTAAAGAAGAACCCAAAGATCACTGTGGCTGAGCTCCAGAGATGCAGTAGGGAGATGGGAGAAAGTTCCACAAAGTCAACTATCACTGCAGCCCTCCACCAGTCGGGGCTTTATGGCAGAGTGGCCCGACGGAAGCCTCTCCTCAGTGCAAGACATATGAAAGCCCGCATAGAGTTTGCCAAAAAACACATGACGGACTCCCAGACTATGAGAAATAAGATTCTCTGGTCTGATGAGACCAAGATTGAACTTGTTAGCGTTAATTCTAAGCGGTATGTGTGGAGAAAACCAGGCACTGCTCATCACCTGCCCAATACAATCCCAACAGTGAAACATGGTGGTGGCAGCATCATGCTATGGGGGTGTTTTTTCAGCTGCAGGGACAGGACGACTGGTTGCAATTGAAGGAAAGATGAATGCGGCCAAGTACAGAGATATCCTGGAAGAAAACCTCTTCCAGAGTGCTCTGGACCTCAGACTGGGCCGAAGGTTCACCTTCCAACAAGACAATGACCCTAAGCACACAGCTAAAATAACAAAGGAGTGGCTTCGGAACAACTCTGTGACCATTCTTGACTGGCCCAGCCAGAGCCCTGACCTAAACCCAATTGAGCATCTCTGGAGAGACCTGAAAATGGCTGTCCACCAACGTTCACCATCCAACCTGACGGAACTGGAGAGGATCTGCAAGGAAGAATGGCAGAGGATCCCCAAATCCAGGTGTGAAAAACTTGTTGCATCATTCCCAAGAAGACTCATGGCTGTACTAGCTCAAAAGGGTGCTTCTACTCAATACTGAGCAAAGGGTCTGAATACTTATGACCATGTGATATTTCAGTTTTATTTTTTTAATAAATTTGCAAAAATTTCTACATTTCTGTTTTTTCTGTCAAGATGGGGTGCTGAGTGTACATTAATGAGAAATAAAAGGAACTTTTTTGATTTTAGCAAATGGCTGCAATGAAACAAAGAGTGAAAAATTTAAAGGGGTCTGAATACTTTCCGTACCCACTGTACATATACATACAGGTACATGCAGGAAATCTAAATCTCTCTGTTCAACCCATCCAAGCATTTTACCTTTGTTAGGAGCAATGAGCTACTGTGAAGGAACTTTGCATAGTAAGTAAGTCAGTATATTGTCCTTTGAAATGTCCATTCTTTTGGGGAATATATGTTTGTTTGTTGTTTTTTTGGGGGGGGGACCCCCCCCCCCCCGGTCCTGCCCACTGCACTTAAACTCAGTGTGCTGCAGCTAGTTCAACATTAACATCGCTCAGTGCTCCGTGTGCAGCTGGGTTGAGTATTTCGGCACAGAGCTGGTGAAGTGATCCCGCTAACGGTGTCATGCTAACACATGCTAACTGCTAACAGTCAGACCGGAGGAGCGGCTGGGCCACGGCTCATTAATACCTCCACAGCAAGAAAAGTAGGATTTTTGTAAGCAGCACTGTAAATTGCGGTGGAAGTTCAGGTTAACGGATGTGCACTGGAATCTATAGGCAGCACAAAAAAAACAGGAACTGCAATAACTGACGTGGAGTTTTAAAAGCTTGAGAAGCTTGGCAGTTTACCCTTTTTTTTTAAAGATAGTAACTCCATTTTAAGAAAATCTGTCGTATAAATCGATCAGGCTGAGTATGATTATAGACGGACCAAAGGGTACAGGTAGGAATCAATGATCCTATACTGCCTTTCAACATTTATTCTCTCTGTCCATTTATATTTAATGTCATTATTTCTTTCTTTAATTATTTAATTCCTTAACTTTGGAAAGCAACCAGCGTAACAGAAATATAAGAGAGGCACCACAAGTTTAACTCAATTCATGAATGCGATAACTGACATCCAATTTGAGCAGTACTTGAGTAACGTTACTCATGTCCCACAGCTAGTAGCTATTTATATCTGGTAGAAACCATGCACCCATTTTAGAAGACTTTCAATTTTGTAACTGAATCAATGAATGTGTTACAATTCCGCTAGCATTAGATTGCTAGGTAGATATTTTAATGAAAAAATGTAGCTAACGTTAGCTAGCTAGCCTGTAACGGTAATCCATGCAGGCCAAAGCAACGAAGAAAGTTTCAATTTAGCTATGTTATATGTTCTAAATAATATGCCCAACACTGTTTGTAATTGACCAACAGACTGACGTCACTCCTCCCCCCCCCCCCCCCCCCCCCCCCCCCCCCCGCCACCCACAGTGGACCGACAAAGCCATTCATACAACTGAAGCTGCATGCAGGGTAACTTGGGTTTGGCCAATAGCAGCAGGAGTGCTCCATTGGCATCTCTACAGAATCCTGTTCAGTGGAGATGAGGGCACTAAAATCCTAATTCTATGGAGGATTAGCTATGTAGGGATGAAGTTAATTTGCTCTGCATGCGGAGGGGCTTGTGTGAGCTCAGGGGATGATCCGGGATCCCATTCACTCCCCTATTACGGCATACGGCGACTATGGTTGGGTCATCTGCAGGAGTAAATGGGCTGTCGGTAGGCCGAGTATAAACACATCCACTCCCTGAGGTGTGTTTGAAAGTGCATGTGTATGACAGCGACCCCCCTGTCCTTGTGTTGCTCCTGAGTGTAATTACAGCCCTTAAAGATGAAGGATCACTCTCTATTAATTAATCAATAGACAACACGCAGGGGGAGAGAGAGGGAAAGCAAACGCAAGCAGTTGGTACATTTCCAGAATGCAATACATCTATTTTCAGGAGGTAAAAATCACTATCTGATGTTCAGCACCCCGTATATCTGAAACGTACAAGGAGCAGTCTGTTAGTCAAGGACATTATTTACTTAGTTTCAGTCTCTCTTACTTCTCTCAGTTTTGCTGTGTATGTTTGTGTGTAACTAGATGTCAAATAAACCAAATTCAACAAAAACCTGTATATTCTAGATTCAAACCAACCAAGTGGGTGTTTGAACACATAATATATTTAATGATTAATAATTAATTGTACTACATGATACAAAGGCACACTGAAAAAGCAAATGCTGTACTTATAAATGACAGCACATCTGATATTACATTATTTACAGACCTGACGAGACTTAATAGGTGAGCTAAAGATAATAGAAAACTAGAATTGGCGCTGTCCGTTAATCCGCCTCCCTCCATGTCTGTCCAAAATTAAATCACTTTATAATTTTTTCCTCTTCGACGTTTGTGTCATTTTCATAATTAGCATATGGATTTTTGAGTTAAGGCCAAAACATGTTTTGTGAGGTCACAGGGACTTTTGACGTCCAAATTCTAACCCATTCATCATTTAGTCCAGTTGGACGTTTTTGCAAAATTTTAAGAATTAACCTCCAGGCGTTCACGAGAATAGGACAGACGCACGTGCATGTAAAGTTGGACGTAAATATACGGGGGAGAGGTGCAGAGGCATAACAAATCTCTAGCCTGGAATCATTACAGTCGTGTAACAACAGCTGCTAAATCAATGTAGTAGAGTAGAGGAAAGTACAATATTTTTGCTGACATGTCAAGTAGTAAAAGTAGTTTCATATAAAATCTTGAAAAAAGTCTGCTAGTTATTAGCAATTGATAGTCAAAAAGAAGTAAACATTGCATTGGTTGTGAACATCTTTCAGCTGCATTATATTGAATATTTGGTGCTCTAGTGAGTATGTCATCGGTAGCAGGATGGTGCATTATGGGATTGACTCATTATGTACTTCAGTGGCCATGTTCATCACCAGCCTTATCCTATAAGTAGAGTACTGAGTCAATGTGCTTAGTCACTCTCCACTGCTGCCTGTTGCTAATGCGTTCACAGAACTATTGACGATGGAATTCCTGGACTACAAGTCAGAGTTAGGCCTTTTCTTTCTTTTAATCACAGAGTATCACCCCCGTACACACATATGAACACACACACACACACACAACAAAACACACTGTGAGTCATGATTTAGGACACATCAATATTAAGACACGCTCATTAGACCCTCAATTAGCACCAACTCCTTTGATTCCTGGCATGATGTAGCAAAAGAACACAGTCATGCACACGATATGCATGCTGTGCTTCGAGGAGCAATGTCTACGGAAGTCCATTAACAAGAAAGCTATTGAGGGAGCACAAAACAAATTCAAACTCAAGAATAATGTGCGGCCGGGACAAAGTTGATATTTGACAGCGTGCAGGGGCAGACTCTTGAGAGCAGAACAAGTTTAGAGAGCGTGGAGGACTGAGTGTGATCGATGTTCTCAGCCTCCGGAGGAACCGGCTCCTTAGATTTAAGTGAGCAGAGGGCTTAATTTGCTTTCTAGCTTCAAAGCAACTTAATCTCAGTTTTGGCAGTTCGCAGCGCACACATGCAAACTCCAACTGAGAGAAAGTCCACTGGATTTAACCTGAGAGTGAAGCATCACCCTGTTAGACTGCACCTTCAAAATAAAATCAGGATACTTCCAGTGAGCCCAGCTTTGACTTGTAGTCAGTAATATAGGGTTAACCGAGAATATAGAAAGAAGACATATTTTACAGAAATCCTCCTAAATATAGCAAAACTAAAAAATATGAAATTGTTTTCTAATCTTTCCCTGTTTTCTTCTGCTATGACCTCCATCCCCTTTGCATCAAGAGACAACAACAACGCTACCTCACACAAAAGAAAATTAAAGAAATACTGATATTTCAAATGCAATATAAAAAGATAAAAAGTTTAAGGTCAACAGGTAAATTAGGCAGTTTACATTCTTTAAAATATATCCCATTAAAACAAGCAGGTGCTTAAATTGCTCCTTTAAGTTGCGTTGTCAGGAATAAACTTCGGACTATTCAATGACATCACGTGATGCAGCAGTACTATGTAGTTTCTAATGGAGTCATTAAGATAAAGGTGAATGACAGGAAACAGTCTTTTACTAACCCAGTAAACAGAGTCATGTCTGTGAATGTTCTCCAACCTGCGGCTTCACCAAGATTTGGTGAATTCTATACTTTCTTTTTCTAAAGTAAAATCTTTGGTGAGTTAGAATAATTCAAAATATTGCCATTTTCCAAAGAATTTATCAGAGCTGAGCATTCCTGACCTTTTCCCATTTTAGGAATGACATAACACCAGTGAGTTATTATTATTTATTATTATAGTGAGTGTGGAAAACATGTCCAACTGTTGAGAAGAGAATGAGTTCCAGTTCTCAGGGAGTCCAAATATTGTTGGGTCTTCACTGTAATACTTCAGAGTACTTCAGACATGATTTATACATGTACATCATTGGAGAAATAAATTCTTTGGCTTGACGTTTCAATATCATGTTGAACTTGACAGTTTTCCTATTTGTATGAAAGACTGGATGTCAACACATATGAACATTAAGGCCAAATATGGGTGTTTCCTGTTGACATAAATTCTCCAATGCTCTAAATCTGGTGGAAGGATTGGTGAGCTTCTTCAAAAACATTTTTTGTTGTATTTGTAAAAGAGTCCAATGACAAATCAAATGCTTTGACAAAAACGCATGTCTGTTGCTGGACCGTAATAAGCCAGAATGAAATGATTGGAAAATCCTGATTAAGTTTCAGTTGAAACATAAACTTCTCTGGCTCTTTAGAATCTGTCCCAGCATACTCTCACATGTGGCTTTTGAGTTTGTTTAGTTTGTGTTGAGGGACTTTTCTCTAAACCTCCACAACAAAAACACTCCGAAAGAGTCCAGTAGCCTGTTGTCCAGCCAGCTGTGGTGGGCGACACTAATCACAGAGTGAAGCAGGACACATCCAAACATGGACAGAAGCAAACTGTAACTAGGAACGGGAATGCCCATGAGTAGGTGTGAGTGTGTGTGTGTGTGTGTGTGTGTGTGCCAAAGGGATGTTGTTCCCAGCAGCTGCCTTTTAAAGTAGAATATTGAATCCAAGTCATTTGATATGTATATAATGTCGCATTACCACTGCATGGTACAACACGTCTGGCTCTCTTTTGGATTTCCATTAGTTAAAGTTGAGGGTAGTACCTTGTATTATTTTTAGTGCCTACTCAGTTGAGAGTCCAAGCAAGCTGAACCTATACTAGAAGGCGGTGTTAAAACAGTGCAGACCACTGATTGGTCAGAGAGAATTGGCACTAGCACAACTTATTGACTTTTAAGGGACATCCTGCATGAACCTGCCATTTTGAAATAGACAAGCTACAAACATGAGTGAACTGAATTAGCAGATGGGGCCCGAGCATTATTGGCAATACCTAACCTAGAAGAAGTTATCCTGTAAGAAGAAAAAGCATAACTTCTCTTAGAAATGTTGCCCTGTTTTATACCTTAAAAATGTAATGTTATATAATTTCAGAAGATAAATCAGGCAGCACTATGCCTCACAACATGACCGCCAAAAGAAATTAGTACATTTACAGGAGACAGGGTTGCTTGTGGACTGCATGGTTATGGCTGAGTCTGGACATTTGGGTTTAGACAACATGAAATCTATCTTGCTAGTATTATATTGTTTTCGGGTTGTCCATTTATGGGGCTGCAAAGCTTCAGTGAAAAATATTTGATGATATTCAAAGGTTCGACCATCTAGAGCAGGGGTATTCAATTCAATTTCCAAAAGGTCCAGATTGAGAACATATCCTCGTGCAAAGGTCCGGAACATTACAATAATATCTAACATGCACTATTTAGTGCCATATATATATATATATAAATATATATGTATATATATATTGTATATATTCGAGAAGTCTAGTAGTAGTAACATCTCTGTGTAGTACACAACTGTCAAATCAAATAAAGAAAGCACACATCAATTATATTTTAACAAATATTATTCTCGGTTTTCAAATTGAACTGGATGGATTATAAATAATACATAGAAATACATAAATAAATGTTCTTCTCATTTCAAGTAAAATAATGTCTGGATTAAAGAATAACTGACATAACAGAAAGCTTTTGAAAAATGTGCATCTTAAAATAAAGTAATTCATTTTAGAAAAATTAATTTCACTGAATTGTCCTGCAGCTTTAAATTCAGTTCATTCAGATGTGAAGTGATGTCAATAAAAAAGTCACAATATTATATTTTTCTCATCTTCTAAAAAGATAAATCAGTGAGCATGATCTTTATCTGTGGTTATTAAACCACTTGTTTCAGCTCTATTCTCTCTGTTGACATCATTGTTGGTCAGTGAATTTGTCACATTTCTGATCATATTGGGCTCTTAGGTATATGTTGTGTCTTCATGTCAGACGTGAGTGGGTACGTTTGCTCCAAATGAGACAAAGATTTTAAGCTGTCCGTGGGAAGAATTGGCCTTTACGTGTCGGTCCATTCTTGGTTACAGACTCTGGTCTCTGGCAAACTCTCATTTTGGGGAAAGTCCTGTGATTCAACTTTTACGGTACACAATATATTTGTCCTGCTCTGCGATATATGTCCTCGTCTCTCCCCCGTGTGTCACGGTGTGTCTACATCTCACTCGAGTCAGGAAACCTGTCAGAATACCCATATTTGATTGGCTGAGCTGCATCACGTGATGTGATTGACAACGCATTGATCGGTGTGTTTCCTGCACCGCTGAACAAGTGCCGTAAATGCTGGATAAGCTGCGCCGGTTAAAATAAAAACGCTCCGTCAAAATGTAATAATTATCAATTTTCAATCGGTTTTAGGTCCAGGGTCCGGATCCGGGCCGCAGTCCGCCAATTAGTGACCCCTGATCTAGAGGGATCCACTATAGGCTATACATCAGGGTACAGGCCAGCTCACTGTAGGCCAACTGTATCAATCTCTCTCACATAAGATACACGCATATGTATGCTAACACACACACGCACACACACAGGAAAAGAGAGAGCATCAAAGGAGAACCTCCTTATATTTACTAGCGTCAGTCAGAGTCAGTCAGCGAGAGAAACAGATCCCAGCCAGACATGCAGCTAAAATGTTTCTTGTGAAAGGTTGTGCCGGCTACCGTTGCATCTTAACGCGCGTTGCATCTTGTTGCAAGCGTGTGCATTCAAACAGCGGTGAGAGGGAAGACAAAGACAAGCCAAGCTGTCATTCTTTCCTGAAACTCCCTTTCATTATTCACTCATGTTGTACTTTACTTTGAATTTAGGATGAAAACAGCTACAAAATGTGGCTTAACCTCCTCAAATAAATTACAGTGATAGCCCATAAAGACGAATTATGTAGGCCTATAAACAAATACATAAATGAAGAGACTGTTGCCTTTGTCAACATATAAAATAAGAGACAGAGCTTTCTCCGCTGCATTTCAGTAGTTCTACGATTTCAGCGCCTACTTTAGTGATTACAATGTCATCATGACTGATTAAACTGATGCCAAAATAAAATCCAAGTTGTAAGAAACTGCAGTTTTCAGAGGAATGCTTACATTCTTACACATTTCTACTCTGTGAAAAAACAATCCTATTTAGTCGAAGTATGCTCAGTCTTGCCTCAACATTTCACATGTTTTTCAGTGATTTTCAAATGAATATTCCATGCTGACATTAATTTGGCCGAGTTATTGTAACATGAATTTCAGCTGCCGGCCGCAGTAAGATGAAAAAAGCATTTTGAAACAGCTCCTATGAGATCAGCCTGATTCACTGTTGCATATTAAACCCTCCGTACTAAAATATCCATTCTAGTTCATAGTTGTCTTGAAGAGATCTGTAAAGCTGCGTTGAAACAATTCCAGGTGTTCCTGATTTTCAAGGACATTTAAAAGCCCTGTTGTCCTTTGGGAAAATCTAAACCCAGACACACACATGAGGAGAAATAAGCTTCTTAAAAGATGCACATAGGCATGCATGCATTATCTCGCTCACACACACACACACACACACACACACACACACACACACACACTTCAAAGTCTGCTGGCAGCAAAAAAAGCTTCATGTTTTGGCAGCAACACAGCTGTCATCCATCAATGCTACAACAAATCCTTCAATCCCTGTCGATACAATATTTATACAAGCCATTGCAGCGTATACTAATATATTTACATTGCTGATATTTCAGTTTTTTTTAATCTGAGACAGGTTGATAGATAGTTGGATGGGTGAAAGGAGGTGATTTGGTGATTTAAGGCCCAATTCTGGGCGCTAAAATTGGTTCCTGCCAGAGTAATACATCAAAGGGAATTAAAAGGTGATTGCAGTGTGTGTGTGTGTGTGTGTGTGTGTGTGTGCGTGTGTGCTCGACAATGAAAAGAGAGGAGGAAATGGGTTGGTTTGATGGTCCCATGGTAACACACACAAACACACACACACACACAGCGCAGATGGATTAGGATGTGGACAGACGAAGGAATTGGAAGGAAAGAATGGGGAAGAGATGGAGAGGACGGCCTCAAACACTCATTGACCCTAGCCTGATTCAGGTTACCTCCACACATACACACACACTCCCAGCGCACGTTCACACGCGCTGGTTTTTTTCAGCCCTAAGCGGTGAGTGATGGGGCACTTGTCTCGTCATCGTGGCTGTCATGTCAGACACGGAGGATAAATGATATCCAGGCGAGCAGGCCAGTTTGGCTCAGACGGGGGAGAGAGAGGCTCACTGAGCTCCAGTCTGAAGCCTCACATTCTACATGCCCTAAGATAACACACTGCTCCTGCTCTGAAAGCTACAAGAATACACTGGTCAAACCTAAAGAATCTAAAGACATGGAAACGTTCCTTCCACAATAGACTCAGGTCTTTATTAACAGCCTGCACCGGGTATATATTTAAAAAGTCAACTTGAAACACACAGAAGACAGAACGAGCTTTCTTTATGAACATTACACCAAAACCCCAAACTTAAACTAACCTAAATCAAGTGCTTTTGTTGCATGAAGCTCGCCACACAGGTGACTTAGAAGGGAGAACCCGTCCACCCGACCACCTCCCTACAACGTCCTTCATTAGAGAAAATGTTGCCAGTTAACACAATCCACGTAGAAATCATGATTCCTCAAGACATAATCTGCAAAACTAATTCGCACCATAAAATCATTATTTCAAGGGGTATAGGTTGTGTGTAACGGTGGAAAGTTTGGTCTGATCGTGGCATCAAAGGAACGGTCGAGGTTCATTAGTATGTTGAAATCAGACCAAATATTGGTCACAAAAGGAAATTCTGGCATGATGTTGGAATGAGAGGGATGGCCATAGGGTCACTAAAATCACAAGGAATCATCTTTTGGGACCAATCAATATCCACAGCAAAATGTATGCCAATCTGACAAGAAGTTGTCTTGATATGTTGCTCTGGACCAAAGTTTTGAACTTTTGAATGGTTGACCTACTTGGGAGCATGGACATTGCTTGAGACATGGATGAAGTGATGAGTCCTGACCCTAACAGAGACATCCAGAACCATCCACCATCCCTAACAATACAATTGTTTTGTTTACCATTGCACTGTAATCTTACTGTCATTATTTTAGTTTCGGTCAGTTTACAGTAAATATTGTATTGATTACTGCACTGTAATTATACTTTTAATTGTGTTTTAGTGTTTGAACAACCTGCCATGGCTAAAGAAGAAAAAACAGCCAGCTTTATTTTTCTGACGCCTTCGTATTTTTGTGTTCATTGAAATGTGAGTAGATGTTCTACTGGCTCAATCTTTCAAAGAAGCCTGTATGAGAAAATTCAAAAGGAATACAAAGACTAAAGACAGCAGTGTTTTGTATAAAGAACATCAGTGTGTTGTTGCTGCTTTGACGGAGTAATTCAATCAGTAATTGTGTGTTTCATTTGTGCTTAAGAAATAGCTAAAATACTGTATTTGGTGTTTCGGTGTTAAAATACAATTTTAAAAGAGTTTTTATAGTTTTAGTTTAAGTGTTTTCTTTTGCAAGAGATGTAAGATATTTTGTATTTTGTGTACATTTTAGTTTCAAAAAAGAGGACACTAGTTTCAGACATTGTGTTTAAGCAATTGCAAAAAACTGTAATATATCTTGTGTTTGTTGACATTTTTGGCCCGGAGGTGGGACTAAAGAACAGCTCAAGAATACCCAAAGTGGAAGAGGTTTATCCTCTGGGAAGGATAAATCTGGGGAGGACATTTAACGTATTCTCACACAACAGTTTCTATGATATCTTATGAAAAAGTTACACTTTTTCCTACAAAAGCCAGCAACACGTGTCAATTTATGTGGAGAGGCATTACAGTCTTAATTAACAGACTACAAAAACAGCACCTCACAGACCAGCCATGACGTCACGCTTCCTGATGTCCTGAACCAGTTCTTTGCTCGCTTTGACAACCACACCAGCAGAATGAGAACTAAAACAACACCACCAAGGGAGGACCCTGTACTCGTCCTACAGCGCCACCAGGTGAGATCCACTCTGATGAAGATTGACAGCAGGACCAGACAAGGTATCAGGCCGCACACTGAAGTCATGTGCCGACCAACTAGCAGGGGTGTTTACCAACATCTTTAACCTCTCACTGCAACAGTCTGTGGTCCCCACATGCCTCAAATCCACTACTATTACCCCCGTTACCATTAACCCCGTGCCCAAAAAACAAACAGTCAGAGGTCTCAATGACTATCGCCCAATAGCCCTGACACCAATTGTGATGAAGTGCTTTGAGAGACTTGTACTATCCCACATCAAGGCCAACATCCCCACTGATCTGGACAGCCACCAGTTTGCCTACCGGGGAAACAGATCCACGGAGGATACTGTCTCAATAGTACTTCACACATCCCTGTCCCATCTGGAGCATTCAAACACTTACGCCAGGATGCTATTTGTTGATTTCAGCTCCGCTTTCAACACAATAGTGCCCCATAAACTGGTACACAAACTCAACAACCTTGGATTATCCACTATACTATGCTCAAGGATTATGGACTTCCTCACAAACAGACCACAAACCATCAGAATGGGCAACCGCACATCCTCCGCCCTCATCCTGAACACAGGAGCACCACAGGGCTGTGTGCTCAGTCCTGCCCTTTACACCCATGACTGCACACCCATCCACTCCTCTAACACTATAGTGAAGTTCGCTGATGACACCACTATAGCAGGACTGATATCAAACAACGAGGAGGACAACCTGGTCCTGAACACTATAAAAACCAAAGAGATCATCGTGGATTTCAGTAGAACCAGGAAGACCACACCTCCCCCTCTCCACATAAACGGTGAGGAGGTGGAGAGTGTAAGTAACATCAAATTCCTGGGAATCCACATCACAAAGGATCTGACATGGGCCCTTAACACCTCCCACCTGGTGAAGAAAGCCCAACAGAGGCTCTTCTTCTTGAGGAAACTCAAAAAAGCCAAACTCCCCTCTCAGCTCCTAATCAACTTCTACAGGAGCACCATAGAGACAATTATCTGCCACTGCGCCACCGTGTGGTACACCAGCTGCACAGCAGAGAACCGGAGAGACCTGGCCCAGGTAGTTAAAACAGCACAGAGGATCGTAGGAACCAAGCTCCCGACTCTGGACACGGTACATGCTAGCCGTCTACACAAGAAGGCTAGCAACATCAGCAAGGACCCTACCCACCCAGTTCACGGTCTGTTTGTCCCCGTGCCATCGGGGAGAAGGTACGGAACTATACAAACACGCACTGTGCGTCATTTATTGCCAAAGGTACCATTATAGAGGACCTGTGGGCTTTTGGTTGGTTTGAGGCAGTATCAATGGTTCAGTGTACTCTAAAAGTACGAACAGCGGTCTCCTGGGTGGAAGAGGAGTTTCTGTTTGACCCATCCACCTCTACTCCTACCCGCCCTGTCTGGGTTTTTGAGGTCATCATACTTCCTGGTTTATGATTACATGGATAACATACAAACTGATGTTGTGGTATATCTAAGAATTACAGCGCATTTATTTTCATAGGTATTGCGACAAACGCTGTAATTCATTGAAGATCTATTATATTATGAGATACGATTACAGAGCAATGTGTTGGTGGCACAATAGAGGAAAGGTAGGGGCGGATTGATCCTCTCAGGACGCTGAGTATCCGCAGCTAATTCTATATCAGTGTGACAGCAATACCAATATCTGACTGACATCTTCCATCAGCCCGACAAAAACAGATTTTTGAAAAAGCTTTCTTGACTCTGTACTTCCGATTCCTTGTCACACTTAACTTAAGTAGCTCCTGCTAAGAAATGATTAAAACATGCCGTTATTGATCCCCTTGTGGAGAATTCATTTGATCTTATCTTAAATCATATATCTATGTTTCCCAGGCCTTCCCAGCGGACTCAGAGAGATATTTCTAAACCAAAGCAGGGCTGATGCACTGTTTTTGAGTGGAGGTTTTCACTTCAGATCTTTTGAGGATCCCCAGTGCTCATGGTGGAAATTTATTTTCCTAGCCTGTGAGAGTGATGTGTTATTTCAAAGTACTACACACAGCAATGTTCTGCCTTAAGGGAGTGTGATTTTCACGTTGTTGCTAGAACCCTGGACAGTTAGGTTGGATCAGTAAAACCATGCAGGGATCAGAAGCTTCACACAGGCCAGCTCTGTATCTGTCAGATGTCTGACTCAGAATAACAAAATAACACCTATTCTGACTGAAACACAGATGTCTGCAGTCAAAGTGAAGCAGATTAGGGAGTCACATTTAAAACATAGGGCCCTGTAACAACTCTCAAATGAACTGACAGGTATTTATTTTTTTCTCAAGCTGTTAAAGCTTTGTTTACATCACTTATATTTGTGAGAAGTAGAATAACAGGTTTGCATTTTCGGTTATGATCAGTTGACAAATATAAATGTGTATTTTTCACCTATAATCAGTGGTGGGCCGTCAGGGCCTGCAAGGCCTTCTCTGCTGGCCTACACAGAATCACAAAGTTATAGCTATTTTATAATTTAATCATTTTTCTTAAATACACTACATGTATTATAATTTATTAAAACATTTCCCCATTATCTTATGTTCTCATTGCACAGCTACTGTCTTCCTCAGTTGCTCTGCTTCCAGTGCAGCTTGTTTTAAGTAGAGCTTTTATCCAATCAGATCTCACCTCTGTGTCTCTAGGTAAGAACAGAGGCAGAGGCCTGCAGACTCACAAGTGAATCCATGTGCAGTTTAAGTGAATGGGAACGATATTGTTGATTGTCATAGTCTTCAACCAATCAGATCTTTAGTTTGACATGTTGGGCGTATTCTTTGACGTGTCAGAGCCTGCTAGCTGGCCTACAAGTACGTGATTGGTCAGTGGGCTAGCCTGACATGTTGGGCGGTGACAATCCCAAAATCTGCTGCCTCTGTGGAGCGGACATTTTCAGCCTCAAACGCATTAAAACGTATTCAAGAAATACAACTGGGGAGGCTCGACTGTCTTCACTGGCGTCCATGAATCGAGAAGGACTTCTTACTGGAACTAAAACGCACGGATGTACTGAACAACCGTGGGATTAAACTCTTTGTTAACAAAGAAAGAAGGATGGACTTTGTCTTTAAATAGTGAACAGCAGCTCTGGTAAGTTAAATGCGTTTGTTTTTACATCTGCAGTAGCTTTAATATGCTTGTTTATATATTATTATTTGTACAACTTGTTTTTATGAAGATTTTTGTTTGGTTTTATATGTGATAGGAACCATTGTTACGTCCAATGTTGCTCTGGGGACATATTTAGCCAGTGTCAGTGTTGGCAACTTGGCGACTTTCTCGCTAAATCTGGCGACTTTCCAAACCCTCATGGGGATTTTTTTTGGTCAAAAGCTACTAGTGACAAATCGAGCGACTTGTTCTGGTGTTATTGGAGACTTTTCTGGTCTTTTGACGTTAAAGCACGTACGTTCTGCACTGTCGTGAACGAGCAGCGGGTGCTGCCGTGAGCCCCTCCACCGCCGCCCACAGAAGCCTCGCGCAGCAGTCAGAGCAGAGGAGACGCACTCTCGGCAGATAGTGTATCTACAGGTGTTGGCTTCATTTTTACACAAAACAAATAATAACCGTAGCTGTGTTTCAGCTGAAGGATAGCAGTGATGGCCCAGGTATAAAATGCACGGCCCGCCACTGCCTATAATTAACTTAATGCAAAAGATTCTGTTTAAAAGAAAAGAGTGTCTATTTACACCTGGGTGAGAATAGTCACACAGCAGCTATTTGGCCGAGTTGAGTATGTTACTTTATTTAGCAATAATTAGCTAGGGCACAAAGCTCTCTCTGGCTGAAAGATGTAGTAGTAGTTGTAGTAGACAAAGTATGTGTAGGGTCTATGTTGTGTTGGATGAATGGATCAAACTCAGGACTTCATCCGGGAGAATGGAGTTTGAGTCCTGTGAGAAGTCTATTTTTACAAATAAAACTACTAGGTTGGGTTGATTAAGGCAACTTCATTGGGTTTAGAAAATAAATACATATCTTCCAGCTGGCTACATAATCACCTACGGTATCTAAGTTGTGCCCGGGTTGGGTGAAAACAGCATTCGGACCCGGGTGCTGGTTTCTGCCATGCTTTATACACCTGGGTGTTAGTAGCTACATTGGGTATATGTATATATATGTTATATATATATATATATATATATATATATATATATATATATATACATATAAAGAAAATAATGAATTACTACAACCACTGTTGTTCAGTGGAGAGGGGCCATCCTTTAATCAGAGGATCGGCAGTTCGATCCCCAGCTCTGCTAGACACTTGACCCCCTCCCTGCAGTGTATGAATGGGTATGAAATGGCTTACATGTAATACCATTCCACAGTTTACTTCTGTCATCGTGGTCTTATAGCTGCAGGAGACTGTTTTAGTTTGAAGTAGCATGATGTTTTGACATTGAAAACAAACTCTTAGGCAGGAAGTTTGGAGGAATGGTTGATTCAACAAATCCACTTTGACGGCTGAGACTCAGTTTGGTCAACATACATTTTTTTCTAACTACTTTTTCAATCCAAACCAAGTAGTTTTAGTTGGTTAAAACCATTTTACTCAATGCATTTCTTATTATCAAAGACCAAAACCAATGTGTTTGTCCATCTCTCAATACTTCCCATCCTCTGTGGGTCATTGGATCCTACCATTGGTTCCTCCTGAAGACATCAGTCTTTAAAAACGGGTTATGTTACACCCCCAGAAAAAGGGGGGGGTGAATAATCACGAGAGTGATATATAGTTTGTTTATCAGCAAGAAGTTTAATGTCCACAGGGAAAACACAGGGAAAAAGATTGCGCGTATTTTCAACGCTCCTCGGCAGAGACCAAAGCAAAAGATCTCAGACTCAAGATCAAGACCACTATGTAGATCACAGTTTAACACTTCTCAAACTACACAATACGGAACAAAGCAAACGATGCAAGAAAATACAATCTTATTATTTCAACCACGTATTCATGTGTGATGAGTTTTAACTCCTGGTTTCAGTAAATCGTCATGTTATCTATGAATGATCCTCTCAATCACATCACATTCAACACAATAGACCATGAAATTAACATTTTCCTTAACTTATAAAAGTGAATGTTTTCCAACTTTTTTTCTTCTTTTACTCAGGAGTACTAGCAGCTGGAAGCCTCAAATGTCTCCAATAGCTAGCCACAGTCATTTTCTGAATCAATTTGAGATGATGAGTGGGGCATGCATTTGTTCTCATTTTATAGTACAATGCATTTTATAGGACGTGAAATATTTCAAAATGAACAAAGTGTGTTTTGTGATAAAAACCCAGACTCTCAGTTCCTGTCTGTGTGAGTGCTCTGGCTTCAGGTTTACCCTTGTTCTGTGGGGACAGGAACATTTTCCATTTCCATCTACAGTATATAGCACAACCTGTCCTCTGCCATCAAGGCCTTGTAGAGCATGAACAATAGTGACTAAGTGGCTCCGCAACAAGACCATTCATCCCCCTGTGAGGGAAATGTAGTTTCACTGTAGCAGGACCTCTTGTGATCTCTGTCATATCTCCCAACTAATAACCATGGAGAACACTCCGCATGGCTGCCTGCAAACACATTAAGGCGTATGATTTGTGTACATGTACACACGCACGTTACCCATCATTACTACACTTGTGCTACTTCTACACTACCAATCACACTATATCTGTACTGTACAGTCCGTATTTTCTATGTTGTGACATTATTCAAGGTGCATTATACAATCAGTAATTTACATTCCAGCTTCCTCCTTAAGGGAGAGGCAGTGTCGTCACCGAACAGATGTAAAGAGCATCTGGACTATATTTATACATTAATAGTTTGTGGGAATCCGTTATTAAATATAATTTAAACTCAACATATAGCACTTTGAGTCTGCCCTCTGTCCCCGACATGTATGATATAAATGACCCAAATACATCACTAAATCCATCAAAGGTTACATTTAGAAAATTAAGCAAGGGAAATTATGAAGTTTCTGATTCTTTGAATTTAACATTTTCACAGAAGCTCAAGTGCATCACCAATAAAAAAGACACAATCAAGTCTACATATTATTAAAAGAATGAAAATGGTCAATTGTCATTCTTTTAATTAAAGGTTCTCAATAACAAATTCTGAGCATATCTATCTTCTCCACACAGCTGCCAACATGGTGACCAAAGCAAACGGTGCTAGCAGCTCCAACAGTGCCGACAGAGCTAACAGTGTTTACCTGAGTGGGAACCGGAGGGTGGGAGCTACGCTTCAGCCCCAGGAGAGCAGTGCAGAGCGGCGGCTTGAGCTACGTAGTGAGGAACATGCCGTCGGCCCAACAATGTAAACAAAGCTCAGAGGGAGAGTGACTTCATCCCCTGCTCAGGTACAGATAACTCCACTATGTCTTCACTTAGCTAATAGTGCAGTTTCAGCATTATCATTCTCTGTGGTTTGGCTCCCTGTGAAGAAAGGCAGCCTGTCTGTACATCACAGGTACGACAGATCTGGACGACTTGTGAATGATTTATTTGCACCAATGATGAACATTCTAAATATGTGGGGTACACCCCTCACCAGTCAATCACAGGGCTAGCACATACACCTTTCACACCTACGGGCCATTTGGAGTTGTCAATTACCCAAACCTGTAAAAAACCCACACATGCAAACTCCAGCCTGTGGGTTCAAACCCAGGACCTTCTAGCTGCTAGGCAACAGTGCTAACCACTGCAGATGGCCCCCCCCCGAATCATCAGGAACTCATTTGAAAGAGTCCTACTTCCTGGGTGACCGTATTCTAGAGGTATTATCACGGTCAAAAAGAAAATGCAAATCAAATACAGCCAAGAGTAAAAAAGCATCTCAAAGCAGTCTCTATTACACACACACACACACACACACACACACTCAGTCTCTGTCAAACATACACACACCTTGTGTTTACAGGGATGTAACACCCTGCTTCTCACTACCGCAGTGTTGTCACAGCCTCGTCAGATGATGTATGACAAGTCTTGGAAATCTTTAGCCGAGATGATCTGGGCCAAATGAATTAATAATTCATGTTTGATGGAGTCTTTTTAATATTTTAGGCATAATTAATAAGCAGGGGCATCGCTTCCCCTCAGCAGAGGAAATCACACTCAATGTCAACAGCAGATAAATGAGACAGAGCGTCCTGCCCCAGCCCGTTATCTCACACACACACACACATTTCTACACACAGACACACACACTCAGATGGAAAAGACAGGGGGCCGAGGGCGTAGCCTGGCTTACCATTAGTCAAAGAGAGAGGAATGAGCGTACACAGTCACACACATACAAGTTTGTGAGTGATGTGCGGCAGTGTGGATGTGGAATAAAAAGAGACGGGGAGGAGGAGTGTACATCTAAGTCCCTATTAAGTTCAAATCCGACTCTCAGCTCATAGAAAATTAATTCACAAACGACTCTCATTCCCAGTAGCCTGCACAGCAGCACTGGATCTTCTCGGGTCGACACGCACACACGCTGCTCTGCGAGGTGAGGCATTAGATAAAGTCACCACACACACACACACACACACACACACATGCAGTCCCTCGCTGTGTGTGGTGGTTGGATATTATCGGCGGATATAGTGATAAAGAATGGCCCCGAAGTAGACACCGCTTGCTCTAAGTAAACCATAATCAGCGTCAGGAACACCAGCCGCTTCGGCTAATCCATCCAGCTGTGCCAGCTGCAGGGAGGTGCTGCTGAGGGAGGGAGGGAGACTGGGGCAGGAGGGTGTGCTGGTCGAGCATCCGACTGGTTTGATTGCACCTTCCTCCCCAGCCACAGGAACGTACGAGGGGTCAGCGATGGAGGTCAGTGAAGTTGGAAAAGAGGGAAAAAGCACCCAACAACATAGTCCAGTGAGCTGAGCAGCAGTTCAGTCAGCTTAAAGACCGCCTCGCTCTCCCTCCAGCCCATGAGCTGATATGCTCCATCACCCAACTCCTCCACCACCAGTATGAGGGTTCTACCAGAGTTCAGACAATCAAACAGGATTCCAGCTGCTGATTACATTGAGGGTTAATAGGGTTCAATTATCGTTATTGATCCAAAACGAGGTCCACGCCAAATCAGTTACCGTGATTGAGCCATTTCTGCAGTAGCTGTTTTGGGCCCATTTCCACCTGATTTCACATGCCTCTATATACCACTTGAATACTACCACAGTTAACAGCTTGAATGAAGAAGACACCATTAAATGTAGTAGCAGAAGTAACTTCATGTATTAATCTCTATGAAAATATATGAAATTAAATGAACTATTAAACGCGTTACATTTTACAATTCCTGCTGCCCACATTTCTGGTCCGTGAGTGCACCAAATTGCAGGTTGATATGTAAGAGTACTTATTCGCTCTCTTCCTCAGACTTATTCTTAGAAATCTCCTCCAGCAGCTCCACCCAGAACAACTTCACATGGCGACCGCTCTCTCTCTCTCTCTCTCTGTCTCTCTCTGTCTCTCTCTCTCTCTCTCTCTCTCTGCTCTCTCTCTCTCTCTCTCTCTCTCTCTCTCTCTCTCTGTCTCTCTCTGTCTCTCTCTCTCTCTCTCTCTCTCTTCTCTCTCTCTCTCTCTCTCTCTCTCTCTCTCTCTCTCTGTCTCTCTCTGTCTCTCTCTCTCTCTCTCTCTCTCTGTCTCTCTCTCTCTCTCTCTCTCTCTCTCTCTCTCTCTCTCTCTCTCTCTCTACTGTAGCTTTCTTTATGACTGAAATGCAAGTTTAGATTTAGATCATTGTGAGACACGGTTTCGTCTGATAAAGACCTCATTTTAGCTTGTTTAAGCATCCACACATTGCAGCAAGGGCTTAGCAAAGCTTTGAAAAGGCGAACTAGTCTCTCCTGATTGGTCCACTCACATGCTTTGTTATTAGACTCAGCTTCTACTCAAGGATCTACACATGCTGGAAACCAAAATGCGGAGTTGATACCTTGAACCATTAAGTCACTTCCACAATATTAGGGAGGGCCACAAGGTACTAGAGTTGGGCAATAATTCAATATGATATTGTATATACACATATTGTCGAAATTGATAAAAGAAACCACATGCTAACTCAAATTCTATATATTTTATTATGTTGCACTAAAGTTCTTAACTATATAAGGAAATGCTCAGTATTTTTCATTTGTAAAATATATAATTCACACAAGAGTGTACAAACCATGTGGGTATTTTATATAGACTATTTATGTATTGACAACAACAAGAGTCAAGAGACAGTCTCATGAAAACTATTGATCAATATGGAAGCAACAGAGGCCAAGGTATCCTGACTTTGGGACTCTTATGTGAGGAAGGTGCAAAGACAATGGAGCCTACATTTCCCAAAATACAGCAACTATAGAAGTGATGTTACTTGAGGTTCCTCACAAAACTCCTCCAAAGCCACAATGGACAAGCCTTTTCACAGGCACAGCAGTGCTCTTCATAACATTTAAGGGGGTATTGTACTGTGTTGATGTGTTGTTTGAGTTACTACAAGTAAATCAGGAAATACTGACACCAGAAAAGACTTTCAAGAAGTCTTGCAGTAAGGCCTACCTTTCTCTGCTAAAGGATGACAATAGCACAATGCTTTAAAAAAGATAATATGCTATGTATGTATGATCCATCAGAGATTGTAGACATGATGATTGTGAATTGGATGGACACAAACACTTTTCCTGATTTATTTTCTAACCAAATGGCAGCAAGAGGGAGATGCAGCAGCGTAGAGAGCTGGCAGAAGCTGCCCGTCTCCACATCAATGGCCTCATTTGTTCACACTAATTATACTAATGTGTGAAAATGAATGTGCTAATGGTTTATTGATGCTAAAATCCTAGCACCTTTAGCTGTGGGGATCAAATTAGCAGCCAACGTTTCCACCAAATCACATTTCATGTTTACATGGCCTCCTGACTCCAGCCGAGGCTGACCTTTTGATTGGCCAGAAACTCTGAGGAGGAAGTACAACACATCTGGGGTCATTACATTTCCTGGAGACTTACTCTAACCATAACCACTAATCCTAACCTAATCCTCACCTTAAACTACTGTAAACCTAACCCTAGTCTAATCAAGTTCTCATCCTAAAATGTAATGGTTTACGTTATGTGGAAGTGCATTCTGTACCCGCGTAAGCAAGTCCTAAGAATGTGACTGGCCTCTCTGTAGACAGTAGTAGCTTTAATTCATACTAATGGCGACTACACGCATCAGGGATTCACAGGAATCACTGATGAAACACTCAAATACTGGATGTGGAAGACACTTCTTTAGGCTTCTTTATAAAAACAGGACAAAGACATGATGAATCCTGGTAGTCCACGGGTGGTCTGGCCGAGCTGTTAACGGAACAAACAGAAACCGGTAAGCACAGGTGTCCCCAAACCAACCAGGACTGAAATGGTATATCTGTTAAGTGCTTTTAAGCAGCTCGAGTTCTTTGGATTTGTGTCTCCCTTGATGTTATAAAATGATCTTTCAAATGAGAGATGAGAGCCATCTCTCTCTCTCTCTCCCTCTCTCTCTCTCTCTCTCTCTCTCTCTCTCTCTCTCTCTCTCTCTCTATGATGGTGGAGCTGAGTGATGATGTCAACAGCAAAGATCTCATTGCCAGAAGCCCGGCAGCTCAATGTGACCTACATGCTTTATCTACACGAGACGCTTTTTACTCACCTCTCACTCTCACCTCTCTCTCTCTCTCTCTCTCTCTCTCTCTCTCTCTCTCTCTCTCTCTCTCTCTCTCTCTCTGTTTCCCCCATGTCTGTCTCTGTGTCTCTCGCTCCCACCAATGAGGGGTCGCGGCATGAAACGAAGAGATTACTCAAACAGGACAAAGTCATATTCAATTACAGCATGGGGATATTGGCTGTACAGTAAATTGAACAATTATGTGGCAGGGCTACATTGGCAGATGTGTACCCGGCCCCATTTTAGTGGAGTGTGCTGTCAGCAGTGCCGGGTCATTCCATTACAGCTGCAGACTGGAAGGGAGGCCGGCGCAGCATACTTATTAAACTACACACACACACACACACACACACACACACACACACACACACACACACACACACACACACACACACAATCACAGTCAGGAGCTGGGAAACAGTGATAGAAAAAGAAAATGCAGCACAGATTTTCATCCAACAATCTCTAGCAGCCACATGTTCCATTTACATTATGTCCCCCTTAATGAATGTAAATCCCCATTAAAGTGACTCAAAAGAGTTATTAATGGAGGAGAACATATTGATTAGCCGACATAGAATACGTTTAGCACAATACTCCTGACAAAGACTAGCAGCCACTTTAATTAAATGGACTCATTTACTTTACCAAATGAGTATCAAAGTGCCAAAAGTAAAGAGCGTTTGTTTGTCAAATTGAATTCAATTTAATGTTATTAGCGAGGGGTCATTTAATGGCTTCAAGATAAATGTGATGGGTCTTTTCACGTTAGCAACCTAATAATAACCTGTTAATAACATGTTAATAACCCTTTAATCCACATACAAGATAGAGGAAATGCTTTGATAGAGCCTCTTTTAACTTCTTAATCGTGTTTTTAAACTATGGTATTTTCATGAGTAAGTCATCTTGATTTAATGGAGGAACGTCTGACCTTCTGTTTTATTGTGCACATCTATTTCTTTATGTTTCCTTTATTTTTTAGTTCTGCTCCTTGTTCCTCTGTGGGACTCTTGACACTGCCCCCACACAAACACTGCATTCAAATGTCTGACAAACTCAAAAGCAACAACAGTTAGAAATACCTTGAGTCAAAAGTCTCAGACGTGTCATCCTTTGCTATATTTTCTCAGTCGCTAGAAGAGACGTCGGGTCTGGCATTTAAGGAACCCTATTCAGAGTTCTAGGTTTATTTCATGTTCATATTTTATCTATATCTTGTTTGAAAAGGACAAACTAATAAGCACTAATCTGGGCTTCAGGTAACATCACATAATCATAGTATAAATAAAACAGGTAGGAACTGCTGACCGTCCTACTGTGAGAGCTTCAGTTCAATGAGGTCACTTTCTCTGGGGATTTGACTTCTGACAGATCTGTAGAATGAACATCTCTGCCACATTATTTCTTTTTCACATTTTTCACCCAGCATTTCGCTTGACATTGTTCAGTAACTTAAACAGTAGCACACGAAGCACGAGATGCTGAATAAATTACGACATAACCAACAAGTCGTATCGCTGTCATTGTCCACCCACATGAGCATTAGACTGGCTTCTGTAGCAGCTAAACAACTGTTTGTAAGAAGTGGACGTAGTCTGAAATACCAAAAAATAAGGCATTTATTTGTCGGCATAGTCCTGATAAGAACATTTGACTTTAGCTTTTACAAAGAATAACAGCTATTTCTGTGACAGAATTCAAATGCAAATCAGAGTCAAAAGTCAGTCACAATCAAACACATCCCCATCAATTAAAAGAGCCTCACTTATCGCCGATATGTTTTCACCCCTTTCATTCTTATGGTCACATTGTCTCATTGGTGTTCACCCCCTGTCAGTCTTCCTTCCCCATGTTCTCACCTAATGTTTCACAGAGTCCCACTGCCAGTGAATCTATTAGCACACATGCAGGAGACAAAGATGAGACATGTGGGACCAAGAGAGAAACGAATTAAGGAAGAACAAAGAGAAGGTATAACCGCTACAGAGGCAGCATTTAAGTACAAATACATTCATGTCATAGTTCTCAGTCACACAGCAGGAGGTCTAAAGGTCTACATGAAGGTAGACAATGATTCACTGTAATTTGCAAAATAAACTAACTAGATTTAGGTGTGTGGCAGGAAGTTGTCTCCATAGAGGAAGTGAAAATGAAGTGAGATCTAAAAGTGTCTGGTGAACAGCAGAGACTGAGGGATTCACAGAAAGCGACAGAGACCTGACAAAGCCGGAGTCACCGAGGTTGAACCTCATCATCTCTGAATAGCTCTCCAAATGACATTTTATGCTAATATTCGGCATTAGCATAATACATTATGGGTACATGTAACACTGCCTTGGTTCTTTTTCTTAGACATATCGGATACATCTGATATATGCAACGCATGTCCATAAAAAGTGTAGTTTTGTGGTGTAGTTTAACTACACCTACGCATAACAACATCTCATCTAAAATAAACATCAAGCTTTTACTGATCCGTCATTTGACACCACTAGGAAGACAAAATACTTGGTGAACGATAATGATGTGGTTACGTTTATATAGGGAGTGAGTGACTGACACCGGTATGAGATGGAACACAAGGCCACTGGGGACAATGTAAGCTTTTGTTCCAGCTTTTCTTAACTTCAGCCTCCGTATGCAGTCTACCTCTCTGTTAAACTCTCCTGTCACTTCAATGAAACATTTGTATAACTTGTGGATTCATTTTAATTGACTTCATGCATTTGATGACTTAATGACCATGAAGCATGGTGCTATACTGAAGGCCTCAGCATGATTATACATTGTTCTTTACTTCAGCATATTAGTTGGGGGCTGCATCCAAGAAGTGTAACTTTTAAAACAGAGAACCTGACAATCACGCCCACTTTAAAATGATTATGACAATGTCTGCTGAAACACTCATAACCGGTTCAAAGACTCTGAGGAAACAATCTCACCACAAGGTCCATTTAGTAGCTGTTCTGGTGCTTTCAATCATACCACATGGTCTTGATCGGCAGAGGGGGTCCTCCAACTTGTCACTTAAAACTGTAGATGTTCAAATATTCAGTTTCCTGATATCAGTCTGTTCCCAAGAAGATGACGTTAAATTGCATCACCGATGTGCACTGATGTGCAAACCATTCAATACCATGTAATGCTAGTTCTCTTGCTGAACCAACTTGTTGCTGAGAATAGTTCATGATGATGGTGTTTACCACCCGCTTCTAAAGTGAAATGGTTAAATGTGTTCTTCATTCTCTTAGTCACTCGTCTGATCACAGCATCCACTCGAGTCAATCGTTCCCTTCTCTCACACCTACGGGGGGTCTCGGTGTCATTTATTTTTCTCATTCCACGCATCTTAATGTGCTGCCTTGTTTTTATCTATATTCATAGAAGCTTCATTTCGCTGATCCCCCCCCCCCCCCCCTCCCAGCCCAAACACATTTCTGCACTTCATTTCCATCCGTCTCACTGGTGTTTCCATCCCAGCTGAATGATGTCTCCCATCAAGGAAAACAAAACAATGCGAGTCAAAACACTTCACACAGGCTCTGCCTTTGCAGGCGTTGTCCGGGAGAAGCCTGCAGGCGATACACGGGCCAACATACTGAAGAGTACATTATGGGACATTACTGTCAAAAATGATGTCCCCCCCACACTTTAAAAGTCCCTGTGCTCTGCTGAAGAGCAGGGAGTTTTAGGTTAGTACGACGAAGAAGAGAGATGGCAGAAAAGCTTAACTTTCGATAAATTCAGAGAATTCATCTCACAGAAGAAGCCATAAAAGCCTTTATTGTAGCAGCTAATGACCTTCCATCAGGCACCACTAAAATTACAGCTTTTTACAATATTTGATCCATCTCCTTTTTATATACTGATTCCCTAATCTCCAATAGTTAAAGCAGCATTTCCCCTCTGTGCCTGAGAGTAAAAGAGATCGCAGTAATTTTATGAGCTTGTATACAGTCACCACTGTTCTTGAATGCTTCCAGCTCCGGGCCATGAATCCTCTTCTGTTTATTACTTTATTCATTCTGTTTTAATTTTCTTGTACTTATATATTAGGAGTTTCACTATCCACCAACTCAAATCTAGGCCATGTAGGCCCTCTGGAAACTAGAAACATGTCACAGTACATCTCCAGCTTGTGTAGCGTGTGGCCTTCATGATTACGAGAGATTCTAAACAAAACTATTATCACATAAGTAATCTAGCACAGGGCGTTTACCCAAGAAACCAAAAGTCAACATTGACTTACGTTACATTAACGTAAAGTACTTAGTTTACATCAAATACGTAGCCTATTTAACTACGTAACAAACTAATTATTTTCCTAAACCAAGTGGTTTTCTTGCCTAAACCTAACAAGGTTGTTTCCTGTGAACATGGAAAGACAGTGTATGGATGTACCGATTGGAAACACGTGGGCTGTAGAGAAGGGGTATCCAATGAAAGTTCAACGAGGTCCAGTTAGAGAGAATTTCCTCATTAAAGGTCCGGAACATCACAATAATGTTTAACTAGCGCTATGATTTAGTGCCATGTATACTGAAGTAGCCGTTGTATTAATGTCTGTACGTAGTCAACAACTGGCTGTCAAATCAAATAAAGAAAGTTCAATTGAATAATATCTCAACAATATTTCAAATTGAACTGGATGGATTATAAATAATACATACTCTAATAATAAATCAATGCTCTTTTCTCCTTTTAAGTAAAATAAGTGCTGCATTTAAGAATAAATGACAGAAAGCTTTTGAAAAATGTGCATCTTAAAATAAAGTACTACATTTTAGAGAAATGAATTTCACTGAATTGTCCTGCAGCTTTATATTCAGTTCATTCAGGGTGAAGTGATGTCAACCAAGAAAACATATAATATAATATCATTTTGTAATAAGAGTGTGTTCATGGACTTTCTCTGTGTTATTAAACCACTTGTTTCAGCTCTATCCTCTCTGGTAACATCATTGTTGGACAGTGAAGTCATGAGTTAGGATTCTGATCATATTGGGCTCTTAGATCATTTATTATCTGTGACTTCATTGTGGATGTGAGTGGGTACGTTTGCTCAAAAGATTAGTGCTTTGTCTCTTTAGTGGCACTTCACATTGCTGCTTTTAATAATCCTCATGGTCTCTGAATATATGAGACATTCAGGTTTTAAACTCTCCGTAGGAAGAATGAACCGATAACAGTCTGTTCATTGTTGGTTAACGACTCTGCTCTCTCTGGTCTCTCTGGTCTCTCTGCTCTCTCTGGTCTCTCTCTGGTCTCTCTGCTCTCTCTGGTCTCTCTCTGGTCTCTCTGGTCTCTCTCTGGTCTCTCTGCTCTCTCTGCTTTCTCTGGTCTCTCTCTGGTCTCTCTGCTCTCTCTGGTCTCTCTCTGGTCTCTCTGCTCTCTCTCTGGTCTCTCTGCTCTCTCTGGTCTCTCTGGTCTCCTGGTCTCTCTCTGGTCTCTCTGCTCTCTCTCTCTGGTCTCTCTGGTCTCTCTGCTCTCTCTCTGGTCTCTCTGCTCTCTCTCTGGTCTCTCTGCTCTCTCTCTGGTCTCTCTGCTCTCTCTGCTCTCTCTGGTCTCTCTCTGGTCTCTCTGGTCTCCTGGTCTCTCTGGTCTCTCTGCTCTCTCTCTGGTCTCTCTGGTCTCTCTGCTCTCTCTGCTCTCTCTGGTCTCTCTCTGGTCTCCCTGGTCTCTCTGCTCTCTCTCTGATCTATCTGGTCTCTCTGGTCTATCTCTCTGGTCTCCTGGTCTCTCTGGTCTCTCTCTGGTCTCCCTGGTCTCTCTGCTCTCTCTGCTCTCTCTCTCTGCTCTCTCTGCTCTCCTGGTCTCTCTCTCCGCTCTCTCTGGTCTCTCTGGTCTCTCTCTCTGGTCTCCTGGTCTCTCTCTCTGGTCTCTCTGGTCTGTCTCTGGTCTCTCTCTCTGGTCTCTCTGGTCTCTCTCTGGTCTCTCTCTCTGGTCTCTCTCTCTGGTCTCCTGGTCTCTCTGGTCTCTCTCTCTGGTCTCCTGGTCTCTCTCTGGTCTCTCTCTCTGGTCTCTCTGGTCTCTCTCTGGTCTCTCTCTCTGGTCTCTCTGGTCTCTCTGGTCTCTCTGGTCTCTCTCTCTGGTCTCTCTGGTCTCTCTCTCTCTGGTCTCCTGGTCTCTCTCTGGTCTCTCTGGTCTCTCTGGTCTCTCTCTCTGGTCTCTCTCTCTGGTCTCTCTCTCTGGTCTCCTGGTCTCTCTGGTCTCTCTCTCTGGTCTCCTGGTCTCTCTCTGGTCTCTCTGGTCTCTCTCTCTGGTCTCTCTGGTCTCTCTCTGGTCTCTCTGGTCTCTCTGGTCTCTCTCTCTCTGGTCTCTCTGGTCTCTCTCTCTCTGGTCTCCTGGTCTCTCTCTGGTCTCTCTGGTCTCTCTCTCTGGTCTCCTGGTCTCTCTCTGGTCTCTCTCTCTCTCTGGTCTCCTGGTCTCTCTCTGGTCTCTCTCTGGTCTCTCTGGTCTCTCTCTCTCTGGTCTCCTGGTCTCTCTCTGGTCTCTCTGGTCTCTCTCGCTGGTCTCCTGGTCTCTCTCTGGTCTCTCTCTCTCTCTGGTCTCCTGGTCTCTCTCTGGTCTCTCTGGTCTCTCTGGTCTCTCTCTCTCTGGTCTCCTGGTCTCTCTCTGGTCTCTCTGGTCTCTCTCTCTGGTCTCCTGGTCTCTCTCTGGTCTCTCTCTCTCTCTGGTCTCCTGGTCTCTCTCTGGTCTCTCTCTGGTCTCTCTGGTCTCTCTCTCTCTGGTCTCCTGGTCTCTCTCTGGTCTCTCTGGTCTCTCTGACCACTTTTCTCTTCCTGGAGAACGTCATGTGAAATAACTTCTCTGACTCATGTACTATCCTCCAACTACTCGGCCTGTCGCCCGTCTCCCCCTGTGTGTGTAAATCTCACTCGAGTTTGGAAGTTTATCAGAATACACATATTTGATTGGCTGAGCAGCATCACGTGATGTGATTTACAACGCATGTAACTGGTCGGTGTGTCTCCTGGACTGAGGAACGAGTCGTAAAGGATAGAAAAACTGTGCCAGTTAAAAAAGAAGCGCTCCGTCAATTTGAATGTTTCTCAATTATCTGTTGTTATAGGTCCAGGGTCCGGATAAAATGACGTCTGGGACTTAATTTATAGCTGCTCTGGCAATTTTAAACATAAAATGATTAGAGAGACTAGAGAGGCAAAACACCATCATTACTAACACAGCATGTAAAGTGATGAGGCTGAATCTCTTCTACAGCTTGCAGATGACATACCATATGTGATAACAATATAATGAAGAGTAATAATTCTGCATGGATCTTGACAAGAGACCCAGATGGGTCCCAAATTAAGCCAATTGGTTATCAAAGTGTGCCATCTTTGCAGCAACTTTAAACTACTGTTGACGACTTGTTCAGATGGAGGTTGTTGCAGTGTTGTTGGAATGAACTGACCTGACTAGGCCTCAAGCTGAATGACGGCTGATACACCTGATACATACACTTGATGGATGCTATCCTCTGTCCTCAATAGAAGTCAAGGCTGCTCAAGGACTACTTGAGAGGTGTGGAAATATTATGATGTCTGTGGGGGCATCAAATCGATGTGTTTTTCCCAGAGAGCGAGTCAGTTTGATCCCGCATTAGACACGCAGCCACTGACGCAATCACAGAGAGTACTTCTATAATGCATCACCCCTCACACCTCACACGGACAGCTCAATTGGTTGCCACCATTCATTTAATCAACGTACGCACACAAACACAGCACTGTGTGCTTACATATATACAGCTATGGGCATTTATGTGATGACAGTGGCAGTATAGAAGTGGCAAGGTTGATTGAGAGCAGCTTTCTGTGTCCTCTGTGTCCTCTGTGTCCTCTGTGTCCTCTGAATGTGGTGAAGTTCATCATCAGGTCCTAGCAGACGTGTTGTTCCTGAATTTCTGCTTTATTCACTGTATGAGTTCGGTTGCTCCCTGAAAGTCCATGTGTGGAATCATCCTCCCAGTCTACTTGTAACTCAAGCCTCTCTCTTTTTTGTTTTTTTAAGAGGCTAAATCTATAAAAAAACGTTTTGCTCTAGTCAACAATTGAATCATATACTCATTTGTTGTATAAATATGAATGGTGATGACACGGCAAAAAAAAAAGTCACAAATAAAAGCCTGGTAAAGACGGGGTCCGTGTTTCAAGACAGGTTGGGTGGGTTGCTGACATTGCTGATCACACCAACTTTCGTCCCTGACCCGCTGAGTTGAATCCCACTCACTATGAAGCTCTGGCAGGTCACATTTGACCACATTTTTCTATGTTAATATGGTAGAAATCATCACTGAATAGCATGACAAATGCATTTCTGGATTGGAGTGACGAGTCAAATCTTCATTTTAAACAACCAAATCTGATTTGATTAAAATATTCTGATTATGAGTCAATCTCAGTTGGATTGATTGGTGGACTGACTATAGAAACTAAGGCAATGGATATCATTGACACATACTGTAAACTGTACAGCTCTCAATAAGCCTCAGAAGTATCAGTGAGGTCTAACCCTAATGTTGGGTCAGAAGGCCTGGTGTGTCGGCGTGTTGGTTTTCTTGTTTAGCCGTGACTTTGTCATGTGAATTTGAACATGGAAAGTTCGATGTCTATGTAGGCAGCTACATGTACACTCTTTAGGAAATAATCTATGTATTCAATTGCAATCAATTGCTGACCCCAGGCATGTTTAAACAGGAACATCAACATGTGTCTTAATTCATTCTGATGTGAGTATGTTGAAACAGAAAAGAGCCTTCCAAAAACTATTATCTTCATAAGGAAATGGACATATCGTGTATGCTTAACTAACTGGGTCTCTGGATATGGAACCTAAACAGTTTCCAAGTAACAACCAAAATGGTGTCCATTGCAACATGTATTATAAAGACTTTAAGTCATGTATTTACCAAAGTAATTCGCTGTTAAATGACTGCATTTGAGAAGTTTTCCTTACTTAGCCTACTTAGTACTGAACACCTGGTAAACCCACTGAACCCATTTGTAAGATTGCTGTCACAAGTTAATAACTGAGAATCCAGTCTTCAGTGTTGTTCTATACACTTCTTCTAGATCATAGAATTACACATCATTTTTTAATTATTAAATAAAGTAAGATTTCAGTCGTCTTCTCTACGAAAGCTTGATCGCCGGCCGCTTTGTCTTTCTATCTATCTCACTATCTTCCGTTGGAGCATCTGTTAAATTAAATGACTTTTATATGTGAGTCATCATTATGTTAATATCCTTCACTAAAAGAGATGCTCTCATCAAAGCCAGGTAGTGTCCAGCTCACAACTCCAATTTTAGAAAGACCAGATGGATATAGATTTGGCTTGTTAGTCTAAGTGGCACATTAGTTAAATGTACAAAAATGTCACAACGGCACCTCGGCTGTTTTTATTCTGTTAAGTTTCTCCCTTTGTCCATGCTTCCAGTCACTTCTCACGTCCGCCAGGTCCATCCATTTCTGAGGAACCTTTCAGACCTCCACCAGATGCCCTCACACTTTCCCACCAATCCTGGTGAAGGAGGTTTTGAGATTGTATTTTCTTGAGAAGCTTTTCTGAGAAGAATGTTAACACTGAAGGTTTATAGTGAAACAGTCACGGTAACGTTGGAACATGTGGTTAATGTTGTGAAACACCTTAATTAGGGTTCGAAAAAAACTCATGGTTTGGCTTCAATGAGTAACGGAACGTAACCTTCGGATGTAACATTGTGACTCTGTGAAATAGCTTAGGTTGGGGCGACCGTGGCTCACTGGGTTAAGAGGGTTGTCTGGTAACCGGAAGGTCAACGGTTAGATCCTCGACTGGGACGTGTCACGTGTCGTAGTGTACCTGAGCAATACACTAAACCCCCGGGCTCCCCGGGCGCCTGTCATTGGCAGCCCACTGCTCCCTATATGCAGGGATGGGTCAAATGCAGAGAAAGGGATCAATATAGTATAATAAATTAAAATTACATCGTAGTAAAAATCACTCAACTTTTGGTTTGACGGAGTACACGAACGCCGATCCCCTGAGAAGAAGCGGTGTGTTTGTTTCTCCCATCATCCTCCTCTCCCTCTCGCCCTTGGTGGACTTGCTCTCTCAGTTCATTATTTTAGCAGGCATAGCAGTAGAACATGAATGTGTTGACAGTAAGAACCTTCTCTTTGAAAATAATTTCTCTTTCACTGAAGTTTCAAACAGTAGTATTCAAAACTGAAAAGGTCAAGACAAAACTTGTGACAACTCAGAATATGTTGTTTCTTAAATAGCTGCCAAGTATAAGAGATAAAACAGCGGTTTACGGCATGAGTGGAAGGGTGAATCGTGACCCTTTCCTTAGAAATGCTTCTGCTGTCTTAATTCACATTCCCTTTAAAAATGTGGCATACTTGCAGCAAAGCAAAGCATTTGTTGCACCATCTCATCCTCACTTGTCACAGGCATGTGCAGCAGTCCTTCCACTTGTTATCAGTGAGTGTCAAAGAGAAAGTGGCAACAACATTTGTGTGGTGTCTATATAGGAGGAACGTTAAAGGCAGAGTCCAACATTTTGGTATGTTGTTCACCACCAACAGTCAGATAATATATCTAAATCCACTGTGACATGGGCTATTAACAAGTTGAAATAACAATTTATTGAAGTCCTGTCCTAATAGTAGAGCTTCCAAGTTTGAACTCCTCCTAACTTTGCAAGACCCTGCTAGCTCTTTGATGGATTGATGACTAGCTTGCCAGCTAAAACTAAAATAACACGTTTTTGCATCACACAGCCGCCCGGGTCTGCATGAGTTACATTCCATCATCTGCATGTGTCGGCCATCCAAAATGTTTGGCCACGCCATACATACTGAACAGTTCTGCCGAGACACTGATGTAGTAAGAACACAACTAGGTTTTGTGTTCATACCCGTCAAATTTGTGCTCAAACTGATTTAGAGTTGTTGGAAGGTGCATTATTTTCATTTCTATCAATCTGTCAGTCAGTCGTGCTAAACTAGGCTAAACAGATCCTCGACCTATGTCTGTACTGGACACATCAGGTAACACAGCTACCATGAAGATGTCCAGCTTCCACAGAGCTGTGTGTGGCACTCAGCCTTAAAGCCTATTGGTCCTATTGTCTTTAAAAACAGCTCACAAATGTAAAGTTTTGTTGATACAAAATGCTTTGTTATTCGCTGAAATAGCTGGTCAGCAAATATCATTCAAATAGGAGTAAGTAGAAGTAAATGTGTATTATTCTGCAGCGGAATACACATTTACATTTGATGCTGTCGTCATTATTAGGGGCAGCAGGACAGTACGTTTGTAGGATTGAGTCCAACAAAAAATCACAGTGTGTGTCAGTGGTGTAAGGTAGTTACAACAGGCCCCATTCCATGCTAGATACTAGTTATGAAGCACACACACACACACACACTTACACAAACCATTAGGCGTAATATATATAATTTACCAACATTGTGTTGGAGTTTACAGTTGAATGAGTTACTTAGGCTGTTGTTTTGGGACAGTAGGTCAAAGAGAAAGGTATCGGGACTGGCTACCATATATTGCCTGGTCACATGATCAAATAGATACGTGACATTGAACAACATCATCATTACATATCTGGGTAGCACTTTATAATAACTACACACGATGAAGCATTAGTTAAGTATGAGTAAACACTGAATTCATCATTTATAAAGCATTGTTCCAACATATGTACCAATGTACCAACATATATATATTGGAATATATATATTCCAATATACGTTTATAAAGCATATATTAACATAGTCCCTAACCATTATATATATAAATGCATGAATAATGTACATCTAAATAAGTTATTAATCATTTACTAACACTTTATAAATGATCTTATTAATCATCTACAACTCCTTAATAATTGGTTTGTAAAATATATAATACTTCATTTACAAATGGGGAATCCATCATTTATAAAGTATGAAAACACAATAATGAAGCACATAATAGACCAGCTTATTAATCAAGAATAAAACATTTATAACTGTTGTTATGAACTGCATACTAATGAATTATTAATGTAGGAACAATGCTTTATAAATGATGAATTAAGTGTTTACTCATACTTAACTAAGTGTGTAGTTATTATAAAGTGCTACCCATATCTGTTTATGACAAAATACCAAAGAAAATAAGAAAGCATTCATTGAATGTAATAGTTTATGTAGAATAAGCATATAATTGTGTTATTCTATGCTTATTCTGCAGCTATTTTATCTTATTGCTTAAATTCAATGGCTATTGATAACCAAAAAGAATAGCCATGAAGAAGAAGGGTTTGCATCTTGAAATTAAATATATAGCAACAGTTCAATTTACCATGACGGGTTCTTCTTTAAACAGAGGTGTATGTTTGAGGTGGCAATCTGAATTTCTCCCAAGGGGCCCATTTTCCTCCTAACATATTGTGAGAGGGCCCTTTCTCTTTAAGGGCCCTCTCACTGGCTCCGGTGAAACCGTACTGCCTGCACTGTCTATATCTTCACCCCTGTGAGTGTGTTTTCATGGTAATGAAGAACCTGTTAAATGGACTGCATTCATACAGGGCCTTTCTACCTTACTGGACAACGTGCTCTACCTGCCTCTCATTCACCCAATCACACACACAGTCACACACACAATCACACACACAGTCACACACCAACAGGCTCTGTCCATCGGGAGCTGCTGAGTCTGGCTCAAGGACACTTGGACATATGGACAAGTGGGGCCGGGGATCGAACCTTGTGATTAAAAGACGACCCGCTCTATCTCTTGGGACACTGTCGCCCTCAACATGTCACCAAGTGTAGCTTATTGATGTGTTTTAATGGAGCTCAATGGCACAGTGGAAGACAACATATGAAGCTTGTTAGTCGATACATTCATTGTTGGTTTTGGGCCTTTAATGGTCTTTTTTGACAAGAATAATACTAGAAGTACTGACCTATCTCTCCTCCAGTCATATTTTTAATGAAGACGCAATCCAAGTTATATTTGCACAAATAATTAAAATACTTATGATTTAAACCTTGATATTCCAACATATGTAAATACATTTGTATTACTCGTCTAATCACAAAGAGTCAGTCTTAAAAATATTTTAGAGACTGACATGTGCTTCACAACATGTTGGTATTGAATAAACTATACTTTCTAGTTCCTTTTCCTAGGTGTCTCTATTATGTGGACATTTCAATTTCACATGTGAAAGAAAAAAGGAAGATAGACAACAGCACTTACTGTCAGGCTAATACAACAGAACAGTTTCCCTCATGAGTAAAATGACTGTACAACATATCATCAATTCCCATCTTAATTTACCCACTTCAAGGCTGCAGCACGAGGGCCTGAGCGCTCTCTGATGGTGGCTGGTCATGAATGGCAAGGAGCACGCAAATTAGATTCGCCTCTGCCGTCAATAGCGAGCCTTGACATTGTGCAGGTCTGAAAATTAATTTCCAGTTAAGTGTGTGTGTGTGTGTGTGTGTGTGTGTGTGTGTGTGTGTGTGTGTGTGTGTGTGTGTGTGTATGAACGGTATGAGACAAGGGGCACATTTTTAATACCAACATGTGTATCATATCAAATGGAAAATGAAAAAAAGTATTTCAGTGCAGGCACTCTGGATTTTCAATTGTCCAGCAGTCGAGAGTGAAGAGCCAATCAATCTGACCTCTGAGTGTCACACGGCTGATCTTACAACTATACGGCAAAGCACTCGTAATTATGTAAAATAGGTAACATATATCACGGTAAGGGTTGTTTCATACATTATATGGTTTATATTGCATATCTGAAGGAAAAGCTTGGCCAACAGAGGTACTGTGAGCTTAATGTGTGCAGTTAAACTTTGAGCCTCATCCTCATAATTACTTCCAGTTAATGTGTTTAAAGTTATAGTCACATCATAATAATGTTGATTCATCTGATTACAATGGCACTTGATGGCACCATCATTTCACACCAATAATTAGTCAATGGGTTTTTATAATAATAACAATAATAATAACTTTATTTATATTATATTTATTTTTGACAATAAACCAATAAATGTTCTCTAATATTATAATGTCTGTGTAGGAAAGCTAGATATTATAGAATATGAATTCGCAATTTTTGTAATAAGCATGACTGTCAGGGTAAGCTATAGAAAATACAGCTTTTAAATATAAAGCATTGACTTTTTATGACTTGCTCTACAGTCATTTATGTGTAGAACACCACACAGCGTTGTCAGTTATGGTTATGGGATCATTTTTTCCGACAATAAATCCAACCTTTTAGAAAATGCCTCCAGTCTTTATGCTATGCTAGGCTAACCATGTCCTGATATCAGCTCCGATTGATCATGTACTCATCTCAATCTCTAAAAGAAAGCAATGGATGCACATCCCAAACTGTTGAATTATTCCTTCAAAGATGTAGCACATGTTCTTCAACGAAGAGCCTCCTGGATAATCAAAGGAGAGGTTCATGTAAAGGCAGTGCCTGGGATTAACCCCTCATTGCCTCTCTGTCTCTCCCTCTCTCTGGATGTCTCTCCCCACAGCTGTGGTCTCTAAACCTGATGGTACACGCCCTGATTTAGCTGTAGCATCCGATACAGATCACTTTGAATGAAAACAGTGTGTTCGCCAACACAACACAATGAAAGCACACTTCGCCTTTTTAACACGATATCTTTCTATGGCATCGACTGTTTTTTTACAAACTTTCAGATTAAACTCAAACTTAAATAACTTCCCTAAAATAAAAGAAGTCAGGTTGACTGTGTGAATCCTTGTCTTTTTCCGTCTCTTTGTCTCTGCTTCTCATTCTGGAGGTACGGGGCCGTCCCCAGAGAACTCTTTATTTGTCAGCATTGTGCCAGGTTGTAATCTGCCATTCTGATCAGGCAGAGGGCAGAGCAGCCATGGCCCACTGAGGTCCTGATTGGAGTTTGTCAGACCTCTGGAGGATGCGATTAGAACAAGCTAATTAGGAAAGGCGGAAGTTTAGGAAACTCTGGAGAAGTCATCAGAAGGGAGTGAACAAGTGGGAGACAATGTGTGTGTGTGTGTGTGTGTGTGTGTGTGTGTGTGTATGTGTGTGTCAGAGAAGATGATATCACACAAACTCATCCATAATAGGAAGAGGGTAGAGTGTAGCGATGTAAAGGACTCGCTCACCTCCTGATACCTGCTTCTGATTGTTAACTTTAGGTTGAACTGAGGATTGTGCTGTAAAACTTTTCCTACATCTCTTCTTTGGTCCTCCGTCTCCACAATGACAGTGATGAGTGCGGTCTTGTGCTAACCTTATGAAATACTGGCCAATGATAAAACAGGATTTCTCCTTTACTTCTGATCTCTGCGGCTCTCACAATGACACGGAAATAGAATATCCAGCAGCATGCAGCCTGCTGTCTCTCTATTGTTTTCCTCTCTTGCCTGGATCCTACCCACCATTACATCAGCATCTTATGTAAGAGCTGCGATCAGACATGTGCGAGGGGACAGCAGGAGAGCATCGGTAGATCTGAGCATCAGCAACAGGAACACTAAGGGAACCTGTCACCGGCTCTGTTTCTACCCACAAGCTCTCGCAGGCATGACGGGCCACCAATTAGGGTAAGAAGAGCGAGCAGAAGTATTGAACTAAATAAACTAAAAGATCACTTGTGGCCCGGGGCTTGCGTTGCTTGCACGGTAAAAGATTAATGCTGCCCCTCTGAGAAACGAAAGGCTCTAAAGGGACAGCGGAAGTGGCTTATTTCTTTTCTGAAGCGCTGGTAAAATTAAAAAAAAGCCCGGAGATGCCTCCAGGCCGGAGGAGCGCCGAGGAGAGCGGCTGAGAGAGGAAGAACAGAGACAGAGAGAGGAGGAGGAAGGCAAACATATCGCATTGACAGTGGCACATACTCTAAAACACACACAGACATACAGTACAGCATGCTCTAAATCACACAACTCAGTCTTAACCCAGGCTTACTGTACCTGTGAAGCCCTCCACTTACTGACATCTCTAACACCTAACCCTAAAGCCTGAACCAAGAGGCTGTAGAGCTGCTGTGTATTCTAACAGCACAGCCAGAGTCTGTAATAACAGCCGAGGGCTGCTACAGTAAAGTAAAGGCTGGTCATTCATTCGCTCCAATTATTTCTACTTCTCTGTTCTTTCATTCGCTGTCACAGTGAGCTACTATCAATACAACTTCACTTCCTGCAGCTGTTTCACATTAAAAGCCTCCCAGGAAAGGTGATTAAATGTGATGCAAGGATGTTGAGTTTCATTGGCAGTAGCACGTCCAAAGAAATCTGCCAAGTAGAAGCACTGTCCTTAATTAGTGGAAGAGGGTTTGTGATGAAAGGACAGACTGGTATAATGGTCATAATAACATCAATAATTCAATAGTAAATTGTTAGTTCATTAAACCCTAGTCAAACATTAGTAAACAATGACATAATACATAATATTGCTTCGTAATTATTAGTGATTCTTTAATTGTGTTATGTATATTTAACAGTGTATTGTTGTTGCACACATAACATTTTAAATACTATATTAAATATTTGTTAATGCTTAATAATTGCTTTGTTAACCATCTATAAACGTTATTTGGATGCAATGAATAAAGTTACAACTGCTGAATATGAAACATTGTAGAATGGTTAATAAATACTTTGTAAAGCATCAGTGAACATTATCTAGCTAGATAGTTAATACTTAATAGTTGGTTACTGGTCCATCATGTTTATAGATGTTTAACAAGCAATTTCTTGAAGCTTGCAAATCATTTAGTCACCATTAACAAATACGAAGTATAGTATATAATGTGTGCAACAATAAACTGTTAATAAATAATGTAATGAAAATGTAATTATCGTCTCATAAGCTGTGATACAACATTAACTAATTCATATTACACAAACTAAGAAATGAACATATACGTTGTAGCATTACTAACAATAAGTTAATATTAAAAATTGTTAACAGTAACATAACTATTAACTCAAGTTGAATTAAGTATCAATTTACCATTTATTATTGATGGTTATTATAAGGTGTTTGAGAGTGGTGCGTATGACAGGTGAACATGGAGGAAGTGTTGCGTTTGCATTAACAGCATTAACATTCTCTCATATATTCCTCTGCAGCTGGGCCAAATAAAGAGCATCTAACCCCTAGACAGCGTTATCATGCGTTAGGGACATCTTGGTCTGGCTTGACAATCAATTATTGTTCTTTTTAATTTCCTAACCCTGTCCACTGCAGTGTGTGGACAAAAACAAGCAGAGAACGTCCTGTAGAGAATGCAATCTCAAGAAGCCATCTCTACGTCTCTTGTTGCAACCAAACGGATTCATCAATCTAGAAGAGTGGCAGATGTGGAAAGACGCCTATTTTAGACGAGATGTAGATGTTGTTGTTGTTGTTGTTTTGGAACTTAAAATGTTCTATTCCTCTGGTCTCAATGACGGAACCTCATTTTTGCCTGTTGTGGTATATTTTCAGGCCTTACACAGTACAGCGAAGACCCCAAGGGTAGTTGTCTTAGATGAAAACCAGATGTGCAGGAGACCAGGGGCAGAAGGGTGGATGTGCAGAATGAGGGGGGCCACATACATTCTCTCATTGTTCCGCCCTGTATGTTGCATGACATGTACCCTATATAAAGATGAAGCGAGCGCCCTAGAAGCGGGGACTTTCTGATTCGACTTGAGACCTCCGGACGATCTAGACGTCCGTAATGGCATGTGTTGCTTGTTTGTAATAAACTTTATTATACCAGCAAGAACAGTGTCCACGGAGCATCCTTCATCATCACTTCAACAGACCTGTCGCATGCAAGATACCACACTGTATTCATGAATACCGTATAAACCACATGACTGTGCCAATATGACATTGTTGTGGTCCCTCTACCCACTGGATGATGGTTTGTGGGCCCCTGGGGACCCCGTTTCTTTGATCATTGCCTTTGTGTAAATGCAACTGATGATAATCACTTGACTGAAATGCATTCTGTTTGAGCAGCTTTTTTTCATTTTTGCACATAGGACATCAGTAAACTCTTTTCTTCTTTGGTCTGTGGTTTCCTGGACTGATGTTTTTAACCTACACTCCTGAGACACCCCATCTTTATGGACATAAGAAACATTGCACAGGAATCCTCAGTTTCCACAAGATATTTTGGTAACAGTTAAGTATGAGTAAACACTTAATTCATCATTTATAAAGCATTGTTCCTACATTAATAATTCATTAGTATGCAGTTCATAACAACAGTTATAAATGTTTTCTTCTTGATTAATAAGCTTGTCTATTATGTGTTTCATTATTGTGTTTTCATACTTTATAAATGATGGATTCCCCATTTGTAAATTAAGTATTATATATATTATAAACCAATTATTAAGGAGTTGTAGATGATTAATAAGATCATTTATAAAGTGTTAGTAAATGATTAATAACTTATTTAGATGACCATTATTCATGTATTTATATGATTTATGGTTAGGGACTATGTTAATATATGCTTTATAAACGCATATTAATACTGTAATTCATGATTAATTCATGGTTGATTCATGATTTATTAAGGTAGTTACTAGTCCTCAGTAAAGTATTGTATGTGACCTCATCTAAAGTGAGGACTATTTATGCCTTATAAAGCATTTATTAATGACATTGAAAGGCCAGCAGTGCCTCAAAACACATCGTTTTTGAACAGAAAAGGCAAATAGACACAATACAAAGTGATCAAGAACATATTAATATGTATTGCAAGATGCAAACAATATACTGTTAAATACAAACCTCTCAGCCATTAATTCATGTAAGAAACAAACAAACAAAGACATTCTCCTTCAGGAGAACATGGCTGGATACAAAACATTTGCAAATGTACGACTGGAGCTAACCAGGAGCTTTGCATATTAGTTTACATTTACTTATTTAATTATTCATTATTTCATTTCATGAATTAATCATGAATTGCAGTATTAATACGCGTTTATAAAGCATATATTAACATAGTCCCGAACCATAAATGATTATATATATAAATGGATAAATAATGTACATCTAAATACGTTATTAATCATTTACTTACACTTTATAAATTATCTTATTAATCATCTACAACTCCTTAATAATTGGTTTGTAATATATATAATACTTCATTTACAAATGGGGAATCCATCATTTATAAAGTATGAAAACACAATCACTAAACACATAATAGACCAGCTTATTAATCAAGAAGAAAACATTTATAACTGTTATGAATTGCATACTAATGAATTATTAATGTTGGAACAATGCTTTATAAATGATGAATTAAGTGTTTACTCATACTTAACTAATGCTTCATAGTGTGTAGTTATTATAAAGTGCTACCCATATTTCTTAGATTGGTGTTTCTCTGCTGTGTGCACCATACGTAATCAGATGTGACCAGATGTGCATTCAGTAGTTCCAAACCTTCCTACAGCTTTCCATTTAAAACACTTTAACCTTCCAATCTGATCTGAAGCACTGTCCTGCTCAACCCTGTCTCCTAAAAATTACATTCCCCCAAAACTAAAATGCATTCTCAATTACGTTTGACCAAAAACATATTTTTTCCCTGATTACGTTTGTGTTTGACTTATTACATTGACTTATTACAAATACGTTTCTAATCAACATTTTAACACTTTAATATTGTTTTCCCTCTCCACCACCGCCTCTGCTTCTCCCTATTACGCGGTCAGAATACTACCACAACACCCCGCCTGTCTCCAGCAGAAACGCGCTCATCCAGGCCGAGCAACGAGGAACATTACGCGGCTACAATACCTCCACAAAGGCCCGCGTGTAAAATCCGGGAGTAACCGTGACTCTCTTTAGGGTTAGGTTTGGGTGGGGACGTGGCTTCCTAGTGGAAGTTATGGTTAGGGTTAGATGGATACAAATAAATAAAATATACCTCCATAACACCCCGCCACTCTCGGCTCATACCTCCCCAGCAACGAGTCACATCACCCGGCCACAATACCTCCAGAATGTCCCCCGGGTGAAATCCGGGACTTGGTTTTATGGTTCCGAGTGGCGGGCGCTCACCCGTTGGCGCCGGACGCGAGGTCTCCAGCCGCCCCCGCCGTGAGGCACCCCATCGTTAGGTCTGTCAGCAATCGGAACAGGCCGCGGGGCAACACCTTGTGGGTGGCGGGGGTAGAGGCGAGGCAGATCACAGAAAAATAATAAAGACTAGAGTATGGCAAATATATGTTGATGAGAAACGTATTTGTAATACGTCAAACACAAACGTAATCAGGGAGAAAATACGTTTATGGTCAAACGTAATTGAGAATGCATTTTAGTTTTGGGGGAACATAATTTTTAGGAGACAGGACTGTCCTGCTAGCTGTCTCAGTATTTCAGCTTTCTTGGCAAAAGACAAATATCAAAATCATTTCTAATAATTACTAACTTTCCTTGTCATTTTCTACCTTTTAACCAGTAAAGGTTTCAGGCTTTCCGAATGTTCCATAGTGAACACCACCACAATTTCCTCACAGGAAAGACATACACAACACACACACACACACACACACACACACACACACACACACACACACACACACACACACACACACACACACACACACACCTGAGTAGGCCCAGTAGGTCTCCTCGGTGGCGGCTCTCCGGAGTCGTGCCCCGTCGGCCGTGGCTCTGCGAAGGCCTTGGATAGGGGCTTGGGACTCGGCTTGGCTTCCTGTCAGCGCTGTGGGGGGGGGAGACACAGACAGGCGGGGTTAGCACAACAAGCAGCACTCTGCAGCCATGCCTCGACACCTACTGGGCAGGATGACAGCCAACTGTGTCCTTAGCTGCCTTACCACGCAAGTTGCCTCATAATAACAGTCACAGTAGGAACAAAGGTCAGCAAAAAGAATAACTACGCTGAGGAACCCAACTGTCTAGAAAATAGACCAGTCTGATGCGCATACATTTAAGGACAACCTCGGTCCTCTGACCAAAAGGATTTAGTGGCATCAGTAAAATACATATTATTTTTTATTAATTATTAGATCATTTAGGAAAACACCATCAGACGCAAATGAATACAGACATGTTAGCTTTCAGCTGCAGTGTTTTCATACAGTATGTCTAACATTGTAAGATGGCACGTACAGTGTCTCCTTCAGACAGTTCTCTGAGTAGCTCAATTTAGGTACATCCTCTGCAGTCAAAAAATGATACATGATGTTTTCATAATGTCATATGTATCCATATGAGCATTTGCTTAGTGAGTGGGATGATTAAATTAGTTTTTTCTTGTGGCCCGAGGGCCTTTGGTCTAAAGAATGATGCTGAAACTGTTCCTAAGGTCTGATTACCAACAGTCCCCAAGACCCCAGACCTCAAGGGACTGCAGAAAGTCATAAGTTCACCGCGTGTCTATCAGTATTTGTAAATATATTTATTGCAATTTTTTAAGATATTCTACACCAAATAAGTAGTATATAATCTAATGTAGAGGGCCCTGTCTTAAGACCTTAATTATTAAGAAAGTCTGGGGCCAGTCTGTTGTATTCCAGCACAGGAGTGCCTGTTCATCTCGGGGTCGAGAGTGAGTCTGTTGTTTGAGCTGGGAACTTAAAGGCCAAACACTATTGTACATACACAACTCACAGAGAGTGGAAATGGGTGCTCAATAAGGGCCCCAACAGAACCAATTGTGACCAAAGTTAATCTGGCTAAGAGGACGTCCACAGACAAAATTAGTTTGTACATTTTTCCCTTTTAATTGTAAATATCACAATCACAATAAATCAATCAATGTTGACATAATGCTGGGGTTTACTATTGTAATATTCACTTGGTCAATTTTCACTATTCTACTTTCTGTAGTAGCATTTCTGCAAATGAATGAGCAGGTAGAGTCCTGGGGATGAGTAGAAAGGTTTGATAACGTTTCCAGGAACAAGTTCTATAAAAGCTGTAGCAGAATGTTTTTCTGATCAGGTCCCTTTTATTGAAAAATACTTCAAAATAAAAGCTGCTGATGGAAAACAATCAAGCTTCATTAGGTATATAAGGTTGCACTTAGGGTTGGGATGATAATATAATCAGCAATTGCGGTGAAACAAAAAAGAACCACTCACAATAAGTTGATCCTGGTGAAATAAAAGTTAATAGTTAATAGTTAATAGTTAATAGCTATACGCGTGACTTGAAAGAGCTGCTATCACGGTAGAGAAGTGAAAAGAATCTAGCCGTACCTTATGATTTATGATTTCCTTATTTGAGATGTTTGTTTGTTTTTCATTGAGGGAATGTGTGTGTCTTGTTGGTGAAGCAATACAATGATGTGTTTCTTAACTAAATGTAATGTAGAGTGATTCCAGTATGTTAAAGTGCCATTTTAAGAGTTTTTGATGATTATCGGAATAATATCATTTTGGGCAAGATAATCATGACATTATGTGAAATGTTCACATCATCCCATAGTTACACTCAAACACATCAGATACTAGTGAATGTCTTAACGTTCAAAGCATTTAAAAACATAAAATCCCTTCTCACACTCATATTACAGCACAGCAGAATGTTCACGTGGAACAATCAAGAAGCCCTCTGTGTGAAGCTTTAAATCGCTCCTCTCAGGCAGAGAGACCTTCTTGATCCCTGTTACAGGAAAGGCAGAGCCGGAACGCTTGGCTTCTTTAGATGGAGGACAGGAGCTCTGACAGCATCTCTCCTAATGGCTGCACCGTGCTCCGGGATTTGGCCTTTTCAAATCTTTTAGAGGACAACAATCAGGCCAAAAAGAAATGACCGGAGCTTCTTTAAGTCCTGATGAACGCCACCTTGAACTTTGCATTTATAGCATTTCTTACAAGCCTCAGTCAGAACACAGTACAAGTCCAAAGATCAATTTTCCTTCTTCTTTTATTTCATCTTTATTTTTTTTACATTTTACTTTGAACGTGAAAGTTTTGGGAATTATTTGGCAAGAGTAATGAGCAGTGCTTTATGTGGTTATTCATCAGAGCATTTATTTAATGAAGCACCCAAAAAAAATGCTATATTATATTATCTGTTGATGGAAAATACTCCAGGAAATTGGGTCTGAAGTGACCATGGTTTGGACTAAGGTATCATACCATCTCATCTGTCAATCATACCACCATCATCTTTCCTGTGGAGGTTGCCCATAAATGTTGTGTTGGTTGTATTTTATTCTACCCAAAATAATGTAATGACTAGATGAACTTAAGAGATTTTACTTCAGTAGAAGGAGCACAGTGTAGAAATATTCTGTTGCAGGCCTGCAGTGAAAAAGTATAAAAGTATTACCATTGAAATATACTTTAAGTGAAAACTGTAAAAGTACTCATTATGCAGAAAGGCGCGATGCATCACTTGGAAATACACAAGTGAAGTATACTACCTCAAAATTGTACTTAACCAACTTAACTGACAAGTATATCATTCCAACCAGCCATTGAAAAAAGCATGTTTTGTTAGACTATGCCACTGAAGTAAATTCAACAACACCCAAGAGTACAACAACCACTGAGTGCATCTACCCAGCTTCATCAGTAACTTTGGTATTTACCTGGACCCGATCTAGCCATGGATCTGTGTCTAAATGATTAATGGAGAGAAGAGTTTTTGAAATTGGTCCAGTATTAAACAGAACACAGCAGACAGGCTGCCGTCAATGTACGTCCACTAACACAGCTTGTTTCTGCCACTGACAGGCTCAGAAGTGTCTGACAACATTATGGAAAGAACCCTACTGAGAAAGAAAAACCTTTGCCTTTTCTCTCCAAGTCTCACTCAGACAGGTCTTGTTCTGAAATCTGATGTTGTGTCCATGTTGTAGAAATCAACTAAATATTCAGCCATGAATTAGAATTGGAATCAAATCCTCTTAAAGGGCCGGCGTGTGTTCATAAGTGTGTTTTAGTTCCACTTTGTCAGTCACATAGGGAGGAATCTCACCTTAGCCCACTATAAACACATGGTGGAAGCTTCTGGAGGAGGGGCTGACATTTCACATGTGACCCCACAATGACCAGCTGTGATTATGAGAAGACAGGGATGTGTGTGTGTATGTGTGTGTGTGTGTGTGTGTGTGTGTGTGTGTGTGTGTGTGTGTGTGTGTGTGTGTGTGTGTGTGTGTGTGTGTGTGAAATGTGAGTGTCAGTAGGGACAGACCTAGCTATCTTCATATGTATGGACATGTCCTGACATCAATCATGTTGTGATGGAAGTCTCCAGCATTTTTTAAGGCATTGTGGAGGAGATGTAAACCCCCCCCCCCCCCCCTCTCTCTCTCCTTGTTTTAATTCTTTGGGATGTAAGCGTGGCTCATGTCTGTGAATGCCAATGAGGGGCAGCTCCATGGCTTTTCTATGAATTACATTATTGATTCCCAATACTGCTCAGAACAGAAAATGTAATTATGCACAGACCCCGCCCTAACCCCCTTCATCCTCGCCAAACACATCTTCTTTCCCTTCCCTCTTTCTCTTTGTTGTCTTTCACTCAGTGGCTTTTCAATTTGTCTTTTGCTCCTGCCTTCAGTAACCTGCCCCCCCCCACCTGACCTCTCCAAAGCTTCTGAGTGCATTGTCCTTCAATCATGTCATGACGGCCACAGCTTTCACACATTTCTCTGCAGTAGTTTCAGTACCCCTATCTCAATCTTAGCAAGTTATTTAGTGTGTCATTAGGTCCTCAAATTATATATTTTCTATTTTATATAATCTTGGTAAAGGTGAAACAATGTATCGAATTTAAGTCTGGAAAATATCCACTGAGAATACTTCAGATCACAACTGATATTTACACTCTAACTTCATTTGCTTCCTTTCCAAACTCCCAAAATGTGCTCCAGATTTAAACTGTAAATTGTAGACAAAGAAGACAAATAAGACAGAATAGATCATTTTGAAACCAGCAATCAGCATGTGTTTCTAGAATAGGCAGAAAAGACCAGTGAGAAATCGAACTGTACTGTATCTGAGATAGAGAGCTGCAGTTCCACCCATGTTCCTCACCAACGTATTGATTCACTAGATCTAAACCTACATGCTTACCTCAGTAAACATTGTAAACATGAGTTTATGGTCTCAATCTAGTTTCAAGTCTTCTTCAATACAGCATGATGTTCATTTAGTACATTAGGGTCCATTTAGAGTCAAACAGACCATAAAGCAGGGGATGCTTTAGGGCGGGGCTACACGGTGATTGACAGGTCGCTACCACAGCATAGGGCGGGCAATAACTCAATATGATAATTTATCATCTTTCATACCGTGACTAAATCATATATTGAGATATCTTGAATTACCAGAAGACATGCTACATCGTGATAGATATCATTATGTTGTGTTTTCGTCTTAGAACTTTAACCCTTTCACAGTCTGTTTTCAGTTCATGTTTTGTAACACTTTGGTAGCCTAAAAATGTCTTATTCAGCGTTCAGTTGCACTTTAGTCCACCCTCTAGAGTCCTTTATGGTTCTAAAAAATACATAATCAATCCCCTCCACTAAGGTTAGTTCAGCTGCCCCACACTGAACTCCCATATCAGCAACATGCTTAGCTTTACTCTGTGTACAATCACGCAGCTGAAAAACAAAGTGCTTTGACGGACAAGAGTCGGCCCGGGCTCTTCTTCACCGATGACTCAAATCGTCGACTTTTAGGGGGCAGCCCTTCTCTTTACAGACTACAATGAGAAAGGAACACATTGCTTTGCCTGAATAGATGACAGCCAACCCAAATGCTTTATTTATCCGGAGCTGATGCCCCATTAAGGTGAGCAGACGGACCCAAACTGAATCTCACTGAGAGGTGGGGGTTAAGTCAGTGGCAGTGAAAAGAGACAGCTTGCAGATTGAAACCAGAGGTGAAGGACGTTGAAGGAGATGAGGAAGGAGAGGACTGACACATGAGAATGGGAGGATGAGAAGGAAGAGGAGGAGGATAAGATGGGGATAAAAGCAAAGGGATGGATTAAAGAAAGCCACAGAGAGGGTGAAGGAGAAGCTAGAGGAAGAGGGATGTGGAGTGAGGAGAGCGCATAAATAGGAAAAAAATTTAGCACAAGCGATAGAATTACACTCCTCTCCTAGCAACAGTTACCGGGTCACTGATAGACAGCCCACTGCATGGCAACCAGTCAGCGGCAGATGATGAGAGGAGAAGAGAGGAACAGAGCCTACTGTTGGGCTGAGGGGAGACTAGGAGGAGGAGACGGGGGAGGGGAGCTGTGATGGTGTCTCAGGAAACATTTTCATCAGAGACAAAGACGATGCTCTACACTGTATCTACTGTTTGTATGTTTACATATTAACAGTACAGACATGTAGCTGATGCTCTTCCCCACACAGCTCTGGTCAAACAAAGAGAATCAGCAGTGAGGAGCGCGTTGGAAGTTTGATTTCAGACTTTTCACATTGCTGCATCAGTCTCACTAACTTCTCAGCTCTCAAAAGAAGAGAACTAGAGGAAGGCAGAGCTGCTGCATGTTATAACCACAAGATCTATATTGTCAGAAGATGAAAGCTTGTTCCTGAGAAGGACAAGCTTTCATCTTCATCCAACAGATCCATAGATCAGGTTCAGAGAGGACATCAGAGAGACCACACAGATGAAGACGATGACAGGACAAGCTGTCCTCTAAGGAACTATGAAACATCTTTAATGTCACTTTGTCTAACAGCACAACATTCTCTCTGACAGAGCTTCAGAGAAGACAAGAACTCTACTTAGTGTCCAGATGCTGATGATCATCCTGTCTTCAACTAAGACAATATGTTAGTCAAGTGTGATATAACGGAAAGCTCTGGAACAGCTGAGTGGACCTCGTAGCTCTGCATGCCATCCATTGGTGGGTGTGGCCCATGGCTGGATTAGTTTGTGTTAATGTGGCAGGTTGCTATGGTTACTAACTGTTCAGATTACTTAACAGTTTAACTGGAACCGTGTCACCTGCTAAATATGTCTTTCTAATACAGAGAAGCTTTTCTTATGATGACTAAATGCTACAAAACATCATACATGTCGTCATTAACACACACGTTGTTTTTCTACGTAAGAGCCTGTTCTCCTAACATTGCACCACTCCTGTCTTGCTTTTCTACATGAACTAGTGCAGCAGGTCCACATAGAAGCGTCCCTGTCCTCTCAGACTGAGCCCTCGTCCTCTGTCAGAGCTCATCTGCATCAGCACACAGCAGAGAGAGAGGGACAGGAAGATATAGAACATTCAAGCCACATATATGGAAAAGCTAAATACCATACAGCAGCCTGTAGAGCAGGGGTGGGCAAACTTTTTGGCTCGGGGGCCACATTGAGTTTTAAAATTTGACAGACGGGCCGGGCCAGTAGCAGATGAATGGAGTGTTTGTGTGAACTAATATAAATTACAAGTACAATTTAATTTCAGTGGGAACAGTGTTGTTAGTCACCCTTTTTAACCGGTGCGTCAACGTTTGGTGTCAGTTTGGTTGTGGCAATTCTCAGAACAGATCTGAGGTGTTCATCAGTTAGCTGGGATCTTACACGGTATTTTTTTATTGCATATTTTATCGTGCACTTACTTATTAAGCTGTCATTTTTGACACAGTGTTTTTAGTGTAAAGGTTAATGTATTTTTAGCAGTTTGATTCTTTGTAAGGATCATACAAATATTTGACTTCCACATCTAACATTATCAGTGCTCTGCTCTGTGATCTATTTCCTCGTCTCTCCCCCCTGTGTCACGGTGTGGGTACATCTCACTGGAGTCAGTAAACGTATCAGAATACCCTTATTTTATTGGCTAAACTGCATCACGTGACATGATTTACAACGCATTGGTCGGTGTTTTTCCTGCACCGCTGAACAAGTGCCGTAAATGCTGGAAAGGAGCGTGAATAACTCTGCTGCATGAAGCAAAGGCCCGCGACCCACTGGAAACGGGTCCACGACGAACCACCAGTTGAGAATCACTGGTCTACAGGATCGTGACGAGCAGTGAACAGCTGTTTGTGTGGCGTGTCTTACGTCTCTTCCCGTTTCCTTCACCTACATTCCCCTGGGTCCTAAGCCCCTCCCCCACGCATATTACACGGTAATCGGCGTTGTATATGTGTCTGCCTCTATCGGTGCATCTCCGGTCTGTCTTTGTTCATCCTGCATCGCTCTGTTCTGTTCTTTAATGTAACGTAACTGGAGCGACGGAGCCTCTCCCAGCTGTTAGCAGACTGTTGTGCTAGCAAGCAGGCTCGCTCGCGAGCTGTACCCAGCATGCAGTTCGGCGGTGAAATTTTATAAATGTACAATTATTAGTGTTACAAATTGTTTATGTGTCACAGACTGTTGTGTGCTGTGGTGTTTTTCTCTGTTGAAGAGCGTTAGTTGTGGGTTGTTAATTGTTGTGTTATAAAGTTATGACCATGACTAGGGTTCCCTCTCAATACATATAAGTGAACTAGCGCTGACTGACAAAGAATACATTTAGCTGCCTGTTTAAAGCAGACAGCAGACAGCAGTTGTTTCGGGTATGCACCGGTATAATGGTGTGTGACGAATTCATATCATACGGGAAATTAAAACCGGTATACTGCCCAGCCCTAGTCTTTATTATAGTTCGGACAATTTTGTACCAGTATTTGACGGGCCGGATTAAGAAGCCCAACGGGCCGTGTCCGGCCCGCGGGCCGTAGTTTGCCCACGTCTGCTGTAGAGGATAGCAGCAGTGTGTGTGTGTGTTCTAAACACTGACGTACTCACGTAATGTTCAGCGCCAGTATCAGAACTCAGTGACACGGAGGAGAGAAGGTCCTTATCTACTGGGACGTATTTCAGTGAAACAGAATATTTGAGCGGCGTACAGTTACAAGAGTGATCTGAAGTAAATGCTTAGAGAGCGCGATACAGAGCTACACGGTCGACTTCACACACGCACGCACACACGCACGCACGCACGCACGCACGCGCACGCACGCACACACACACACGCACACCTCCCTCACCTGGTCAAGAGGAGGACGCTGCATTTCCAACTGGCTCTGCAGCGCAGGCAGTAATAATTGTAATAGTAATTGATAATAATAATTATTAATATTAATAATAATACAAGCAATCTGTTACACTACTGTTACAAAGCCCTTCAAAAACAATTAAATACAAGATAATAGTAACAAATAAAAGTTACACAAAAAGAAGAAGTAAAAAATAAAGGATACAAAACATTAAGAGATAAAATATTAAGAGATAAAATAATAGACACAATGAGATGAGATGAGATGAGAGATGAGTTAAAGGTAGGCTATTCCATAGGTCCTGTCACCTTTATTCTTTAGGGAATAGCTGCTCGTAGTGTACTGATATCCTACACCTTCTTTATTCCTCAGATTCTTTCAGTGATCCAAGGTGACATAGAAGTGGTTTGGATTTGGATATATATGTTTTAGTGGAGAAATATTATCTTACTGCTGTGCATATAACATTAAAGAAGTTCCCTAAAGCATTAGTGTTTGAATCAGAGGATTCATCCGATTGCACAAACAATTAGGAAGCACTAGCATTATTAAAGATGCGCAAGAACATTTGGTTAAAACAAGACAAAGATGATCAAAGATTAAAAAAGGAAGGCTCCTAAAATCAAAGAGGATAAATCCAGACCCAATAACTAAGTCCAACGTTTGGCCACATGTATGAGTCGGGCTGACACATGAGATTAAAAGACAACATAATGTTTAAAGATGAAGTAGCAGAGCTGATGTCCAAACACACATCTCTTCCTATCTGTTGAATGCTCTGTTAGTTACTAAGCCCCACTAATGCTTTTATGTTACCAGTGTGGCTAGCTAGTCGCCCAAAGTCTTACTTGATTGGATGATTGTTTTTTTGTAAACGCCCTTGAGTGATGGATGAGTCAACAAACATTTGAAACTGTTTGACAGAAGACAGAAATTGGACGTAAAAAATAGACGACTTTTCTGTGAACCATCCATGTTTTGAAGCTCTAAGTGTCTAAACATCGGCTCTGAGCTGGCATGACTTTAAGAGGATTTAGAGGCAATACCAGGGGCTGCCCTGTCAACCAGTTGTTTGATGCTTTTAGCAGAATAAGCAGTTTGTTTCAATAAAATACAACAGTTTGAATTTAAATGAGATGAGCAAGATTTGTTTCCAATCATTCTGTGCCAGCTTCCAGTACCTGACACGTTTCAATGCCCACTGTTATGGGCACGCTTCAGTCAGTAGTAAAACCCACACACACACACACACTCCCACACAGTGCTCACCTTTTATTTTCCTTCATCAGACATATTAAAATGCTCTTCCTCTAACACCACCGCAGAGGCTCGTTGAGCTGTGCAGCATCCCGGTGCAGTGCACAGGTTTTGGGGTTATTGCTCCCACTACAAGTCCCCAGTGAAGTCAAGGAGCCACTGGTCAGACTCAGCTGTCGCCCAGCGGTTTATAGCACTGTGGAGTGTTCTCATCGTAGCAGCATTAAAGCAAGATGCCCTTATGAAGGCAGAGATAAAAAGGGGACTTTTTTTCCCTCAAACTTTCTGCTCGTAGAAAGAAGAAATCAATGATCTTTTACAAATAAAATGCTTCTTGATACAACTCCAGTGCGTTTCCAGGGGACAACTTCTACTTCTTACTCCACTACACCACTACATGCCCTTGCAGATTAAAGCTTAACATACATACCTGTTTATCAAAGATGATGCAGTGTTATGAATGAAAGTAACCAAGAGAATATGAAGTCAGTAAAGGAAGCTCCACCTGACCAGCTACGTTAAAATCCTGCTTACACATAATGAAATGCACCAGAAATAATGATCCAATCACGTAACAGATAATAGTATAATAGGGGGTCATAGGGCTGCGTTTTACTTTGGTTGCTTGTATATTTTACAATGTTATTTAAGTGTATAAATGTCTGCACTACATAGTGCCCTCAAACATTCCCTACATTACCCCTTTGCTTTATTGTCCACAATATAGCCTCTATCGCTGTATTAAGACTATGAACAATAGAGCATCATCCACAGTAATAATCGATGGTTTCATGGCAAGTGAACCATGAAGTGTTTTCAGACACAGCTTGAGGGAAATGCTCAATTCTAAAACATCATAAATTCCATCAATTTGAAAACTTGTGCATGTATTTTGCATTTCTCCCAAATACAACCTGACAGATTTTATATATTTAGAAAGTTGTGGGATCGCCACAAGAATTGTGAAAAAGTTCCGTCTCTTTGAGCGATGTAACACGACTTTGGGTCCCGTGGAGTTTGTACCAATATTGTTGCAATGTGAACATCTTGCCTGTGCTGGTATACAGTGGTGAGTCTTGGTGGACGGATTCTTGTTACTGACACACAGTACAATCCCACATCTGCACATGCACACAGTGAAAGTGCATAGCAGACGCACTGGAGATGTGTACCAAGGTAACTCATCTTCTCTGTAACACTCTCCCCGGCGTGCGGTGCCAGGAGTCAATAAAGCTCAAAGGAGCAAGGACTTTGGTTGGCCTGGCCTTTTGTGTTCGAGCACACTGCCGCTCGCACAAAAGCTCCTCTTGAGAAGAGAAATAGAAAACACTGGTTCCTGTCATCCATCACAGGGGCCATTTAGGGGAATTGCAGAGTGTTTGCTCAAGCTTTAATTAAAATGCACAGCCCATCACTGTGTTCCTGTGCTTAACCTTGGCTCGCCCACTTCTCACTTGCTCTCTCTTCACTTGACTTGAGAGAGCGAACATCAGTGTGTTCAAATGCATGAGAAAGCATACACACACATATACAGTGTATGTATGCCAGGGCTGGCCAAGTCAGTCCTTACTCCGGTGATTTACTTCATTAGCATTCTTTACATCTCCCTCCAATGCTCTTAGTGCTGAAGGACATCCAGCAAACACACACACACACTGATGCTAGCCTGAACTCCACCGGTGTGGAGCTGCTCTCTGGACGAGGTGTGCTGCTTTATCGTACCAGCTGTCGTACTACAGCGGGCTGGCAGAGAGGCGTGTGTGTGTGTGTGTGGGGGGGGGGGGGGGGCTAACCAGATACCCTGGCACTGGAAACGGAGAGGCCGCGGTGTGTTTCCATGTGTGAGGGTGTGAGGATGGTGATGGGAGTTACAGTGACCTGTAGGGTTTGGAATGACACAAAATGTTAAATCTAAAGCTCTACTTATGTTTTTGATTGCAATTTGCTGAGTCATCATTTCAGGGTAGCATTAAACAATAACAAATTATGATCATGTTGTATTATCAAAACACATTATTGAAGGTCAGAGGATCATATTCTAAGAATAAGGAGCACAAAGTGATTCAGTCATGTTGGCTCTTAAATGACTGAAGTCATGCTCTCAAATAAAATGTGGTTACAAATGATCAGAACATCAAACATTAATGTTAACATTGTAACACATCTAAGATATCAAAACACAACGATCTTTAAAAGGTTAAATCAAAAGTGTATTGTCCAAAATCAGAGCAAAGCTAGATTCTATGTATTTGGATCCTTCATCGTGCTCTGCGTGAGGCTACACACTGATGAACTGATGTGTGAACTGACAGCAGTGTTGAGAGGACAGATGCCTTCAAAACCTCACAGTTTGAATGGAAAGGAATGAATTCATGTTCCAACCTTAGAACCAAAACATAGCTGCTCACCTGCTGCTCAAAATGTTACGTAAATAAAACAACCAAAAGTAAAAGTACTCAACAGGCAAACACATGTATTATATGATTGGATTATTGTTACTGGTGCAGCATCATTGTGTTGGAGCTGATTTTATATGCTACTCCATGTACTCTAAATCATATGTTTTGTGTGTAAACTCACTCACACTAACATTTGGCTTTTGTCTTCAGTGGGAAAGGTTACAATCAGCTTTCATGCTCTGGACCACTCACAGATCAAGAACCAAATGAATGAATGATTCCTCCTGACACCTGCTGGCTCCATAGACACTGAAGAGAAATAAAGTAGGATATGGAAGATTTTTCAAATATTTTGAAATGTATATGACTTTCTCCTAATAGTGGCAGATTTCAGTTTTGTTGAAACCTGATTGTGATAATTGGATAATTCCTATAGTACAAGACATGTTAGATATGAATGTCACTAGAGGAAAGGTCAGCGGTTCACCAAACACCATGGATATCAATTTCTAACTTAACTGAAATCAAATGATGTTGATGAGTTTTTGATCAAATTTGGTTTCTTGAATTTTGATTGCACAGAGAGACAGATTACCATGACGATGATCAGCTGAGCTCCAGAGACGCATTTGGATAAAGAAAGGAGAAACGGAGAAGATGGAGGCCAGGAGAAAGCAAGATAAAGGGAAGAAAGCAGGAAGAGTTTTGTGTGAGGGTAGTTTGGAAGGGAGAGAAAGAGGAGGTTGTGGTGTAGGGAGGAAGGGGGAGGAGGAGGGGTTGGCGGGGGGGAGTGCAGCGGAAAGGGAAGGCAGGCTTTTGTGGCTGGCTGGACGTCGATCAGAGCAAAGCACAGAGAAATCACTCGCTCATGGAGTCCGCCCAGCATGACTTCATGTTTTCTGGAGACTCGGCCAAGGGCAGAGAAAGACAGTAGCACACACACACACACACACAGACACACACACACACACACACACACACACACACACACACCACACACGAGCTATGAAGCACAACAAGGCACATCATCATCTATGAAGCAGAAACACTGGGAGGCAACGCCGCGCGAGGAGGACAGGGGGGCCAGAGGGAGCGTGGCCACAGCTGATAGCTCAGAGAGCTCTTTAGTGTCGAGGAGAACGCCCTTGCAGACACAGCTCGCCTCCAACGCACCTTCCTCCAGCTCATTGATCGCATATAGGCAGGCAGGCAGGCTGGCTGCACAAACTGATGCCACTCACACCCTCCTCCCACCCCCCCAGCCACCCACCTATTACCCATCACCCACCCCTCCCCAGCAACACACACACACATATGCTTGGCTAATTAATAGCCACTGTTCAGTGAGACAAGGTCACGCTGCCAGGGGGCTAAACACAATGCCACAGAGCTGACACCTCTGCTGGGACACCAGACAGAAGCTGTTAATGCACTCCTCCATTGTCCTGTCCCGGCGGAGGCTGTCCCCTGTCCCCACCCACCTCCACCCACCCCTGGGTTCTTTTGTGATAGCAGGAAGGTCATGTCAGTCCCACACCAGGTCCAAGTGGGTGTAACCATCTGCTGCCTGCATGTTATAGTTTACTTTGTATCTGTATATGCCTTCAACAGTTCTGTAAAAGCCTTTCATGTAGGTCCTTCATATAATATCATTCAATGTATCCTCATCTCTTGAAGAGATTAGAGATGAGGATACATTGTGTCCGACGTGATCCAGACTTGCACACGTTGGCAACGATGACCTCACTAGATCAAGGCGGCAGCAGTTTTTAGAGGCAGGCGACCCCCCAACTGCACAACCCAGGGCATGATGGGAAATGCCTGGCTGTCACCTGATCAACGTTTTGACAACTAACGACACAAAGAAAATCCTTATTTTCTGTGTAATTGTAGAAATGAATGCTAGGTTAGTCACATGTTGTGCAATAAAGGATTAATCATATATTGTGTTGATAATAATAATAATCACAATAATAATCATCATCCTCATCATCTTAATAATTTCACTCATTAAAATGTGCAGCAATTACAAAGTGCTTTAGAAGGCATATACAAAAACTAAACAGCATCAAATACAATGCCAGATCTATACACATGTCCACATATACAGTATATATAATTATGAATAACTCACAACGTGGTCTAACAACTACAGGTAGCCTACAGATGGATCCAACAGGATCTAGATATGTCTGTGACTTCCTGCTGGAAGCTGTCCGTCTTGAGCCCTGCGGCTGCCGACTGGTCTCGTCTATTTTCCAGGAACGAATTACGTTGCATTACTTTTTGTAGGTGTAGGTATAACAGGTGGATGAGAAAAGCTTGTATTATTACACTCTGTGTGTTGTCATGACCTCATTGTGGTGGGGATGTTTTGTCAAGGCAGGTCTGGAAACTATGAGGCACATGAATGGAAGAATCTCAGAGGAGATACACTGTTGTGTGGCATTAACAAACTGTTCACAGCAAACATTTGCAGTACGTTTTGGTTTCATCAGTGAACTCATGTGGAAGCTGCAGTATAGTTGTAAAAGTAGGAGGTTTGCCATGCGGTGTCGATGGCCAGCATAAAGACAGTAAAGCTCTCCTTACTCAGTTGCTTAGATGACATCATCATCATCGCCTTGACAGAGCGAGTGGAATGAGACCACAAACTGGTGCTATGATGTTAAATCAGTACGCTGAAACTACACTAAACTAAAGAATGCTAATACATGGAGCAACAATAACGTCATGAACACAGCAATGTCTCTCTAATGGTGAATATGATTACATAGACACCATGCCATACACAATCTCTCCTCCTCTTGATTTGATCTCTTATGGTTCTCAGCATTACCATCACAGCATTCTCAATCACTACTGTTGGCTTACATTGGAAGGTTACTTTGTATTCCAGGTCATTATTTAGGGCCCAAAAACAAACTGGGGAGTACTTCTTTAAATTGGCATTCTGAAACAGTCTGCATGTTGTTTGTGAACATCATTTTCAAGCATCTCTGCTGAACAAACTAATTAATCAAGTATTTCGGCCAATCAATCACACAATTGTCAGGCACGAGTCTCAGTAAATCTAAAAGCAACAGCACAGGGTTTGACTTGCCCACACTGCACTCTTGAGCAGATACAGGCAGTAAATGATGTCGTGTGCACTCAGTGAAATGTTTTTCACCCGTCCCTGCTCTCTGTACATGATGCTCTCTGCACATGATGCTCTCTGTACATGATGCTCTCTGCACATGATGCTCTCTGTACATGATGCTCTCTGTACATGATGCTCTCTGTACATGATGCTCTCTGTACATGATGCTCTCTGTACATGATGCTCTGTACATGATGCTCTCTGTACATGATGCTCTCTGTACATGATGCTCTCTGTACATGATGCTCTCTGCACATGATGCTCTCTGTACATGATGCTCTCTGTACATGATGCTCTCTGCACATGATGCTCTCTGTACATGATGCTCTCTGTACATGATGCTCTCTGTACATGATGCTCTCTGTACATGATGCTCTCTGTACATGATGCTCTCTGTACATGATGCTCTCTGTACATGATGCTCCACTGAGTGCCACGGAAAAGGCTCCGAGCTTCAGCAGCGACCTAAACGACAGCCTGATGGAGTACAGCGTGGGCCTGCTGAACTTCCCCCAGAAGGCAGCGGTCCTCCCCATAAGTATTCAGAGCAGGGAACTGTGGGTGATCTTTAGTAATGTTCCAGCTGATTGCTGTAGGATGGCAGGGGTGATTTGTTGGCATCACCTTCCCACGGAATAAAAAGGGAAGGGAAGAAATCTCTGAGCCCATCTCATGCATTTACCAAGGATGAGAGGCGAGGAAAGAGAAATGAGACATACTCTTCTCTATCTCTTTCCTTCTCTTTTCTAAGTAGGCTTGAAGGTCACTGCGTATGAAACAATCCTTAACAGATGTCGCCTCGCAGAATCCGAGTGGAGACAAACGGCATCTGCTGCTCCGTCATGCTCTCTCTGAAATGGCCCCTTTCTCTTTATAACTCACTGTCTTCTCATGTGACATTTCAATATTCACAGACACATGCTCGTCCTGCAGGCTTCTTTATTGTCCGGCAACAGCCTGTGCAAAATGTCAATGCATTTGATGCGCTGCAACCTCACGCTCACGTGGCCCATGGCGCTGCATTGGGCCACATGCAGCCTCATAGACGCCAAAATAAGTGCTATTTGGTGTTATAGTGTCTCATTTTTAAAAGTGATGGTTCTACTACACTAATGATGTTTTCTTATGAAGTAGACAAGAGCATCATACAGGATTTGTTTCCCTTTCTTTCCATACAGGAACAAATCACTTCTGTTACAATGGACACTATTGACTACAACCAGGATCCGCTGACTGTCTGACAAAGTGGAGTCCAGGCACTGGTGGTGGCTGATACAATGATGAAATGAGGATCTGATGAATCTGATGAAGAGCGGGCGGTGATGGGGAGGTGGAGGGGCTCGTGTACCAGCAATATGAATGTACTATTGGCAGAGAGACAATAGTATTTAAAAAAAGACAGCAGCAAGATGATAGGCTAACAATATAGGTGTGTCACCGTGCTATTGGATAGAAGAGACCAGCTGATCAGAACAGCTGATATGATTGACAGCCCCAAACAGCACAGAGAGAATGAGTGAGCATGTGTGAGAGGAGTGAATGGCAGATGTATGAGAAATAAACTACAGGCCTAAACATGTAAAAGATTAGTCTTCCTGACTGAATGTACGCTAGAGCCTCATTTCAACACAGACACACACACCTGTGATCACATGTGAATTTATTTTCCACCAAAGATATCTGGTCCTGAATACAGTAAATGTATGTCAAATTATGATTAATTACAGTTAAGCCTCGTGGTTGTGTGCCTCCACCAACCAGTAAAGTTGAAGTTCACATCCATGTCTCTCCAAAATGTCATCACTCCATCACTTTGTCCTATTAGACATTTGTGTGAAAAAGTTATAATTACCATATTAATGATGACGTAATGACCAAAAGTGTGTCACAGTGAAGTTTGACTAGCAGATTCTAATCAGTTGGTCCTGTAGTCCTGGTGGACGTTCATGCTGAATTTGAAGAAATTCCCTTGAAGGCGTTCCTGAGAGATCACGAGGATGGGACGAGGTCACAGTAACCTTCACCTTTAAACCACCAACATCTGATCTCACCCATGACTCACTGTTGTCCCCTCAATGCTATTGAAGAGGCTCTCAATTTGATTTGGATATTGGATAGTTTAATATTTAGTAAATGTTATTTTTGAGTAAGTTATGTTTCCTAGCATGAAGGACTACATGGAGTGTTGTTTACACTGCCAGCCATACTGTCTTCTTTCATCTATCTTTTATATTTACTTCACTTTCTGTCAGCCTGAAAGCATACTGGGACTAAAACTGGTAAATGAATGTAGCCTGCAATCCCCCCAGAACTCCAGAAGAAATACAGCACACATGACCTCAGTGTCCTAAATGCTAGCTATGGCCCTGAGTAGTTGCCATTTAAACTAAGCGTAATGCCAAGTGTACATTAGGTTTTTGGGTTGGGGCTGGGAATGGGGGGAGTGGGTGTCTGGCCCCGGGCACAGGAACAGTCAGAAATAGCGCTGGCACCAAGTGTCCATTGTCTGGTGTCTGCTGTACTTGGACAGGTGTCTTTCAATCTCTCAATGGAGCAATAAGGCACATATGAGCTGCATGAGCTAATGCACACTGGGCTGCATTCAAGAAAGTGACAATATGGCGGATCTTACACAAAGCTCTGGCTTTTCACACCAGTGAATGAGCCTTATTAGGAGTAGGGGTCGTGTTTTTTTCAGAGCTCCTGTGGTTAAGTGGCTGCTTTAATTAGGCAAGCATTATTGTGCAGTCATTCAGTAGACACTGTTAAGTCAAACAACTCAGTTAAGCCCTGCACTCAGTACAAATGTGGCTTAATTGGGAGTTAAAAGTCTGACTGTCGGGTTTTCAAATCTAATCAGCATGCCTTTGAAAGCACAATCAGCTCGGAGCAGCCAGTGCTTGTTTATGTAACATCTCTGCTTCTACATGACTGTTTTGGCTGATTGTAGAGCAAATATGTATTACATTTAGGTCATCACCCCCCCACTAAGAAAAGCTGAATGTGTAGTGGTGATGGCAAAATGAAATGGAATTGACTTGATAAAATGTATTTATTAAAGAGCACAACAGCCATAAGAGCAGCTGTGCGTCTTGTGAATGAAGTCTGGTTTATGGAATACAGGTGCTCAGCACTGAGATACCACAGATAAGATAAAGGACAAAGCACTACAGTGTTGATACGGAAAATAATTTAAGACCGTCAGGTGACTAATGATTTTGAAGGAAAGAGCAGCAGCCTTGGCACTGGAAAGCGAATGCATCTGAAAGTATTCACTTCATGAATGGCGCCCGTTTAGCAGCGATGATATGAAAATCAGAAATGCAGAATTTCAGGATTTGAATCATCTAAAAAAGATGGAGCCAATAAATGTTTCTCTAAATAGTTTTTTCTTGATAAATACTTGAATTCATTTCAAAGGCAGAATGCTTTCAGGTTTCACATTTGTTGGTTGGTCCCAGTAAATACATTGAGACTTGCAACAACAAATGTATTTGATAGATTAGGGGCCGCAGTAATAAGACAAATACTCAGACATCCACCAGTTATACATTATGTCATACATTTACCACACATCATACATCATATTAGTCATGTTTCTGGCCACCTGGCAAACATAAGTTGGTTTGTTTTTGGTCTACATCAACTCCTGAGGGAACAATCTGACTTAATGTTCACCAGCTAGTCTCTAACTGTGTCTGTCTGCTGTAGTGAACAATAGAGCTGTTGCTCTGTGTGGCCAGACGGACGACCAACGAGTTGAACCTCACTGTAAAGCTGAGAGGAGCTACAGATTCAGCTGATCCTTCTCTGCAGGTTCAGCCCTATAAGCGACCCCTTTGACACTCATTTGATACATTGTTATTATAAGAATATTGATTATAGACGCTTAAGCTCTTGAATATCATCCAGGATCTCTGAGACCTGTGTTAAGGGTGAATGGTGTTCTCCACGGGGCCACTAGGGTGTCTAGAGTCATCTGCCACAGATCTACAAGTCTGCTTGACGTAGTGCTGCCATCTTAGGAAAAATACACTGATGTTGCCTGATTGACACTCTCTCTCCAACCAACCACTCACAACCAATCAACACATCTCAGCATACACTGAACAACTGGATCCAGAGCAAGGTGAATGGATGTTTTCTATCCTTTACAGCTGAAGATTTGGTATCAGGGTTTACACTTTACGCTCGCCTCAGCCTCACGTCGTGGAGCATGTGAGGCAATAGCTGTACGGACAAAGGTCAGCCTTCTTTCTTCCGTCCAGCAGGAAAAGCTGTCAGCTCTTGTTTGTGACATACTTAGACCATGTGATGACAACTGAGCTCTTTGCATCCAGACTGACTGAGAAAGCTCCAGGAAAGCTAGTAAGCGGCCACTGAGTTAAGATTGTGCTAAAGTTGTTTGGTTCGCTAAATTTCCTGTCAATCACCTAATCAATTTAAATGACTCGCTTCAGCCCTATATGTCCGTTCTTGGTAACTATTAAGTTTCTGTAAGAGGGAAGTAAACAGGCAGGTCTGTCGTAGCTCAAGGCCAATATGTGACATATAATTACATGAATGGTATAACAATGGCCATAACCCCAAAAACATGTGACTGAAACTAAGCCTGACCAGTGAGCTACTGGGGAAGTAGATGAAATCAAACAATAAGAGAGGTCAGAGAGAAGATCTGGCAACTGAGCATTAAAAGAAAGGGAAAGGGTGAAGACGCCCTAGGTTTACTCTTGCGTTTGAAAGTGTGTATGTGTTATGGGCATAGAAGCATTGGACAAAGGCCTGTAGATCAAACCCTACACACATTACTTTGTCCTTGCGTCATCTGGGATGGTGAGCGGATTAACACCTATTGCATCAAGCCGAGGCACAATCATCGCTCATTCAATTGAAGGGTAGCAGTGAATATGACATTAAGCAGCTTACTGTTTCCCAAGTGAACAAAAGGAATTGTCAGGATGGACAAAGAGAAAGATGGGCACCATGTAGCATTGTAGGTAGGCACCATAATGTCAATGTCAATGTGCAATGTGATGGAGAACAGAACTGCGCCCACAGCTGAAAAGAGGAGAGGAATAAAGACAAAGTGATGGAAAAGGAGAGAGGGAAAGAGAAATCAAATGCATACTTGAACTGGTGTCGGAGTGGAAGATAAGGAAGGCCAAGGAGATGAGTGATTGTGAATCGATACCCTCTGGGCATGCTGCTCTCCTCTCCCCTGCCAAAGAGTTAACCTTGCGGGTCAGTGCTGATTCAATGTGCCTCCACTACCAATATTCCTTTGGGCCCGGAGGCGCACAAACCCCTTCATTAACAGCCCGGCATTAGTGAATCATTGCTTTCTTTTGTTTTTTGTCTTAGACAGTGCAAAACAGCTCGGTTCAACTCGTGAGTATTTACAGGCTGAAGGCACTTTCATCTTCTTGTGTCATCACACCAAAAAACACATGAACCAAAAAAGAAGCTCAAGCTCAGTTTCCTCTCTGAGTCCAGGACATTTAGGTCGGTCCAAGATGTGTTCCGCCTCTAACTTAGCGCAAAGGCTACGTTCACACCGGTATGCTGGTAACATACTGAGCAACGGCAGACTCCTAGTAGATTAATTCAATCCAATTCAATTCATCTTATTTTGTAAATAATACAATGATACAATGATAATCTTTATTTATTTTAAGGTGTTGGATATAGAAAGGAGTTTGTGGAGAAGCAGGCATGATGGTTTATTATTATTATTATTTCAATGAAATAATATGTTTCAAGTAATAATTATTTCAAGTTACATAGATTATATAACTTGACTTTGATAATTCAACTGTTTACCTCTCAATCATTGGGACAGAATGATTGATATTGAGGTAACTGTCCATAGTATCTTAATGGTACTGGCCTTTCAGGATAGTATTTCATTCTGTCACTGGTACCTAAAACACACCAAAGCTCATACAGGCCCTCTAGTTTTTCTATGCAGTGCTTTTTTCTATCTAAATGTCTGGAAGTCTGAAAGCAAGGGAAAACTATCTTTTTCTGTATTGTTATAGTCATTTTGGCCTTCATTCCAGCACAAAAATCTGTTTGACGGGTCATGAAGCACCAGCCACCAGATGATCGGACAAGTTGAGATACTCCTGGTTAAAGAGCCGTATGAGCAGCAGTCAGCATCTGTAAGCCGATGTTTACAAAAGATGCCTGCTGTTGTTGCTTCGTCCAAGCGTCTTGGCATGGAAGAGGCCTGAAATCATCAAGGAGACGAGGAGGAGGAGGTACAGGGGATGTAGGGCAAGAGCGTAACGATGGGGAGAACAAGGAGATGCAAGCCGTATCTCCTTCTATCATGGCTAACAAGATGGACGAGCCAGCAGCCCTGGCCAGGAGTCAGAGAGTGCATCGTGAGACAGTGCCTTGTGTTTCACTGAGACATGGCTACATGGACATCCCGGACTCCAACGTGTCTCTAGACAGCTTCTAGTCTGGTCGAGGGGACAGGAAAGATTGGGGGGGTTTACTGGTCCAGTTAACAACAAACAGTAAAAAGCCCGGACACTGAACGGCTTATTGTTAGCCTTCGTCAAAATCAATTTGCACTTCAGAGACAACCAGTTTATATTTTATGATCCTTACCATTAAATAGTATATATTGTATGATCCTTAAGCAGTTTATATTGATCCTTAACCTGGTATATTGGCCATTGTGTGTATTTCTGCATTCCATCTCACTGATATTTTCTTTTTGTTCTCTTTATATTTGCTTAGGATGAATATAATTATTGTCTTGTCTTCAAAGATTTGGTTCGGATATTGTATCTAAGTGTTCGTCACGTCGGATGTCATTCTAGTGATACTCCCAGAATTCACTTTTGGTGAGTACAATGGTATTGTAATCAAAAGAAACAATGGACAAAGCTAAACACATTAAACCTATATTGTAATGAACCAGAATTGTCCATCAAAAACCAGGTTTCAGGTTTCACAGCGAGTTCTCTGGAGTGGTGGGTGTTGTTGGGACAGACACAGAGAAACATTAATCCATCCTGTCATGGGTGGGTGTCACTGACTGACCAATAGCCAATTCTTAATAAAAGACTATCACGATCAGCCCGAGATATTGGCAAACCCAGTCAAACATGAGAAGTCCATTTCTTCCTCCCTCTTATTAATTGCTATTGGATTCGGAGGATCAGCAGGTGTGTGATGCCTCATCAGTTCTGAAGCTCTGTGTCACCATCTCCACCTGGTTTCTCGTATCCTTGTTTCCCCCATCTTTGTTTCTCACCTCCCTTTCCTTTGCTCACTCCCTTCCCCCACCTCACCCTGACATAGTATATGACTATGGAGGAAGGAGGCAAAGAAAATAGAGATCTGACCGGCCTGGGGCGCACACCTCCTAACCAGATCAAGACACATGAATGGATGAGAAGCAGCACACTATGCTTCCGTCATCGCTGCCGCCACTGCTGGGTGTTTTGAAGGTGCATTTGAAATTGCCTCGGTGAGCTGATAAACTGAGTCTTTGGCAGGCAATGAGTGTTTGCGGGGCATAATCTCTCATAGCGGGAATGCGCATGAGTGCTGGACAGCGAGAAATTCGATTAACGCCCCCTACGGGTCCCCAACCCCCTCCCGGAGCCCCATCCCCGTTCCCCCACCTCAGACAGTTGATCCAGCTCTGGATATGGACCCCGTCACCCGCTACTAGCTAGTGACAAAGCCGCTGCTCCCCGGCTGGAAAACCATCTGCTGGTGGCAAGGCTTTAAAAGCAAACCCCATGCTGGCAAAGGTGGCTGACTGGTTGCTGTGGGTTTATATGTTTGAGCGTGTTCGTCTGTTCACAAATGTGTTTTAACCCTCGTTACACCTGACAATAACAGGCATCCTGGGTAATCACATTCAGATCAGTCAGGCGGTGGGAAATAGAAATGCATTAATGCAAGACGCATGAAAGAGCAGAACCAAAGCACATTCTGGAGGTGAGCAGAGACACGCTTTGTGTGAATGCACCATGTCTCCAGTGCAAACCTCTGAGATACACAAACACAAATTAAGTTTTACGCATGAATCCAGCCCGGAGCTGTGCAAAGCAGAAGACGGCTCAGACTCTAACTTCACACCCTACTGGTTTACCTCTTTGACTTTGCTCTTCACCGCTGGCTCCATCATTACAGACACATGTTGAGTGGCCGAGTACTGTTCAAAGCTCCACAGCTTCATGTTCAATTCTAGGAGAATGTTTCTCTTTAATTGACCCGACAAGAACCAACCTGAGTCGATTGGGGTCGGGCTCGGGCCATTTAGAGCAGGTTCAGTTAGGACTGCGGCTCATTTAACTCCTCTCATTGTGCTCATATACTCCTCTATACTGCAGAGAAAACATACGCGGGCTGTTGAATTATTACATCATTAATAAGGAAGATAGGAATTACATGCACTTCTTTTACGTTATTCTTGAGTAAATAAATACCTGAGAGCAGAAACGTCTCCCCATTAAGAGCCACTATGAGTATGTACGCACACGGCAGAGCAGCTAACTTCATAGATCATTCAAATCTTGTTTTTCTCATGCTTTTTTCAAAAAGGACATGTAGGGGATCTATTTTTCATCACACACCTGTCACTGCACCCTGACTTCATTCCAAAATAAATGAGTCCGAGCGGACACCACTTAAAAACAGCTTCAGTTACCACCAGCTCTCTGGAGACGCTGATCATTACACTGTAGCTGTGTGTGGCTGTTAGCGCTGATCTTTGTGAATTAGACTGTTTTTGCAATGAGGCTCATTTGCACAGAAAAGTGCAAATTTTCTGCCAAATGTCTGCATAACACCAAGTTTAAATATGTGCAAATAGCACAGGAGCACTGAGAGCGTATTTGCTGTGCAGCACAGACAGGTGTGCATTTCACTTTGTGTGGTGTTTTGCACAAGTTTAGCGAATGCTAAATCCACGTCATGTTTTTGTGAAGTTGCCCCTGAGAAGATAAAATCCATTCATATGTGTTTATAGGTGGTGCTGTTAGCTTGCTGATAGTAACTGCTTAGAGGTAGTGCAGCGACTGTTGGCTGTGGCTGGTTTTGTTCATAGCAAAATGAAATGACTAATGCCGCTTCCTCATATTTATTCTATGGTTTTAGCTGATAACTTCTAGAGGAAAGGAAAGTACTTTCAGTTACTTTACTTTAAGTGTTTTCCAGTCCACACATAGCTATGATGGAAGAATGATTGTGTGGATGATCCATCTGTGTGCAAAGTGCACGACTGTACCCGTCCTGTCTCGTGTCACTGCTGACTTTTTAAGGATGACTTTCCACAGCCTTTACCACGTGCTTTGTGTTGCCTTAAAACGGTTTTGTTGTACAGGCGTTTTATATATAAATATACATATTATTAACAATTTAGCACTGCCATTGAATTTACTGCAACTAATTCAATTGAAAAAGCTCAGCTAAGACCAAAGCATTGAAAACTGCATCTACATGTTGGAGGAAGTGTAAAGTAAAACATCATGTACAGGACAACTGCTTTTACTTGAATGGAAATGAAAAGAGGTTACAAATAATCAGATTGTGTTTACTGGAGCTTCATATCAACTTCAGGGATCTATACAACACAGGCCCTACTTACAGGTTAATGTTAGAACTCAAATCAGCAAACAGATCACTGACCGAGTCCCAGTGGGAATTTAAACTATAAGTGCTGAAAAGAAATATGTGCATTCTTAGCAAATTCCATCCCTGCATGAATACAGATGCAATGGCTTGTCCTAAAATATGAAGAGGGCCTTAATACTGTGTGCATTATGCACAGATGCCCTAATACACACAGGTGCAGGCACTTATCCACAGTAATTACTGAGAGATCATTAATCATCAATTACAGGCTGGAAGTTGCCACACCGCACGTGGAAAGCACTCAGTCAGTTGAAATCTTGGAGGAACTGAATATTAATACCAGATTTAAACATGCTCTGTAATGATTTGGGGATCTTCAGGTGTAAGCTAATTATCATTAACATACAAGTAACATCCCTGTTCATTTTCTAGACTGTCCAACCTTAATTTGAAAAAGTAATTCGAGCCCACAGAAGAAAGAACCCTCAAACATCCTTGCACCTGAGGTAAGGCACTGTAGCATGAAGAAACTAATTTGCCTTTTTTGTCCTCGGCGATGCATCTCACCACGACACGGTTCTTGGACAAGTCAGCGGCTCTCACAGCCAGACTGACTGGTGGAAATGCATGAATATTATATCAATTAGACATTTAGTGTTAACCTGCTCCCAGCAATTTGTGACAAGGTGTGGGAGTGGTGAGGTGAATCCAACTAATAAATCACTGGAGCCGCTGGAGCCACCCCTTGGAACGACAGATAAAAAAAAAAAAAGCTACCTGGCAAATGTATTTCTCTCGGGAGCAGCCCAATCTAATTATGGCGGGAGATGAGGGGTGGAGGTGGCAAGGAAGGTGCAACCATGTGTGAGTGAGTGTAAGTCAGCACCCGCAATCCGGTGCCACAGTCTGTGAATCATAGGCTCAGCATCTAATTATGCCTCTCGTCTTCATGACGGTGTAACAGAGCTTCTTAAGAGACGAGCAAGATAAACGCCCAAAGCCATGCTCCTGGCCTCGACAGGCTCCAACATCCCCAAACCTTTACATGTGAACGTGCTGGAAGAAGTTCAACACACTGGTGATTCAGCTAAGCTAAGAGGTGAAACTTTGTTCTCATGGTTGGAATAAAGGAAATTAAGATCAGCTTTAAGGTCATAAAGATCAAAACAGCTCATCCTCTTGGAAAAATGAACATGCTCAGGACATTTCAGGACAACCTGTCTGCTACATTATAGGAAACCTCAAGTGCAAAGTTCACATTTTGGTTGCAGCATGGTTTGGTTATCTGGGGAGCATGAATATCTCAGGGTGGATTATCAACTGCGTATTATTTGAATTGTCTTGAAGCACAATGTTCAACAGTCACGAGGAGAAACAGAGTTGTAACTGAATTGTAATGAACTTCACAAATTGTCCAATGAGACTCTCACTTGCCTCAGAAGCCTGAGGCATATTTTCAGATCCACAAATTGGTTCTACGATTTACAAAATATTCAATTCGGCTCATCAATACAAACAAAACACAGGTCAAAAGTCAAACACAGTGAGGCTGCCACAACAAGCCAAGTTATCATGGTGCCTCTGAAACAATCCTGCTCTACTGAAAGACACAGAGTGGCTGTTGTGAATTCAGGTAATGGATAAAAACTGTCATTCAGAAAAGGAGCTGAGATCAAAGCTGCCCTCCTGCCTGATGTCAGCAACTGGAGTTTAGTGTTTCCAGTTCCATGATAGAACTGTTTAGTCAGCCTTCTCACTCTGTGTGTGTGTGTGTATGTGTGTGTGTGTGTGTGTGTGTGTGTGTGTGTGTGTGTGTGTGTGTGTGTGTGTGTGTGTGTGTGTGTGTGTGTGTGTGTGTGTATGTGTATGTGTGCGTGTAAGTGCATGTAATCCTGTCTGATGGAGTTAATGCCAGAGCAGTGATGAGACTGATTGGAGGCAAATATTACACACACACACACATCGCATCAGTGTCGACTTAAAATGCCGTTAGATTGAGGCGGATACGTTGGTCTCTAGTGGTTGGTTAGGAAAATGAATTTCAGTGACTTCATTCTCTGCTCAGGGAGACATTAGTCCACTGTATCTTTACTTAGCAAAGAGTTGTTGGCTGCTATATTAAAGCTTATAAATGTTGTATATAAAACTATTTTAAAGTTATGTTTCTTCTTTCACTGTCAGCTAACAAGCAGCTTTATTATTTAGGTCAGTGATTCTCAACTGGTGGGTCGCGACCCAAAAGTGGGTCGCGGACCCGTTTTCAGTGGGTCGCGGGCCTTTGACTGACAAAAAAAAAAAAAAAAGTGATTTTATTTTGAAGGGCATTTTTTATGCAGCGGAATTATTCCAGCATTTACGGCACTTGTTCAGCGGTGCAGGAAAAACACCGACCAATGCGTTGTGAATCACATCACGTGATGCAGCTCATACAATCAAATATGGGCATTCTGACGAGTGTCCTGACTTGAGTGAGATGTACACACACCCCCTGACACAGGGGGGAGAGACGAGGAAATAGACAGCAGAGCAGGACTATTGACTTGTGAAAGTCAAATCATAGGACGATTTCCAAAAGAGAAAATTGGCCAGAGACCAGAGACATATAGGTGAATTCTTCCAACACTAAATTCTCTTTTTAGAAGATGAGAAAAATATAATATTGTGGCCTTTTCACTTCACCCTGACTGAACTGAATTTAAAGCTGCAGGGCAATTCAGTGAAAATAATTTTTCTAAAATTAATTTCGTTACGAAATTTATTTTTTAATCCAGCCGTTATTTTACTTGAAATGAGAAGAACATTTATTCATGTATTTCTATGTATTATTTATAATCCATCCAGTTACATTTGAAAAATGAGAATAATATTTGTTAAAATATAATTGATGTGTACTTTCTTTATTTGATTTGGCAGTTGTTTACTACACAGAGACGTTACTACTACTAGACTTCTTGAATATAGATATACCCAAATTATATATATATATATATATATATATATAATTTGGGTAGTGGGTCACGGCTTGTCATTAAGGGGTGATGGTGGGTCACCCCTCAGACCAGTTGAGAACCACTGATTTAGGTCACTGACGAGGCGAATTAATCCACTTATCAGGAAATGATTCCTGGTTGGATTGATATGACTTTTTATATGTTGTACTGTGTTAGTCGATCTGCAAATGTATGCAGCAATGTGCATCAAAATCAGATCAGATTGTCTAGCACACAGGAGGAACCTGGGGTGTAAACACACCGATTGTATCACAGGCTGATCCTTGACTCCACAGACGCCCCGTGATGACATAATATTACACAGAACATGTTAACATGCCTGAGGGGAAAGGAGGCAGAATCCCTTCATCACATTGAAAGCCCTCAGAGGAAAAACAAGGGCCGCAGCTGGTGAGCAGCAAGAAGAGCTGTGGTCTGAAATAGCAGATTCAACTAACTCATATAGAAAAGATTTTTTTAAATAGTCAAAAGAGTTCTGAAATTGACATCTGTGTGGTTCATAAGTGGGTGACTTATAGCACATCAATGTTGAGGAAGAGTTGAAATGAGTTTGTCCTCCAGCACTCGGTCCTGCTGGAGACAGAAAAGGTCCAGCTAACGGTAGCAGACTGACTTTCATCTCTACATGTTACAGTCGCAGGGACTCAGCTCAGCTCTGTCATGTCGCCTCTCTGCCACTGAGAACCATTGTTGGCACCAGCGACTAAATTCAATGATTCTAAATTATTAGCAATAAAACATATAAACATATGGTTCTGCTTTAAACTGATGCACATAAGATAAAGTTGTCTTTCTGTACACGTTGGCACTGAGTAAGACATCTCACTGATATCTAACTAACTAACTTTTAAGGCAACATGGACGACTTTCCTGTTTCAGTGCAACCGGCTCGGGCCGACTCACAGGTCAGAGTTTATGACTCCAAAGTATAGCATCACCCAGTTTAGTACAACAATATACTTCCAGCCAACTAACCTTATTATCCCTCTTCAAGATGTCCCAGCTCTGTACTTATTACCAAAGACGAGACTGTGACAGTGTGGGGCAGTTTTGTTGGATAAAGCTAATGTGACTGTATCTTTTTTTTTTTTCAGTTGCTATTACACTGAACATAAAACACAACAAAACATCCTTGATGACAAAAATAAAAATTAACATAAAAGTAAAAGGGGGTCACCATTCACTCTTTACAACCTTTAATCCGTTCTTTTCAGACCAGCTGAGAACACGAGCCATCTTTCCTCTTGTATACAGTCCATTTTCCCCAGCGTTGATCATGGGTCCCTGCTTTGATCCTTAGATAATGAGTCAGTTCTTCCATGGAGTATATTTCCTCTACAATGTCCAGCCACTGTCCTGGTCTTGGAGGGTCACACCCAGCTCCTTGTGATAGCCTTTTTACATGCGAGTGTCAGGATTTTAAGAAGAAAGAAAGAAACCATTTTTATTGTCATATACATATACACATACACGAAATTTGCCTTCTGCATTTGACCCATCCCTGCATATAGGGAGCAGTGGGCTGCCAATGACAGGCGCCCGGGGAGCCGGGGGTTCAGTGTCTTGCTCAGGGACACTATGACACGTGACACGTCTCAGTCGAGGATTGAACTTTTGAAGAGATAGATGTGCTTCTTTTGAATAACGTCGCCGGGTATCAATCCCAGGAACACAATCAGGGGGTGTGACTGTATCTTTAGGGGAGGATATTTTATATATACATATAAAGTATAGATTAAATAAACTTAAAACTACTCCTAATGACAGGAGCCAGATACAAAGAAATACAAATGACCTGTTATGGAAACAATCTTTTCTTTAGGTTCATTCACATCTAACTTTATCACTGGATGAAAATAAAACAGTTGAAAGTTCAGAGAAAAGCTAATAACTGAATCTTTGAGATTTCTGAATTGCAACAATCAGGCAAAAAAATTCTACTGAGGAAGAACCTTTAAATCTAAATGTAAAAGCAGGCTGCAATATATTCTACGTATTACATTCATACTCTCCAAAGGACAAACTCTTTCAATACCAACGACCCACTGGCCTTTCTTCTAGCTTAAACAAACTAAGCTTATTTCACCAAACTTCTACAGAATAGCCCAAAGTACTTTGTTTATTTAAGTAGGAATTTACAGTTCATATTTGTGTTGTTGTTTTTTCTGCGTGGGAGAAATGACATCGCAGGCTGCTGTTTGTCCCAGGTCACCAAGACAACAACAACAATTACTGAACAAAAGACTCCACCATTTGCATAAAATTCAATATGGCCACAGACTGTGAAGGACGAGGTCAAGTATTTCATGACGGGCTCACCTTGCCTTCATTTGAATAACATTATTGGGCTCACCTCGATTTTCCATCTTCATTTGGCTCCTTGCATGTATTCCACCCTCGGCTATATACATATATAAACACCTCTCAGCTGCCATATCTCAATCTTTCTGACTGCGGCGCGAGGAGTGTGGGAGAATGACATCTCATTCCTGATTGGGTCAGACTGACAGCAGGGCCATATTTCACTATAGGTAACCTCCACACACACACACATTCTCATTCATACCACACGGGCACTCCCCCCCCCGAGACTCACTGTTGAAGGAGAGATAAAAACGAGGAGATGATGAATTTACTGGAGGAGTGCTGCGTCCCCTATTCTGTTCCCATCACTGTTGGCTGAACATGGGACAGGATGATAGATGTTCAACCCCTCCTCAACCCTCCACCCCTGATCCTACAATCCTGCCAGCGCTTAATGGTGCATTCCAATAAACCTACATTCAATCTACACATTACTGGTACAGCTCCCACTTATTGACCCGCTGGGTTATTACTTTCTAATGGAGTCGGTGCCAATCTGAAAGTTAAATTTGAGATGGAATCAATAAGCGCAGGATGAATGGCTCGGGAGTAAATTATATCCTTAACCTCATCCACTCATCCCTGTAACACTGAAAGAAAAGACGAGGAACAAAATAATAGATTTGAGATATAAACACGATTCCAGTGAAAGGCATTAGCAGCGTGCTGCTTTTATTTCCCCCAACGGACCTGGGGATTATTAGGGCTTATCTCTGCATTATGACAGCATGAACTGAGGCTAATTCTTCTTCTGTCCAAACGTGTAATCAAACTCACTTTTGTCGAAGTGCTGCTGAAGCAAATGTAAATATCCATTAGCATCAGTCAGGACAGAGAAAGGTCAATAGTGGCCCATACACAGGCAGAGGCAGCTGCAGTGTGTTCACTATATCTATTGCTCCCTTTGTTTTATAACTATGTTGCTTGAGACATTACGACTAATTCAGAAACCTAGAAATCAAACAGAACATGGACAAATATCTCAGCAAATGAAAGCTTTAAAAGTACATAGAGTGTAATATATAAGGTAGAACATACTGGCTCGTAGTAATAGCCTTTTCTTTGTAGTTGGGACCATTTCTACCTATTATCAACATGTGATCTGGATCTGGGTCCCAACAGCTGATAATGAGCACACACACATACCTGACCACCGCTGTGCTGTAAATGGGTGATCCGATCCTGTTTACAGCTACATTAGTGTGTTAGTCATGATCAAAATATAAAATGCTATTTAATGTGGGCATGAATTTACATTAAAACTGGTAGATGTGCAGTTATGTTTCACAAAAGTAAGACAGAACAGAAAAATCCTACAAAGGTCATCTCATACTCACTGATAATTAAAAATAAGTCTCATCAATAACCATTAGAACTAATGTTGAAACAAGGTGACATTTTTACTTCAAATTAGGACTACTATAGAGAGAGAGAGACAAAGAGAGAGACAGAGAGAGACAGAGAGACAGAGAGACAAAGAGAGAGAGACAAAGAGAGAGAGAGAGACAAAGAGAGAGAGAGACAGTGAGAGAGAGAGAGAGACAGAGAGAGACAGAGAGACAGAGAGACAAAGAGAGAGAGAGACAGTGAGAGAGAGAGAGAGACAGAGAGAGACAGAGAGAGACAGAGAGAGAGAGAGAGACAAAGAGAGAGAGAGACAAAGAGAGAGAGAGAGACAAAGAGAGAGAGACAGTGAGAGAGAGAGAGAGACAGAGAGAGACAGAGAGACAAAGAGAGAGAGAGACAAAGAGAGAGAGAGAGACAAAGAGAGAGAGAGACAGTGAGAGAGAGAGAGAGACAGAGAGAGACAGAGAGACAAAGAGAGAGAGACTGAGAGAGACAGAGAGAGAGACAAAGAGAGAGACAGTGAGAGAGACAGAGAGAGAGACAAAGAGAGAGAGACAGAGAGAGAGAGAGACAGTGAGAGAGAGAGACAGTGAGAGAGAGAGAGTAACATTTGGTTTGCAAACACTTTAAACACATCAGGTTTTTGTTAACAGCAGTATTCCCTTTACACAGCAGCAGTTATACAGTTATAATGATTCTGATCATAGATATTCAGCCGGTGTAACTTATAACTTTATCTTCATGTGTGTAAGAGATGCAATTTAAATATACACCTTGAAAACTGTAAACCTATCTACGTCATGTTTTTATGTTTGTTAAATTCTCAGTAGCGATAACTAAATGATGCTTATTATACATATTACAAACAAAACACTTTAAAAACTCGACAATATGTATTTTAATATTATCACTGTTGTAAATTGTTTGATTGCATGATTTACTTTTATTGTGAAGAGCATGAAAACGGAAGTGCTTTTACTTTGAAGAGACAGGAAGTAGAATGGTACGTGTTCTTGACGCTAACAATGTTGATGATACGTAGAAAACCACATGTCGGGTGCAAGAGCGCGTTGTGTTCACTGTAACACTGTAATACTGCAGTTCAGACAGTAAAGTATTCCGTTCAAACAAGACGTCTCTTGGTCCTCACGAGAAGCTCCACTTCACAACAGTCACGTTTGATCCTGTAACGAGACATCGCGCTCGTGTGTGTGTGCGTGTGTGTGTGTGTGTGTGTGTGTTTGTGAGACAAGAGTGAAGGACGGTGACGGAGTGTAGGAGGGGTTCTGGACCCGGGGGGAAGAAGGAAGTGACGCCACACGAACACAGCTGTTCACTGCTTGCTGCCTGGTTCTTGTGTTAAAAATGTGCTTAATAATAAATAAATAAAAAACTGTGTTAACGCGCGATAATATAATTGTCGGCGTTAATTAATGAATGCGTTAACGCGATAATAACGCGTTAACTTGCCCAGTACTAATATATATATATAATTAATAATCAATCTAGATGTTATATTAATGTTATTGTGTATTAATATTATTATATTAATATTATTGTATTTTAAAAAAAATGTTATGCTTTGGCAATACTGTTTCTAAACTTTCATGCCAATAAAGCAAAATTTTATTGAATTGAATTCAGAGAGAGAGAGAGAGAGAACAAAGATCTGCTTTATACTGAGAGAGAGAGAGATACAGAGACAAAGAGAGATACAAAGGGAGACAAAGAGAGAGACAGAGAGAGAGACAAAGAGAGAGAAAGAGAGATATTCCATTTGAGTCTACTAAATGCAAATAAACAAAGGCCGGTTACAGCATGATTGATGAATGCATAAGGCTGCTGTCTCACACTAGTGTGCCTGTGCTTGAATACGCACACACACACACACACACACACACACACACAGACTAAGACATAACTCAACCTTTGTGTCTGTGAATGAGCAGATGTGTGTCTGTGTGTGCGTGTGCGTGTGTGTGTGTGTGCGCACATTCAAGTTGACAGAGATGTAAACCACAAACAGTAGTGCTCAACGAGATGAAAACACACTCTATAGAGACTCCATGATGCTGGACCAGGTGATGTAACATACATACATGTGAACACACTCACATATTCTTGAGTCTTGCTTTGTAAAACAGCAATGAGTCAGGGATGAAAAAAACAAAAACAAGAGTTGAACTTCAAGGGCGCAGAGAGCCTTTAGCTTCAGAGCAAGTGGAGGAGGCAAACAACAAATCAACAAACACGCAGCCAGAGGGGAAGTTAAAGCAAATCCCTCTCCTCCCGACCTCTGACCCCATCCTTAAGTTGATCTGGGGTCAGCTACAGCCAAAGGCATTTCTCTCACTGCGGTCTGCTAGCTGGCTCAGGTGACACGCCAGAGACCAGACAAGCAAAGAGAAGAAGAGGAGCGATGTAGAGGGCTGGATACGGAGTCTGTCCTCAGGTAACACTCACAATCATGTTGATTTATTGATGACTTGATTTAATCGACAGAGTTTCTCCACAAAGAATCTTGTGTTTACCAGAGACGTGCTCGTACGTTTTTTGGAAATAAGTCATTCAGCATGATAAAGTATAACAAGGACTAATGCACTAAAGAGATCCTTGTCAAGCGATTAGAGGCAGCAGTCCTAGCTCCTTCACATCTCTAGCTGGATGTGAGCTGCTGCATCAGAACAAAGCAGGCACTGCCTTCCATCTGCTGATCCAAGAAAAGATTTGTCTCCAATAGCAGTAATACTAGTTGTTGCCTTTGTTATTGTTTTTATCATTATGATTGTTTTTTCTATTATTCTAGGTCTTTGTGGTATGTTGTGGTATGAGGTCAAAGGTCAAGGAGATAGCAGAGGGCCCCATGAAGAGATCTATAATAGAAGTAAGACGGGTCACCACTGCCACAAAACTGTCCAATTATAGCTGAGCTTCTTGGGTCAGTGGCATGGTTGAAAGTGTTTGTACATGTGTGTTTTGGTTTGTGTGTGTGTGTGTGTGTGTGTGTGTAGCTATAAAAGAGCATGAGACATCCATCAGCCTCCTACATGTAATGACTGTTTCCCTTTAAAGCTGAGTGCCATATAACTAGGGCTGAAACCATTCCTCCAGAAACCCTAGTGACTCCATTACTAAAGATCATCCCTTCTTTCATTTATGTTTTATCATTTTTGTTTTATTTACACGATCATGTGTTCAAGCTTAATTTAATAAATATGATTGCTGGGTGAAGGTGAATTATAACATTATCATGATGTGTTCAAATGCAATCTTGTAAAAGGAAGTTTCTGGTGAGAATGAATCCAGTAGTTTGAAGGAGATGTTTTCAAAGCAATATAAAATAGATATTAGAGATGAATTATGAGCTGTTTAACTTCCTAACACGAGCTCTAAGCAGATTATTATACACTATTAAAACTACTGATGCCATGACTTTGGGTCGGTTGAAATCATTTTTTGGGCGGTGGAGAAAGAAACGACGGGAGTCTTGAAACCCAGAATATAATTTGGCATTTAAATGTAAATGGGTTTAGTTTTGACAGATAATATTATTATGTGCACTTTAAGCAATAGAAATGTTAATTTTCCTAAAAAGGAAACCAGTGGATTCTCTTTGTATATTTAGTATTGCTCCATAATTAAGCAAAACTTTTTTTATATCCAATTACCTGATTAATCAATAGAATTAACAGCAGTATACTTGATTCCTAAAAGAATCTAAAGCTGCAGCCTTCCATTTTTTGATAGCAGTGTCAATGTGATACGTGAGGTTGAGTATCAATAAACCTGACCATACAGTAAATACAATAACATATTACGTTTTATAATCCCAGAGCAATAGTGCTAAATTTATGTACATTTAAGTACAACAACAAGAAAACTATTGCAAATTAGGAAAATGTTACGTGAAGGATGTACATGATGCAAATTGTAGAGGAGGATAAAATAAAGTCTGAACCGTGACACATACACAGACAAATGACTTAAAACGGTGAAAACACAGCAGCATATATATTTATGCAAATAAATTAAGAAAATAAATAAATTTTCATTCAGTCTGAAAGCAACTTCGTGATCAGAGCAAGAATTCAGTATTAACTTACTCTTATTTGTAAGTCACTTTAGATTAAAGCATCAGCTAAATAAATGCAATGTAACTTTCTGCTCACTGATATGGACACAGTTCAGTGAGAACTCAGAGAGCAGTGAGGATCCAAACGCAGCACTACTTCTCATTTCTCTGCCTCTTTCTTCTTCACACACACACACACACACACACACACACACACACACACACACACACACACACACACACACACACACACACACACACACACACACACACACACACGTACAGAGGCTCCATTCATTAGGCCTGTCTACCTGCGGTTCACAGCGGTGTGTGATGCCAGACGTTCTCTGTGGGTTAGGATCTATTTGTAGCCTGGTGGAGGTGGAGGTGGTCTCCACAGGCTAATTACTCCATTTAGTGTTAAGGTGTGCTGCAGTTCAGGTAGATCCAAGTAATTATGTCGACAAAAACAAAGGCCGCACCGGCTACAGTTAGACCAAGTTAAAAAACAATAACAGCTCTTAAAAGTTTCCCCTGTCGACGTTCAACGGAGACGCCTGGGAGACCATCAAGCAAATATAGAGAAACAAAATGAAACCAACAGTGCTTATGGAATAGAAAGATAAATACAGAATGCAGGTACACTAGGATTTGAAATAGGTTACCATACTGGTTCTTACTAACCCTATGAGAGACTTCCATCTCAGAAAAACTGTTTTTCCACAGATTTCTATGAATGATACAGAAATCATAACTCCCTATAGGATCATCTTATTCCCCGTATGGAAAGTAATCCAGCTGGTGTGTACAGTCATGGTCACAGATGAACTGATGGGAGCGAATGCAACGCGACTTGTCAGAAAGTGGCAAGAGCTGATATTTTAATAAACAAGATGAAATAAACCAGAGAACAAACAGCAGTTATAGTTTACTGGGCTCCTTCTGCCCCAGTTGAATACACTCTATCCATACACTCTATCCATCATAGACCATGGTAATCAACGGGTGTGCTGGGGTTAATCGAACGTACTAAATTAAAAGATGCTCACCCATCTTACCCTCCCAACACAGACACACACACACACATATCCCCTCTGAGTCGTAAACAAAGCACAGTAATGGTGGCGGTGGCGTCCCCACGTCCGCTCAGGTTCAACAGCCTCGCCTCAGTCATTTCTAGCAGGTAACAGGGCCTGAAGTATTATCTAGGAGTTATCCTCATTGGTAAACTCAGTCCGCCCATCAGGAACATGGGTAGTGGGAAAGACAGCAAGGAGGGTCTTTCTGCATCCATCTGATAGAGATGTATCTCCTGTTCATCTTCAGGAATTGTTCCTTCGCTTCAGATTCACTTATTGTTAAAAGCCTGTGTGGCTTTACAAGCTCAGAAACGAGGAGGCCACAGGAGTCGAAGCCAAACACGAACAATAATTTACTTTTCATGTGACCGCCAACTCAATCAAAGCCCAACCTCGATGAGGTAGGAGCCTCATCAGACTCAACAAGCTTTGTAATCAAACTTTAATTTGTCTTTCATGTAAGCTCAGAAAGTAATAATCGCAGCCCATTTCTGTCTAGTCAGTGATAGATATACATAAATGCATGAATATATTTTTTGATCTAAAGCAAAGGCTTCTATTTACTGCCACATATTATGCAAATGGGAAATGCAAATGGTCATTAAAACAGCAGAGCGGGCCCGTCCTCACTGCGCTGCCACATTGTGCCGATGGCGCTTTCATGTCTAATCAAAGAGGAAAAAGCCAAGTTGCTATCAGTGATATCAAAGGCCTCTTCTGAAACACAATATAATCTTATATCTATCCCAATTATGGGACTCTTTTTCTTCCATAATAAAAACAACTGGGAGCTCGCTTCAAAGAAAAAGAGAAATTGTACAGGCTGTTAGTTGGAGTGTGTGTGATGCAGAGGAACATCAGCACACCAATTTCCGATGAAGATGACAGGGACTGAAGCCCCTGAATGCCACATGCAGACAGTGAGATCCCTCTGGCATCTGCTCATTCAGATTGGTCCCAAATCTAAAGAGAGATTCTGAGAAGGGCTTGGTGATGTTCAACTCTAGTTCTGTTATGATACCCGAGTTTCAGTAGTGATACAAGATTATACTTTGTTCAATACCATACTAACAAACTGGGAAAAGGCAAAGGTGTCAAATTGCCTAACACATGCTCAAGAATAAACCATAGTTATGGGACCAGGAACAAAATATGGGAAAAATAAACCAACAAGATGCACAGCTATCAATAGTGGTGCAACGAATCATAAAACTCACGGTTCGGATTGTATCACAGATCTGATTCACAGATCACAGATCGGATCAGCACAAAAACAAATACTAACCTCTATTAGTTTACCTCTATTGGTTTACAGTGAAGTCACTGTAAACCATCAACAGTTCAACACAATTCAAATGATTAGGAAATAAAATAATTTATTTTTACTGATTGATCAAATCTTGTCATCAGTAGTTTAAATCAGTGATTCTCAACTGGTGGGTCGTGACCCAAAAGTGGGTCGCGGACCGGTTTTCAGTGGGTCGCGGGCCTTTGCCTGACAAAAAAAAAACGGTACTAACGGTACTTCTTCACCGGTGCAGGAAAAACACCGACCAATGCGTTGTGAATCACATCACGTGATGCAGCTCAGCCAATGAAATATGGGTATTCTGTATTAAGTTTCCTGACTTGAGTGAGATGTACACACACCGTGACACACGGGGGAGAGACGAGGACATATGAGCAGAACAGGACTATTTATTGAGGTGTGAGTCGTGAAAGTCAAATCATAGGACGATCTCCAAAAGAGAGAAATGGCCAGAGAGACCAGAGTCATTAGACTCTGGAGAATTCACCTATATGAGTCTGTCCAGTCAAACACTAATTTCTCTTTTTAGAAGATGAGAAAAATATAATATTATGGCTTTTTCACTTCACCCTGAATGAACTGAATTTAAAGCTGCAGGGCAATTCAGCAAAAATAATTTTGCTAAAATGAATTTCGTTAAGTAATTTATTTTTTAATCCAGCCGTTATTTTACTTGAAATGAGAAGAACATTTATTCATGTATTTCTATGTATTATTTATAATCCATCCAGTTATATTTGAAAAATGAGAATAATATTTGTTAAAATATAATTGATGTGTACTTTCTTTATTTGATTTGACAGTTGTTTACTACACAGAGACGTTACTACTACTAGACTTCTTGAATATAGATATACCCAAATTATATATATATATATATATATATATATATAATTTGGGTCGTGGCTTGTCATTAAGGGGTGATGGTGAGTCCCGCAGCCAGACCAGTTGAGAACCACTGGTTTAAATGATGTACTATAAGCAGCATAGAGTATTAGGATGTTAAATAGGTCATCTTTCACACATCTTCAAACAACTATTTATTCAAGTTTCTCACCAAAAATACATTTTAGAAGGTTATATTTGAACACATCATGATAATATTATGATAACGTCTTGAACCATATATGACCAGATTGGTTCACTGTGACCAGACAGGCTTTATTAAGTCACGATTGTCTTCTGGTAATATGCGCCGCCTTCTGCACATTATTCATGCTGCGAAAGATATCGCGTCCCCAAGTGCTGTCCTTAGCTTGGATGCTGAAAAGGCTTTTGATGGGTTGAATGGGATTAGTTGTGGGGAGTATTGGGAAGATTTGGATTGGGGACAAACTTTATTAAATTGATTCAGCTACTTTATAAAAATCCTACAGCTATGATTGTTACTAATGGGATTGCTTCTTCCGATTTCACATTACACGTTCCTGTCATCAAGGCTGCCCCTTTAGCCCCTCTTTATTTGCTCTGTCACTTGAACCACTGGCACAAACTCTAATTTTACACCCATCTATTATTCCAATTACTTTCAATGACACCAGTCATGTCATTTCTTTATATACTGACGATACTATACTATATGTTGACATGTTAAGCACCTTTGCAGGTTTCAGTTCTTTGTCAGGTTATAAAATAAAATGGACCAAATCAGCTCTTTTACCATTGAATCAACATTTGATACAGAGGTCCCTACCTTCTGATATTCCCTTTGTTAAACATTGTAAATACCTTGGAATTTAAATTTTCAATTCCCTTAATACAATCACCTCAAAAAACGATATGGGCATTTATAAATACATTGAATCTGACCTTAACAGATGGACTCACAGTTCAAAAGCGCTACAGACTCGGGTTTCAATTGTGAAGATGGATATTTTACCAAAGGTCAATTTTTTCGCATCTATGTTACCTCTATCTCCACCATCTGATTATTGGAATAAACTTCACTCTTTAATTTCGAAGTTCATATGGGGCGGGAAAGAACCACGGGTTAAAATGGCCACATTACAAAGGTATGAATCTAAAGGTAGTCTTTCAGTACCAAATTTTACAAAGTCTTTTGTTTTGAGCCCACTTTCAACCTGCTTGAATCAAGATGCATTAGTATCTTGGAAACCAATTGAAGAAAATCTTGCCTCACCACGCAGGTTAGAGGACTCTAATATTCTGCTCAAACAATCTAAACTCTGCCTTGGCCCAATTATATCTTTTGTATAATCAACATACTTACTTACCGGCCTAACAGCCGCAAAAAAATACTGGCATTGCGATGGAGTCCCCCACACACTCTCACAACATCCCAGTGGTTAGCTAGCTAGTCAGTTTTATTTTATTTATTTACTATTATTTGTATGTGTATGTATATGTATGTATCTGTACATGTGCATATATATATATATATATATATATTAGTGCTGGGCAAGTTAGCGCGTTATTATCGCGTTAACGCATTTTGTTATTTTTTTTAATTTTGAAAGTCCGTTGCTCACTGGCAGCGGTGGAGGAATGGAGACTACTGGACATCACTGCGGTAAAGTCAGCAGCACTCAGATCTCCGCGGTCAACTCAGCAGACACTTACATGTTAGTGCACCTATATGCTGAAATTCACCGTAAACGCATTTAAACGGCACAGATCGGGAGCGAGCGAAGGACTTTGAAAGTTATCGGAAAGATTAACGTGAGACAACATCCGGTTTCTTCAGACGAACATCCGGTTTTCAGAATAAGATGCCAACAAAGTATGAATTATATTCACATTAAGTATAAAACATGCTGCATCTCGTGAGTTAAAGTGAAAATACACCTAAATTGTGGGTAAAGTGTCTTTATTCTTTGATCGCTGGGTCACCATCATCACCTCTGAGTTACAGCATTATATTGATGAACAGTAGAGCTGCATTCACATGCTCTGACTGTCATGAAGACACACATTTTTGCTGAAACGTGCTGAAACATGTTATTCCTGTTGCACAGCAGTGGAACGTTTCACATACAGTCACACACTGAGCACAGATAGTGAAGAGATAGAACTGCTGCTGTGTAAAGAGAATACTGCTGTTAAAAAGCACCTTATGTGTTTAAAGTGTTTGCAAACCAAATGTTATTGTCCTTTTGTTCATATAGCAGTACTTTTAAGATAAAAGTGCGCAATACACTACTTTTAAATTCATTATTGAACTTTGCCATAACAATGCGATTAATCGCAAAAAAGCCATGCGATTAATCGCGATTAAAAATTGTAATCGTTGCCCAGCACTAATATATATATGTGTGTGTGTGTGTGTGTGTGTATTCATTGTAACTGTGTGTATTCATTGTAACTTATGGTTGATTTTTAATGCATATCTTGAAAATCAATAAAATGATAACATTGAATATATCTTTGCCCAATACTCATTTTCACCTCAATGCATCACAATGCAACTCTATGGAACCTCTGTACTTTAGCCGTTTGCGTTGCTGCTACCGTTACTAGCTCTGCTCTTGTCAACTTCAACATGGATTTGCAGTTCACAATGTAATATTATCAAAGATTGGCAATTAGAAAGCATAAATACTGATGTCCTGATAGAATATTTTTCTACTAAAAATCGGGCGATAACAATCAGCAGTAAAATTGTATTTCACACTATGATGGTTAAACTATGTAATTAATCCGCGGTTCACATGCGTGGTGAACTGTGAGGGGGGATTCATATGGATAACAGATCAATAATGGTCCACTAGCTTTCAAGGTTTTTGTGTTCGCCGAATCAAGATGAGCAAAACAGAGAATTAAAACGGCAAGTGGTGTCCATCAAGCAATCCTGTTGGACAGATACAAAATATCAAGAACACGACCTTTCCTCTGGAGTATAGACTGTTGGTGTAGTGAGAGAGCCGTTTCTCTTTTGTGTCTAAATACTGACTTCTGCTAACCGTTTTATAGCAAAGGTGATCCACTTTGCCTGAAACAAAGACGACCTCTACTAACATCAGGCACTACTTCACACAGCAAATGGAACGTATTCAGTGAGTGTTGTGTTTAGGCAGTCAACTCCAAACTAAAAGACTAAATTTGTCACGGTAAAGTTCATAAAAATATCAGTTTACAAAGAGTGGGGCGTGAAGATGACATTATGTTGTCTTACTAAGGGAGAATAAATAAATGGTTTGAGAACCACTGGGCGAGTCAATCTGGATGGAAGTCACAGCCAACAGGATTTCAGCTCGAGTGGGAAGAAAAAGAAAAGACACTTGTTCTGCTGTATTTGTTAATTCCCAAAGACTCCCGCAGTCCTTGTCTCTGCCCACTCCCTCTGCTGACCTGAGGAGACTAGGTGAAGACCGCCATGTGTGTCTTCAAAAACACATGGAGTCACCAGCTGCTTCTCTTCCACTGACAGCCTGGACAACTTCGTTAGTTAAGAATTTTAGGACAGAAGGGCAACTGACTCATGAAAACTGGCTGAAGTGTCTACAGTGGTGGGCGGTGAGTGTTTGGCGTCCAAATTCTACAGAAAAGTATGTTCCTCACCTCCTTCCACGCTTGTTCCATTTGACCAAATTTGGATTTTCTGTCTCCAGTAAGATAACAGTGAGCAGTGGACCAAAACCATCCCCTCAGGCCCCTGTAAGTTGCATCACAAACACAGCCAGGATTTCCTGTTGTCCATATTCTAAACTGTCTGTACAGCCTGTAGAGAAGAGATTTTCACTGGACTAGTAAAAAACCCTATGGTAACCAGATCTCCAATCTCTAATTAAATAAACATTGTAGAGGGCCTCTGCAATGACTTCAGCGCATCCTGGTCCCCTAAACATTATGTACTAAATCTCATTGTCAATTACATTTCAAGGCAAATGTATTTTCTACTGGATTGGTCAACATAAACTAACGTAAAATCATCCTTATTTAAGCCAAAACACAACGTCTTACTAAACCTAACCAAGTAGTTTTGTTATCTAAACCTAAGTAGATTTCGTGAATAAACCTTACTAAGTAGTTTTACATATTGGCAGCTTGGGGGCAAAAGTGTAGTCTTCCTGTGACCTGTATAGCTGGCAGATCTGTGGCATTACAAACTGCTAGAGGGAGAAGCACAGGAGGGAGGCAATGATGGAAGGAGCAACACCTTGCCACAGGCACTCTGCAGCTCTAAACTGAGGCTTAAGGAAAAAGCAAACACAGGGAAGCAATGATTACATATCTGAGATGTATTTCCATTATTTGGATATCCCGGTTGGTTTCTGTATTGACATATCCTTGAGTGTTGTCGGCCTACATATTCCTGCGTGTTCTTGCATTAAAAAGCCCAGCTGTGAACCATTTAATGTAATTTAACAGCCTGGGGATTCCTTTCTTTCACACAACTGTCCTGATGAAATCTCTATGACTGAAAATGTTTCTATATTGTTGCATACTTGCATTGAACACAGGTGTGCAGAGACTTCCTTTCACCATATTTAATATTTCTGGTGTTCGTGCATGTGTGTTCTTAGCAGTGTTGGGACTTCACCATGTGGTTGGAACAAAGGGAGCAGAGATTTTGGGTCTACAGGGTAGTCAACATTCTGATTTGAGTTAAGTCTTACCTGCGTGTGACTTTTCATCCAAACTCAACACTGGGATCTCATTGGATAAGGGCCACAGGCTCCACAGAGGTTCCCTCTGATGTCACAAAATCTATAAAACTCTGCGTCACCTCTAGCTCTGGGCCGTCCCGTCTGACTCAAGTTGGTGAAAGGAGGCACAACAATGTTGTTGCTTTTGAAGAAAAACCTAGGTCATAGTCTTAACTTTGCTGGGCGAACAATAGACAGTCTGGGGTTTTTTTTGGATCCTGAAGGAGAGAACAGATAACTTCTATGTCCCGATCTCTCCCTGTCGTAAGGATGAGAATTCCCTTAACTTCCGAGGAATCCTCTCTGCTACACAGAGGATTTATCGCTGTGCAGCTTGAAGCTCCGGATCCCGGAAGAACCACATCGACCACCATGAAGTCGCCTCAGAGTAAGAGGCTTGTGTCTGGGCAGAGATAGGTCATAGTGTGTTTATTACCTTGTTTTGTTTAGTTCTAAGTTTACTGTACTGTTATAACCGAGTTCAGTTTGTGCTGTTTATAAACTACGGTGTATTCCATACTGCTGCAATAGTGTTGTGTTAGATCAGTCACCACGAGTGAAGTTGGTAATTGTGACTTTATCAGTTAAAAGACCAGGACAGCGGCTGGCCGACTCTAAGTTTGCCAGTCTGGTTTCTGTGTGATAAAGTAACAGATTCCGTATTTTACTGCGGCAGTGAGGATCTGCCTTGCTTTTGAGGGTTCTTTTCTTTTGTTTGGTTTTGTTTTTCTCTTTGTTTCTTTGCCTTTTTGTTTGACTAACCCACACACACACTCACAGGTTTTGCTACCCATCTCAGACACACGTGGTGTGTAAACGCGTCCTCTATCGTGGTCTTGCACCATTTTGTAGTCTTGCGCCATTTTGTAGTCTCGCGCCATTTTGTAGTCTCGCGTGGCATGGTCACGTACGAGACTAGATCCGCCATTTTTGGGTAGTCCCCCCCCCCCCCCCACACACAGACTCTCACACAGATTGTTTGTTGATGTTAGATAGTAGGTTCATAATTGTATAGTAGTTGTTAGTTTTAGATATTATTTGATTTTGATCAGTGTTGTTAGAATTGAATAAACTCTGTTATACTTTAAAGAGCAGCTGTCTGTGATTACTTTGTGCATGTGTAGTGTGATAACAGCTGGATATGTGGCCTGTTGCTCAAATTCAAACCTTCACTGTTCACTCTGAATATGAAATAGTACTTTGACTACTGACAGTGTGAGTGAACACTCATTATGAGACTTAATTTATAGTTTGGTTATTGGTCCCTGATCTCAGGGTGGTGCCCCGTTATTATTTATAATTGTTAATAATATTATTGACATTAATAATTGTATTGATTTCAATAATTTAGTTGTTGATAACCAAACACGCTCCTGCAAGATCCGAACAGCAGTTTGCAGCAGTGTGGTTTGTAAAAGGGTAAACCCCAATGAACAAAGGGTTTGAAGATTTTTTTGAAGTTGCCCTTAACAGCTGACAAAGTGGTAGTAAACCTGCTTCCCCTAGGAACTACAATTATTATTATAGGTAACGTTAAACTAATCTGATCAGAATGAGCTCATAGTTTAAAAAACTCAAGGGAATCAGGCATAGAACGAGACGCACACACACATACACAGTTGTGTATCCGCAACAGTCTGTCCATCACTTAAACACAGGATAAGGGACATTTTAGTGCAGTTCCAGCAGCTGAGTGCTGTACAGCCTGAACAGGAACTCAAGGCAGGCTTTGACCGACCTGTGATGTGTTTTGTCAAAAGGAACAGGTCTGTGCACTTCTTTCTGTGTGTGTGTCGCCATAGTTTTGCTGATGTTTGTGCAGCTATATACAGCTCCATGAATACCCAGGGGGGCTGGCTGAACTACTTGTCACACTTTTATGGCTGACATAACTTTTGTACAGCATCACAGTACATATCCATGGCCTCATGATCATCACCTGCTGTAAATGCTCCAAGGCTACTGTTACAATACACACCCCTGCCCTTTTTAGTATTAGTATATTAGTATCATAATACTGTCATATCCACCTACCTCATGGATATAAAGCATTCTATATTCTATATTTATCCCAGCATCCTTTGGACCTTTGCACTATTGACTTACTGTTTACAAATTATTTAGTTTTAATGTGTGTGTATGTATGTATGTATATATACTGTATATACTTTTTTCAGAATACAGCTTTTCCAGCAGCTCCAGGCTATTTTCTATCTGTCAGGATCCCTGTCAGACCAGACACCTCCCATGGCCACACAGCTGCAGCTACTTCAGCTAATCACCTCCTGCAGGCTGACACACCAGACTCAGGTCCCACTAACGATTACCCTGGCACTATATAAACTCTGGTCCTACAGTCTGGGGTTGTCAGGTCGTACCGTCTTTCACCCACTTCAACCCTGTATCACCTTCTGCCTCGAGCACCTGCCTCTGGTGTCCGTCGGTCCGGGAATCCCCCGTGCCCTCCTTGTGTTAACGGACTACACACCGCCGCTCTGCCTGCCCTCTGGTGTCGAGCCATGGGACCTCACGCCGTCAAGCTGCCAGCCCTCCGGTGTCGAGCCACGGGACTCACACCGCCACTCTGCCTACCCTCCGGTGTCGAGCCATGGGACTCACACCGTCGATCTGCCTACTCTCTGGTGTCGGACCACGGACTCCACACCTTCCTGTCTTCCTTACTCTGGCTAAATAAAGTCTGTTTCACCGTACTCTGTCTCCTGTAGTCTTGCTATTGGGTCCTAACCGTGAACTCCCGTGACACTATCACCTCCTTCCCTGTTGTTATTTACCTTGTGCTGTGCATTGTAGTCATTTTTTTTGTTCATTGTCAGCAGTGTAAATCAAAACAAGCTCAGAGCTCAGCCGGCCAGCCGATGGAAACTGTGGGGAAACCGTACAAAATACGCCATCAGTTCATAAAAAAAGGCTAGTTAGCTTTAGCCCTCTGTTAAGACTGTCAACCTGTTCCAGTGGAGGCTTGGAAAAGAAAATAACTTAATAAAAAAAAAAAAGAAGAGAGGCTTGAAAGTGATGCAAGGAATCACTGCCAACTTATTTATTTGTATTTAGCAATTCTAAAAATCCTTGTCTTTGTTGATTAATGATTCACTTTCTTCTTTTATCAATTCAATAACAATCAAGTCTAAAGTGAAAAATGCCCAGAGTCCAAGCTGCCATAATAGCCAGAATAACCTCAAAGCTCAAATGAGCTGTTACTCTTAATTACCATAGCAATTAATCACTTTATTCTTTTACTATCAATTTTCTGTCGATCGACTAACTGTTTTCAGTACATTGTTTGTTTTGTCAAATAGGTGAGAAAATACAACAATTTCATGAAGTTTCACCTGTTTTTAAACACGCGGAAATCCTCGCATAGGAAATTGGCTGTCAAGGTAAAAAAAAAAAGTTTTTTAAAGTCACATGACTTAATGGCTTTTTGCTGAGCTATCAGCCACATTTACCCAGCACTGCACCTTTGAATGTCACTTGATTTCCATAATGGCCCCATGGCTCCCCAGTATTGATTACAGCTTACAGCAAACCTTCCACCACCGGCAGCACCAAAAACTCAATTTTACAAGATTGAGCCAACTCGCAGTGATTATGCATATGAAACATAAGAAAGAGCTGGGAGTGAGGAAGACAGACAGCGAGATACAAATGAGACGACGGAGAGGAAGAGAAGCAGCTGCCTGGCTGAGAGTAATGAAGGAGAACAAGTCGACTCTGATTGGAGTGGAGTGGGGAGTGTGTAGTACGTGTGAGTGAGACCGGTCTGTCCCTATTGATTTCACCGTGCAGTTGTACAGCCAATGACAGCCATACTGTAACTAAGTGAAGCTGTCATTTTTCAAATTTGAACAGTAGCATCCAATAATGTAAAACAGCAATGATCTGATAAGGCCGTTCTCCTGCAAGGCTCGATGAACAACAGGGAAGAGCAGGCAACTTCTTTGCGGCCTCTGAGAGTCGGCCAATATCCACTGTGTCTGTTAGTCTGTTGTGTATTTTATTCCTAACTTATTGGGACGTTTTCACTTCATTTAACAGGTCTGTACCTTAATTTCTAAACAACTCCTAAGTACTAATAATAGGGACCATAGAGTGTTCCGTTGGTACACTTCCAATTAATCAATTCCAATGAACTTATTGAATATTTTAGCCAGAGTACAGTAGGTCAGCTGTACATGCAACAACGTAAAAGTTTGCTACAGGCAAACATACCATCAACTTATGGAGAATTTTCCTAAAGAAATAAATAATTTAATATTTACTTGAGATTATTTCTTTCAAGAAAGGTCAAATACATCCAGGAACAGTCTATTTTCAGCTTAGCTCATTTTAGTAATGAAGCCCCCAATGGGAAAATCCATTGATGGTGAAACCCATAAAGCACTAAAACAACCATTCATAGATCCCCGCTTGAGCCCAAAATTGGAAGAAATAAATCACACCAACATACCAGAAATATGAACATCATTTGGATGGAGAAAGACGAACAGTGTCACCAGTATCTCAGCAGTATGTGCTGCAATATCAGCATCCTGTTCCTGGTTTCAGGCTTTCAACCAGATGTTGGAACCTGGCTGAAGGGATTTGCTCCCATTCAGCCACAAAAGCATCAGTGGGGTCCAACACTGATGTTGGGCAATTAGGCCTGGCTCATAGACGGCATTACAGTTCATCCCAAATTTGTTGGACGGGGTTGTGGTCATGAAAAACAGCCTCAGACCAAAAGTATAGAAAGTATATGAACTGAGATGTCCACACAGTTGACAGAGCTGGAGCTTTTACACTTCTAGGCACCAAACAAATTGGGACATCATAACTTGGATTTAGTTTATGCACCTATGTGTTGTAACACCATTGGTATCAGTTCCTCAATTTGTGTATCCCCACTTGGATTGATGTGCATGTTTGGATCTAAAGAAGACAATAAGCAATAGCCTTTTCCATCCATTTTCCCACTGAGGCAAAGGATTCAGTGTTTCAAAAGGCTGAAATTTAGATCAGATGGGCAACAACGTGTGAGACAGATCCATGTGTCACAGCAGCTGATTTCACTGATAACCCTCCAACCAAAGAGGAGGTAAAAGTAATCAGTGAAATAAGCCTCTGTGGCATTTGCTTGAAATGAAAATCTGCAGAGCATGAGCACCCATCACTGATTCAACACGCCTGATGAGGGGGGGACTGGGGACAACGATGTTTACTGCAATGAAACGAGTGGTTTGCAGAGCTAGTTTGAATCCTGCACTTTAATCCATCATCCAGCCCCAGTGGAGGAGGAGGAGATATATCATGCTAATTCTGCCTGGGTTCTGAATTAAACCATGAAATATTAACCCAATGTAAAATTAACACACACAAAACATACAAATACTTATTTTAGCATATACACGTACCTGTATGGAACCTTGTGAAAATGTTGCAGCAGAGTCAGTTTAGTTAATTAGCTTCACAAAGACAAGTGTGATATAATGTAGATTGAATATAAGATTACATATCTACGATGAGAAGACTATTTCAGGACAAACTCCCACATCCTGTCTATCCACTCGGGAGAAGATCAGTGTTGATTTGGTCACAAAGGAATACATCTCACCTAAGTGGCCTATTGAAGTTTGTTGAGTTCTGCTTTAATGGTTTCATTGCTGCCCCTAGTGGCCGATGTGGAAGAGCCACTGTACTCACAAACTGGATTTGCAATGAGCATTTTTCACCTATTGACCACAATGAGAAGGAAGTCGACGGTAGCTTGGCACAACAGAAAGTGGCTAAGAGGAAGTTATTTGAAAACAACATTTGATTTTTATGCTTTTTCCTGCTTTGAGAAAGTTTTAAGAGGAAAGACTTCAAGGATGAGGAGTAAGTGGCTGGTTAGCCAAATGTACATCTGGTTCACTTCCCCTTTGGACAGTTTTGGATGCAACCCTTTCAATGGGTTGCATCCAAAACTGTCTCCAAGGCAATGGCTCTGACAGTCCTGAATTACTTCTGAACTTACTTCACATCCCGGTGCCCCAGGTTAATGCACTAATTACATCTTGTAGACCAGTTTCATGTCTGACTATGCGCACAAGAACTGCTCTGAGGGAATGCAGGACACACACAGTTGCCATCTTGCTCACAAGAACATGGATTTAAATGCAAATACATGAGCACTCTGTCAAAAAAGTGAAAGAAGTCATGTTTAGTGTCCCTGACAAGTTCTCATTGTCTTCATACACCTCATTGTGTTTGGCCAAAAGCCTAACCTGGTTCCAGACCTCCTGAGTCACCCCCAAGTCTCTCACTGTTCAGGGATTCAGACTGGTCTGGTGCTGTTCTCTCTGACGACTGCATCTTCCTACATAATTAGCTAGCTATATTCATAGTAGTGACAGAAATTGGCCATGAAAATGTGCCAAGTATGGATGGGATCGATGCAGCACTACAGGTTGTTGTGAGTCGACTTACAGAAATAACAACTCTGACTTCTTTAGAGGCTCCCGGGGACCACTTCCAACTGAAAAGGCCAACAGTCGGACAGACACATCACTCAAATAAAATCTGCATCCACACCAACAAAAAATCCGCTAATACAAGCAGAACGTCAAGCTGAACTTCAGTCTGATGATCTAAACCACAGGAACGTACATCACATTTGAAAAAGTTTGTGTTTTTTAACCAGCTAAACAAATTCAAACAAAGAGTTAAAAATCGTAATCGACTAGTCAAGCATTTCTTTAATCCTTCCAACTTCTGTATTGTTGTGTTGACAGGATGCAATGATTCCTCTTCTCCCTCTTTACCATAGGACTTAGCGAAGGGTCATTTGGGCCAATTGGATCTGCAGGAGTCTCAGTGAAAACCACATAAAACCGGTACATGTGCTCAGTTATTTTTAGAAGAGGCGAAAAGATTCGAAGGTTCCCATAGAACCCGTTTTCATTCACATCTAGAGGTGAGGGGTGAAGGACCTCTGTGAAGAGTTTTCCCTCGCCAACATTTAGGAGAGTTATTTAGCCTCCTTGCCGACAAGCTAGAATGACCTGGTTGGTACCAATGGATTCCTTAGGTTGTTTAGTGTCATATGATACCAGTACCTTCATTATACTCTTGCCGACATCTGCGAGGAGTGAAAGAGGTTAAAAAAGGCACCAGATCTAAGCACTGTGCCATATGCAGAGGCTTGCTGCCACTGAACAGAAATATTCTGATATGTTTAAGTCCCTTATATATGCAGAGAACTGAAATGAGTCACTTCACGCATTCACTCAGAGAGCTATACTGGCATCTTTGTGTGGAAACACATTGGTGCTATTTCAATGACTCCATGCTGTCCCTACCTATGCCATGGGAGGTGTCAATTGTATGTACTGTAGCTGCCTCCAAGACTTCCTAGCCCCAAGTCTTACACCAATATCACCAAAACCAACCTCTGGGAAGACAATCTCATTTTTCTTTACTGTACATCTCCCCCCGACTACTGCCTACTTATGTATGTTTGTATGTGCATATGATCATTTACAAAACCAAAAGCACATGTGCATCTGAGTCATGTGTGTATTTTCTAATCAGGCTGCTTTTTTCATAAATATCTCAGATTTTATGCCTTTTTTTAAATGGTATTTAACATTTTTTTCTGTGCACTGTATTTGTTGACAGTAAGGCGGAAAGGAAATGAGATATTCGGTCACTTAAGTAAGAGTCTGGACTGCGAATATGCAAACCTCACCAAAAGGAATACATTTTTATCACTACTTCCTACTCATCTTTTAAAATCAGAGGGAACCGGAAGAGCAGATAATTAGCTGGCAAAGGAAAAAAAGGTAACAAGCACCAGGCTTGTATCTCTGCACGTTCAGATGTGTAACTGTAAAAAAAGAAAAAAAAAATGTTTAAAGGTGCTCGCAAAAAAGGTGTAAAGGCACAAAGTGTTTCATCTAAGCTCATCGTTGGTACAGTACCACTGCCCACCTAGAAGAAGAATGTGGTTGGGAATGCCACTCCTCAATGTCAGGCCCACCCTGAGAGGAACAATATAATGTTCTACACGCATTGTGAAAAACTTAATAGATTGTAAAGTTTTTAAATTTGAAGATGCCATTAGAGTTATAAGTTCACCATGTTGCGCACTGGAGGTCTTAACAGGGTCCAACATTCTGGACTCTGGAACCTGACTTTTCTATCAGGGACCCGAAAATCAAACTCTGTCAATGGAAAATTTGAGCTCTTCCAAATATGTTCAAGCAGTGGCGGCTGGTGGAACATGTTCTAGGTAGGGCCATCCTATCAATTTCAGCAAACATCCCAGTATGATTTAATGCAAAAACATTAAAGTATCAAACACGCATTACTACTTTGCAGTTAAATATTTAACATTTATTCCAACATGAAAAAAGCAGTAACTAACACTTATATAATATAATATAATATATATATAATATAATATAATATAACATGTGTATGTATTGAGATGCCCCTATGGACCTTGTTATAGGAGGTAAAGATCAGGAGAAGTAAACATGAAGTGTAATCAGGAATACTGATGTTAAATTAAGCTATGATTAGTTTTTACTGTAAATTTACCATCTCTATTAAATGTTGATGCCTCCATGACCAAGTTAAGCAGATGAGACTGAGGACAACTATGTAGAAGAAAAGATGTTCACTTTGCCTAATATGTAGCTTGACAGAGTTCTCCATGTGTGTCCTGGTGTTCTCATGTTTCCTTACTTCCTCCTCCCTCACTCCCTAGCTGTCCATGCTGGATCTGTCCCCGTTGTTTTAAAAAGATAAATAAGTTATTAGCATGACGTCATGCAGCTAGCCAAACCTGTCTGGTGTTCAGCTAGTACAGAAGCTTCATGTACTGCTTCCCTTTCTATGAAGGCAAATTACTTCTATGAAGGCAAAATCCGAGAGCGCAAATGAGATCCACGCGCGCGCGTATTTTACTTTAACGAGCGCTTTTACATCACTCCGCGAGCAAAATGCACTCTCGCGCGAGCATAAGTCGCTCTCGCGGGAGCAAAAGTCAGAGTGATAAACCGGATATCACTCTGACACAGACGCTAGTTCTGATAGAGGTGGTTTTCAATCCGCCACTAAACACTACTCCACTACATCTCAAGATGTTCTACATTTGTCCGACAGGTTTTGTAAACTTTTCAGACAGTAGAGGCTGATGAAATACAAATGATGTTAATAGAGTTGTTAAATACAATAATTAAAAATGTGTTAAAGTCAAGTTGCTCAGATTGGTTTAAATTCACTCATCATTCTATTACAGACTGTGTGTTTGATACTCAAAAAGGAGCAGCAGCCTCCATGACAGAACAAAGAAAAACTCACCAACAGAAATTAAACTTCATCACCAGATTTCCCATTAAAAAAGTCAGCACTGGTCAGACTTTTTGATTGACAAATGACCTCGGGGAGGTGTGGGGCAAAGACACCACAGCAATTACAACTTAGCATCGCAGACGGGAGAGTATATAAACAACATTTTAAATTCTGGTCCAGGACCTGTCACACCTTTGCATATCAAATGTTTGCAGCTCTTGACAAATGAGGTCCAGCGAGTTTAGCTGAGGATGTGAAGTGAATCTTGCTGAATCATGAAGGATGGCCGATCTGCTGCTAGCAAGGGAAGTCCCTGGGATCGGGACCTGGTCCTTCAGCCTACAATTGAAGCTGCTATACAGGAAACAGATATGCTGCTGATCAAACACACACACACACGTTACATAAAAAGAGTTTCAGCAAGGTAGGTCATGAACAGAGAGGGAACGGATGCTATCAGGACAGAACTCACAGAGTTCACATCGAGGTCGAACTCTAGGGCGAGCGACATAGAGAGAGAACGGAGATAAAGCAAGAGAGGCAGAGCGCCTAAAGTCGATTTGCCCAGCCTCTCTAGAAACTTTGTCATATCTCTTCAGCACACGCCACACACCTATTCTCCATAGAATCCACCGATAATTCCACCCTTATCTTTTTCCTTGTGTTTAAGCCTTTGAGGGTTAAGTACTCTTGGCTGAGGGCACACCGGTGCTGCGTTCCCATGAGGGAGAAGGTTTGAGATGGCTGCCGCAGTTCTGCTCAGATGAGACCAGAGCGGCATGTCCTTGGGGATATTTCCCTTTCTGCTCCGCGGTGGCAGCAGGAGGTAGGAGGGAGTCCACAGTGGGAACCCGTGGGACTCTAATTAAAATGGTGCCAAAGCGACCCGCTGCTAACTGTGCATACATTAAGATAGAGTATATTACTAAAACACCTTTGGACCTGCACAGAATATGTGTATGACTTCATGCACCTTTAGGTTTTACATACACACACAGGAACCAGGTTGAGGCATGAAATCACACAAAACCTGTACGTGTGCTGCTTTAGCCTTGAGACAGCTGGTCAGTAATCAGGTACCACATGTACATACAGTAGTAGTAATAAGAGGTATTGCTAAAACCACCCTTCTCTCAATTAATCCCAATCTCAGAAGGTTTTGGTTTAGTCCCAGAAACTGCTATGTATGCGTTGCTCTGGTTAATTACCGCAGAGTAAATGTGATCGTTCTATCATTGTCACTCAAGCTGCATCATATTGCTTAGTAGGTGATGGTGTGTGTGGCCTTTGTTGTGTGATGCTGGTCTTATTCTCTAAGGGTTTGTGTTATCCATCTACTTAAACACAAACAAAACTGTTTCTTTTATATCCACTGCTGCATTTATTATTCGTATAAATCATGTTTCTAATATTTTCTTTTGCTATTATTACTGCTACTACTGCTGTTACTACTCTCATTATATATATCATTTCTTTCATGTGGATTGACTATGTTGTAAATATATAAAGTTCATTCTGTACACATGACATCTATTGCACTTTTGTCCGTCCTGGAAGAGGGATCCCTCCTCTGTTGCTCTCTGAGGTTTCTTCCTCTTCTTTTCCCTGCTAACGGGTGTTTTGGCGATTTGTTTCCTTCTTAGATGCAAAGGTCCAAGGACAGAGGATGTCGTATGTTGTACAGTTTGTAAAGCTGAGAGAAATGTGTGATTTGTGAAATTGGGCTATTCAAATACAATTGAATTGACCTGAGTCCTCCCGAGCAGAGGCTCTCACAGCCATGTGTGTTTCTCAACGAACATCAACAATATAGTTAAGATTATTATATAACAACATTTTTAGCACATTAGAATTCATACCAGTATCATGATTATAAAATGGAACAACAGTGTACAAGACAGCCTCGCTATTAAACATTGCACAACAAACTTAACCATCCCAATATTGATTTCTTTCAGGTACTATGGGGTCATGGATATGCTGCCTTGTTTCATGTTCTATTCCATCCCCATGTTTCCTGCTTACTTTCAACTCTTTCTTCTTAACTATAAATAAATGCCAAAAATATCCTTAAAACAAGTTAAATGACTCTGCTTGGAGTGTTACATTACTTCAAAGCATTGCATTGCATCAAAATCCAATTTCAAACTTAGGTTCAGAGCATGTATACTTACAGGAAACTAAAAGTAGTTACACTTTACTAGTAAACGTGAATCCAATGCAGCGGAATACAGTTACAGTTTATCAGAAAATGGAACTGTAGCAGCAGAAGATAAATAGCTTTATTTAGCTCAAGCCTTCAGGAAAGTGATGGGCCTGAGGGAGAAGGAACCACTGGTCCTCCTGTAGATGAGAGATGGAAGTGATGCAGGGTGACATCAATATACTGAAAATGTTACTTCAGTTCGAAGTTCATTCATAAAGTAGTCAAAAGCAACATTTAGTCGCTCTTTTCAAAATGCAAAATATAAAGTTATGTATTAAAGAGTCAAGAAGATTATTATTTTTTACGGTGTGATTTAGGGCAGTGGAGTTCTAAAGGTTAGAGATGCAACTGAGATTGAAAGGCCTGGTTTGATCCCAGGACTGGCAGAATAAATGTGTAGGGGAAGTGAAAGAGCAGCACTCGCCCCTCCCTCACTGCTAAAGACCTGGGTAGGACTGTAAAAGGTTATTATCAATATTGGCACCGCTTTTCGGTACCCAACCCTAGTCAACAAATGGTCTCCACTCTCTGACTTATTGTCGACTCTTCCATCCACCCTGACCTCATCCCAATGAAGCTTTCAGTGCAAAGAACAAATCACGCTACTTCTGCCTTTGCTGACAGGCGAAAGTCATAATTCACGCAGCCACTACAGGTCCTAATCAGGTAGATGTAAGCACAGGTCATTTTAGCCATTTGAAAAAATAACAAATGAGAAAAATGTTTCTTGTGAGGACGGTCTCTTCTTTTCAAGATATCATTTCCGAGGACATTTTTACAGACTATTTTATTGATTTACAATAACCAACATGCAGATACAGGAGGGAGAAATACATCACAACTCAAAATGGGATTTTTTTAAACTTTATTTTGGAAGCTATTAGGCTGTTAGCTAGGCTGTTCTAATTTATCGGTAAACACTCAGCTTTGCAAGATATACCAGCTCATCCCTGCTCTGCTATTGGCTCTCGTTTCTTACAATCTATGTACCAAGATACTAGAAACCTGATTGGAATTGTGTTGCACAGTCAAAACTAGGACAAGTCATCCAAGGCATATTATTTAATTTCATGGCTAGTCTTCCCAGGACTAGTGTTCTAGTCTTTGGGGTACTAGTATTCTAGTCTTCCCAGGACTAGTGTTCTAGTCTTTGGGGTACTAGTATTCTAGTCTTCCCAGGACTACTGTTCTTGTCTTTCCGAGACTAGTATTCTAGTCTTCCCAGGACCACTGTTATTGTGTTCCCAGGTCTAGTTTTCTAGTCTTCAGAGGACTAGAGTTTGAATCTTCCGAGGTCTAGTGTTTAGTCTTTACCAGAATTAGTGTTCTGGTCTTCCTAGGTCTAGTGTTCTAGTGTTCCCAGATCTAGTGTTCTTGTCTTCCCAGGCCTAGTGTTTTTGTCTTTGAAGGACTGGGGTTCTTGCCGTTCCAGGTCTAGTGATCTAGTCTTCCTCAGACTAGTGTTCTTGTCTTTCCAGGTCTAGTGTTCTAGTTATCCCAGGACTAGTGTTCTTGGATTGACGAGAAAGCTTCTTTGACAAATACTAGCTGACAAGGTTGAATGGAAACCTTGTATGTACAAAAACATAACACAGATTTGTTTTTTCTTGTCATGCTGTGGACCCAGCGAACAGTATGCGGTATAAATCTTTGTCCTTATATATTTATCAAACAGGAACAAATCTATAGCTTTGTGCATCACCGGGCTCTTTGTGTAGCATGTTTACATATATGATTATACACTAATCCACTGTGGTACTGAATCTCCTTGAGATTTAGGTTTACTGTGTTTTTCTATTTTCTGTATTATAAGTGCTGATATATTTGTGAAAAATAATTGGTAATTGGGTTAAAATAAATAAATTAAAATAATACTTGTAATCATGTATAATACTGTTTAATAATTATTTTCATTAGCTTGGGACTGAATGTTTTCCATACAAATGCTGTTTAAATAATTTGCTTATAGGTATTAATTCGATCCAGACAAACATGACCGCTATAAGAGGTTTCCACTGTAAATTACAAAGCAGTATGGTGTTTTAAAATTATTTGATATTAAAACGTATTAGCTTCCAATGCATCTTTTTGTATTATTTTATATGGCAGTTTGTTTGGCTGCAGAAATACCTCCACTTAAGAACTATTGAAGGTTGTTTTTACATTTGGAATTCTGTGCTCCATCCTCTTTAAGACTTTAATTTGGCCGTTTCAATTTCTGTGTGTGCACACGGCCCTGTAGTTTGGCAGGAAGTTTACATGCTTATTAGAATCAACTGACACACACCTTCAATTTACCAGGACGATGGGATTCATATTTATAAGAACACGGGTACAATAATTCTGCTGTTTAATAAACACATTATTAATCTGACATAGGCTTTTCCCAGGAATTTTCTCAAGACCAAATGTAAGAAACAAATTAGGAAGATATTGGGGAATAAGTTGCCTTGTGTTCAGTGTTTGACTGGAGCGTCTGCAGCTCAGGGAAGAGCACGTTGGCTTTTAACCACAAGAATGGTGGTACGATCCCCGGCACCTAATGCCAAAGTGTCCTTGAGCGAGACACTGAACCCCAGGTTGCTCACAAGAATTTAGCCTGAAGTCAGTCAGGAAATCAAAGATCACATCCGGGATTAAAGAAAAAGTAAATCACATGTATTCACACATTTTGTTGTGTACTGGTGCAAAACGGAAATATTTTGACATGTACGTAAAAACACTAAATAATAATGACAATTTCCTGTGATTGGCCTTTTTGGTGATGTTGGAACATTTTGCATGTATGCCATTTACAGTATTTGTCATATAGTTTCAACTTGGGTGGTGTCTGTAAAGGTTGGTGGCTACAGAAGAAAAGTCATAGCGATCGTAAAAGTATGAAAAAGTAAAGCTACATGTGAATAAGCACAGTAAAGCTGAACAATGCTTTGATTATCTCCTGCTTTGACCAATTCATTTGGAACATTTTGCCCTCAAGCAGCTAGAGGCCTAATTAGGCTCCCACTTTTATCCTGGCTCACATGTCCCATGACCATCTAAATGCAGATGTGGTGTGGTGTATATATATATATGTATATATATAATATATATATATATTTATAGAGAGAGAGAGAGCTAGCTCAGTCTCTCATCATCTATCTAATGCAGCCATCAAAACAATCCCCATCCCTTAATTGGCCTATTAGTTTTGGCGTTAGCTGTGGGGGAGGGTCCTGCAGCCATTACTTCAGCCTCTGACCAGAGCGCTGATTGACTGACTGGCTGGCTGGCTGACCGGGGCGTGGGGGATATAAGGTGGAAGGACGACTAATGCCGGAGCGGCCGCACCATTAGCCAACTAAAACAATCGGCCATACACTTTTCCCCTGATGACACACACTTTGCCTCTCGGACCAATTACTCATAAAACATGGAAGGAAAGGCCAGCGGTCTAGATCTGCGTCTTTGATCAGCACTTGCAGCTGCCTGTCTGCTAAGACGTCCTGTCACATACAGAACGTCTACAAAGCATCTGAGGCCATTTGTCAAAGAGAGTTAAGGCCTTTATTTACAGCTCTATGTCCAGTGCCAGCGAGTGAGACGGCAGGGAATTCAAAAGAGCACGCATTAAGTGGCTTTCAATGATTTATATAATTTTGGGGACCAGGAGGACGGTGTGGAACGAAACAGGGTGCTGCTCACATCAAAAGCCCGACACAAGCTATTAAAATGACTTATGGCATGAACACAACTCTCATTCAGTCTCAGTTATTGATTCTGGATCATCTTTTGGCAGAGTGTATTTCATGGATGGGGAGGAGGTGATGGCGAGTCATGAATGTCGGCTGTCATGAATAAAAGCGTCCCAACTTGATAAGAACTGGACAGGAGCACAGAGAGGCAGAGTTAAATAAAAAAATGTATACAACTCAGGGAAGAAAAAAACTGCTTTCTAAAACCTCAATGCCATGGACCCTTTTACAGCCAACATCATGGCTACTTCAAGGTGTTGGCTGGAGACATAACAAAGGAAAGATTTCAGATGACAAACTGATTCTAGGCAAAAAAAAGCTACAGCTTTAGCAAAGTATTTTAGAGATGGAGAGAAAAAGCTGCTAATAATTTAGATAAGCCTTCTGCTAACCTCCTCAGCCGTCATGGCTGCTGCACCGCATAAAAAGATTAAGCAAAAAATATTCCAAAAAGCAAAAGGCAAAATCTATAACTGAAGAGAATAGACCAAGGATTGCAAAGAAATGAGCTATCCAGAGAAGACACAGAGTTGTTGACTTCCTCTGTCGCGATGAGAACAGTCGCTTACTGAGAAAGGATATAGTCACAAAAAACAAAAGCAAACAGAGGTGTGTGTTGGTTAAACCATTCACTGAACTCCATCTGCAGTCTAATTCCAAAATGCAAAGCTCCCACAGGCGGTGGGACAGTTTGTCCGGTATTGTCCTTTCTTTGTTACACAGCCAAAAGTGTCAGACAGGAAGACATGTGCATGCTTGGATCATGAGAATATCAAACTTTTGACCAAAAAACTGCAGCAGAAAGGTGTTGTGAACACTGCCAACATTTCTCAGCTGTTGTCCTCAATTGTGTGTAGTCCAGACAAGAAGTCCTGCATGTATGGAGTGTGTGCTAAACGCTGCTACAATGAGGTAGAAGTTGCAACACCCCAGGCGGAAGCGACTGTGATTTTGCCTATTCCAGTTATGTGCTAAACATGATTACTATGAAATATTTACTACTTTTACTTAAAAAGAGACTGCTGACTAAAAAAACTGTTGTATTTTAAATAAAAATGTAATAATTCTGCATATTTCCTGTGATTACTAATATTGTCAGGTGGCACAACTGATAAATGTCAGGTGGTGCGACGAGGTAAAATATTAATTTAAAGCAATAAATTCTTACAGGCGTGACGAGACCAAATGTAAAAGAAAGATGGTTCTGAAAAAAGATCATGGGGTCATTTAAATGAAAAGGTTCCATCCTCTGTGGATGATAGGTGTGTTGAGTAAATTTCATGGCAATCTGCCCTTCTACAATGAAATATCTTCTGGGCAGATCTCATGTTGGCCTGAGGATGGCAGTTGAGAAAGGCTCATTGAGTTTCCTCTGGGGATAAATGTTATGGCACTCTACCCACTTGATTCTGACGTTTTTCAAGTAAAACCTTTAACCTTTCAACGTGACTGCATCACAAGGGTCAGGGAGTTCACAGGATCATTAGGAACGATCCTCTCAGGACGATTAAAGTCCGTTGTAAATGCCATGGGAAGCTGAGCCAAAGCACTGAACACATACTAGACGTCACCATCATCTGTATTACCTCTATGGGGCAAAGGCAATGTTTAACTCCTATTTACATAAGTGAATATAATTTGTATTGCCAAATTCATGACCCTATGTCATCGTGTTATCGTGCTGAGTATTTCAGCGAGAATGAGCTGAAGAGATAGACAACAAAGTAATGAGAGAAATCCGGTAAATACTGCTGTTGAGCACTGGCAGAGAGTAGCTTTTTGTTTTGTTTCTCATGGGTGACCCTCTCTTCTTCTCTTGTTTCTCCTCCCTCTCCTGCTCCTCAGGCTCTGACACCCATCCTCTCCCACTTGCTTTTTCCCTGTCGGATCAATATGCCCCCTAAGTGCTGTCTGACTAAAGGCATATTCCGCATTTAAGTTCACTTCACACTGCAGTGGCTGTAACTCAATCTCCACATTACACCACTCCCTGATGATGCTCGGTGCCATTTCCTACAGCTTCTGTAATGTGGGCTAATGTCTCTGTGTTGTGTCTGTGTGTTGCCATCAGAAATTCTCTGTGTCATATCATTATGCAGTAAGAGTAATAGATTTACCTTCTGTCCTTAGCTCCTATAACAAGTCACCCATGTGGTAAAAAGCACACACTTTTTGTTTCTAACCTATACGCATATGGTATTGATGAGGGGATTTAAACCAATTGCCATTTGGCCACCATCAGGGATGTGTAGAAAAGACTTGAGACATGCAGGCCGAGATGTGCAGCTTGTGAGTGGCAGCAGTTTTTGCCTTCATACAGTGGAAATCAGTGCATTGCTGCTCACAGCTTCATTGACTATAATCGGTGTTCTGTTATTGTTGTCATGGGTTCATAACCCATACTCATGTTGTATCATCATACGCAGGCAGGTTATAGTCAGATGTGTTATCAGTCTGATGATTCCAAAGCAGCCTCACACATTGAAAGGAACAGTAAAATAAAAGTACGGAATTCGTCCTACGAGCCCAATAAAAGGATCAAGGGAACGTATTGATTCAGACACAAACCCCAGTTACTTATCAGAGGTTTTCATCCAACATTCACTTTAGAATGAAAATGTATTTTTGAGGATGCTACCTTGTCATCTGCAAGTGCCTTCATCGTTTAAGTGTTGATTATACAAATAAATATGATTTTATCCACAATTATCTAGGTAATGCAGTGTAAATATTCCAAATACAGCGCACAATCAAACCGACACTGACTTCCTTAGGTGTCCAAAATAAGTGTTGCTGCTGCCCCCGTCCACAGCAGCACATCTCGTTGCTCTTCAATCTTTTATACTGTGATGAAATACGATAAAATGATGCAAAAGTACAGGAATGACGCCATTATTGTTATGTTATCAAAGGGAATGAAGAGCTAATCCAAATAACGAGGATGAGGATGCCCACTCTAACCTGGAACCTCCGGATGAGTACATTATAGTGCTAATACATATATTTTATTTTTTATATTTTAGCATTTTACAAGTGTAACTGCATGTTCCTAACAAAGGAAAACATGACACTTGAGAGTTTAGGGCACATTAATTAAACATTGTACGGTACAAATGCATGCAAACAAAAGGTGCCTTTCAAAACAACTAATATGAGCATTATCTGAAGGGGATTGTTTATGCAGCGGAGTTATTCACACTCCTTAACAGTATTTGGCATTAATGCCTTGTAATGCTAATCGACACCCACCATTTCACAGTATAGAACAGGGGTCACTAACTGGCGGACCACAGTCCCGACCTAGACACCTTTGTTTCCGGACCCAGGACCTAAAACCGATAAATAATTGAGAATTATTAAATTTTGATGTAGCGTTTCTATTTTAACCGGCGCAGCTTATCCAGCATTTACGGCACTTGTTCAGCGGTGCAGGAAACACACCGACCAATGCGTTGAGAATCACATCACGTGATGCAGCTCAGCCAATCAAATATGGGCATTCTGACAGGTTTCTGACAAGAGTTAACTGCGTCCTTTTGTATTTCAGTTGCTGTTAGCCCCCCAGGTACTCACAGTACGGCATCCATCTCACGCTACATTACCTGTTCACGTGACATCCCCAATATAAACACCTGGTAAACGATTCAAAAACGCTTCTGTAGTACGTCCTGCTACAGTAGGTGTCTCCAGGAACATAATCATAAGAGAAAGTTGATTTAAAGACAAGGTTTGTTATCTAGATCCTGATAGCAATAAATCAAATGTTCTGACAAAAGAAAGCTAACAAATCTGGTATCCGTGGCTTTCTCAGGACTGTAATAAGCATGTACAGTCACTTCATTTAACAGGAATGTATCTATCTAACCTGCACTTACTTACCTACTGTCTACTGTACTATGAGTGCACAAGTACCCGTGCACGAGCTTAACAGCTGTGAATACGAACTGTCGCTTGTTAGTTGATTATATTTGTAATGAACATTTTGGAGGAGTGGCATTGAGGGAGGCCAGACGACGAGAGAGCTGTCAATGCTACCAGCTTTGCAGCTTTCTTGCTAGATGTATCATCTTCTGGAGCTAGTGCTGCTAGCTACGTTCATTGGGAAAGAGCTGGCAACACAGGACTGGGTTTTTAGGTTGGAAGATCTGTAAACGATCTGTGGCATTGTCTCAAGATTGCCTTTAATAAATAAAGAATAACTTATGTAATCCAATAAATCACTCAACAATGATGACATAAAATATGACGAAAGACATTCAAAGATCCATTCGAAAACCTGGAAGAGCCACAGAAGCTTTGAATGTGAAACAGTGACATTGAGCACAGCCTGCGTGGTTTCCTCCTCTACTCCTTCAGCTCCTGCCTTCCCCTTCCAGCACATCTTAAGTCAGTCAGCCGGCCTCTTTGATGTTATTTTGGGATCAATATGTTCTGGAAGCCAGTGAGCCACTCTTGTGCTTCTGCAGGAAGAGGTGTGTGTGTGTGTGTGTGTGTGTGTGTGTGTGTGTGTGGGTGTGTGTGGGTGGGGGGGGGGGGGGGGGGGGTGACAGTTTTGTCAAACAATGACACATAAGGAAGCATTGCATCTCCGTTTTTCCTCAGGCCACTCTGACTTGTCTGATGCACTTTCTCACCATGTTCTGAAGCGAACACCAGCTATGGAAAATACATTTGTGGTGTTAACAAGCAGATGGATGCTGAGGTGGAGTGTGTGTCTGCACACTGCTGCTTTATAGACTGGAGACTTAGCTTGGTTACACCCACAGGCACTCAGCATTGAAAATGCTTACATAAATATGAATATTCACACATAAGGAATCAACACGCAGACATACACATCTGGATGATACTTATCAACCATGCCCACTGTATTGTCTTTTATATTTCATTATTGTTTGTATTTATGTAGGTGTTTATCAAAATACCTATTACAACTTTCATTTAATAATAAGAAAAACATGAAATAACCTTTAAACGCGTGCTTGCTGGCGAAGAAAATTACAAGTGCAAATAAATGACTATTAATGTATTAAAATATGAATTATTTGCATGTGAAACATTGCGTTGTGGTTTTAAGTTGAAGCATTTCAACCAGCTAAAGAATCATCTGAACTTGAAAGAGTGACATGTTGAACCCAAGGAGCTGAGGTGCTGGAGCTGGCAGCTTCCAGAGTCCTGTACACAGCACAGCTGGACACAGCACAGCTGTCCTATATGTGAGCAATAAACCAAGTCTTCACGAAAAAAGCCAAAGAAATTCTACTTGAATTGTAAACAGTGACAGCAGCTGAATTGTCAGTTAACCAGGTAGGGATGAAAACAGAACTGGCATTTGGAGGGTTACAGATGAGAGCCGTACACTTACAGCAGCTGTATTTGTCATGTTGTGAGTAATTAAACATAATGACCAAAACTAAAACTGAAATTGTAAACATTAATAAAGTCAATAAATTGATAACCATTTACAATACTGTATTGTCTCGGGATGGGAGGATATAGGATCGTATCGTTGATCGGGATAAAAACGTTCAATGAGTTGATCGTGGTGAATTTCCATTATCAGGATAATCGTGACGAGTGACTTGTAGAAGCTGTCTAGCTCGCCATCATGGAGCCTGATTCATACAAACACAGGAATCATCATGTCAGAAAGAACACAATGCTATCCTTTTAAATGGTTACTATTTATCCTTCATGTATGCGGGGGGACCTTGAGTTATGATTACGGTACCTTATTCAAGATCATTTCATTGTTTGTTTATCAACAAAAACAATGTCCTAAATGTGATGCAATAAAAATATGTGGATTAGTAAAGTTGTTCCAGTAAGTTTCTTAAGCATATTTTGATGATTATCGAGATAATATCATAAATCACAATTATTTTGGCCCCATGGCTATTGTCTATATAAGCTGTTCCATATCTGGACAATGTTTAGCTTGTTATGATGGACAGGTCTTTCTTTATTCATTTCATTTTTCAATTCTGGTCCATTTTTATTGAAGAGGAAGTAATATTGACTGCATCTACACAAATGTTAAACATGCTGTTTATCAGCAGCTTTAGAACAGACACACTGTGGCAGTATCAGCTGGAGCTCCACATGTGCTCGGACTTACAATGCAAACACACACACAGACACTCCTTCATGCTATTACCTCGAGCCAAAGTCCCTCAGCTACATTTCAATCTGCATTCATATTAGTGTCAAAGCAGCCGAGCTTCTTGCCGCCCCCGTGAATAGCCATCACCAATCCATTTGGACTGGGTTATCATCAGCTGGCACGAACCCCAAATCCCATTTCACCCCTTCTACCAGCTCCTGCTCTGTCCCTCACTCTCTCGCACCAACACCATCCCTTACTTACTAAATACAATCAGTGTTGCTTATATACAGCTCCAGCAGGTTAGCTCCTGTTCATATATCACTCACTCAACTTATTTTCTGTATATTATTAAATTGTAGTATTTCAAGAGTTTCAGCACAGTAAGTGTAGCTTCAAAGGTAAATCTTGTACATGTGTTTTTGAGTGTGCTTAAGCTAGATATGAATCTCATGAGGTTTAAAATATTTCTTCTATCCGTGGGCTCAAAATCATTGTTAGATCACAACGTTACCGCCATTGCTCCAAAAGAGAAGAAGCAGCAGGTGATGCCACTCAGATGTCAGCTCTCTAGTTGTTGTCACAGGTGCTGATGAAACCTGCTTGTGCACATGTCATGTGTGTGTGTGTGAAAGTAGTATATAGGAAGGATTTGCACTGGTAGTAATTTGTTTGAGGAGCTGAAACCAGAATATTTGTAAAGTAGCTCTACATGATGCTGTGAAGAAGCTGGATCCGGTTATTGGAGTTATTATGCAGACCTGTTTGGGGCATTATTGGATCACTGACATGCCCTCATTCAGTGATCCCTTTTGCATTCATTTGTCACTTGTCTGCACACCAGGACACCTTGTTGTATCTCGTTGCGTTGCGTGTTTATTCATCATTAATATTTGTTTCATAATGTAATTCTGAGTATGATCTAACCTTGACCATACATCACAGTTTAGTGCCCCATGTAGTCCTACTACAGGAATACCTCATGCTGAAAACAGTTGGCAGTGAATATTTTGCAGACACATATAACATAAAGGTTCTGTTTGATATGTCGAAAAAAACAGACTCCAGATGGCATAATAACCCCCAAAACACATTTTGCTAATGCAAATAGTTGCACAGTGTGAACGGCACACACAAAAGCAACGAAGTGTCTTCCTCGCTCTTCATCCATCCATCCGTCTCTCTGTCTCTCCTGCTCTGTAAGCACAGCTCTGACTTGCTGCTTGCCAGCTGCATAATAAATGCTGCCTGGTTGGTTCACATGGGATCACAAGCCTCTGCATTAGCATTCCTCACACATGCACACAAACACACACACACACACACACACAAGCATGGCTGACAGCAGTGACATCACCAGGCTTGTCAACCTGAACACACTCTCAGCCTTTCTACACAGAACCAACTACTAACACCTTGATGCTTCCTCTCTTCAGCTCATCTGTATATTCCCCACTGACTGCTCCACCATATACAAGATGCACACACACATTACAGACGGCTCTGCTGATGAGTCAGAACTTCCAGACTCATCCATGAATATTAATGTGTTGACACAAAACGTAAGACATTTAGGCTACTAAAAGTCTCTGACTCAGTATTCAGTTGTGTTCATTTACTGTTCAATCAGAGCTGAAATGATCCTATAACTTACTGTACAAACACTGGGCAGCTCCTTTTCTTCTGCAAGGTCATTCTTCATTGTGGATGAATGACTCATTTCTAAAGTCAGGTCTGCAACCAGCACATTAGGTTTTTTTCATCCTTGTTTTCAGCTGTTTCTTAACTAAATGTAGCAATGCTAAATATAAAGACAACAAAGACAACATGTATAATGGTTTACAGCAGAACAAGTATTTGTAACAACTTTGACTTTATATCATTATCAATTTGATTTCACATTTCCCATGATAAAAAATACCTATAATGATGAATAGAATGATGAAAGGCTTGTAATACATTGCTTTTCTTTCCTTTCCACTAATGAATGATGTGTTTGTCCCAGTTAATTAACGTCTAATCTGTTAAAGATTATGGGTTTCTGGTCTTGTGTGGGCTGATCGGCTGGTTGAACTTGTGGTTAGATGTCAGTGGGACCAGTTGAATCTGCTTAGTATAAGGTCATGATGAGAGTAATCACACAGGCACCAACGACAATTAACCCTTCGCTAAGTCCCGCCCTTGAAACGCAGACTGGCCAATCATAGCATAGCTTCAGCAAGCGCTGCACAGAGTCTGACAACTATTTGGTTTCAGATGTTCCTCGTGTTCAGGCTGCTTTAGTGGATTTGAAGCGTGTCTTGGTTAAACGTTGAGTAATAGTGATACTCGTTACCCAGAGAGGTTGAAGGAGAGATATGTTTGTAAATGTTACGTTTACCTAACAACCTGTGGAGCTAACGTTAGCAGAGTACGTTAGCACATCATTAACTAGCATTAGCACCTCTATGCTAAGCTAGCTACTGACAGCAGCTCTGGTAAGTTAAATGCGTTTGTTTTTACATCTGCAGTACCTTTAATATGCTTGTTTGTATATTATTATTTGTGCAACTTGTTTTTATGAAGTTTTAGCTGCAGTCAGAGCAGAGAGGAGACGCACTCTCGGCGTATTCTCTGCAGTTAGTGTTGGCTTCATTTTTACACGAAACAAATAACCGTAGCTGTGTTTCAGCTGCAGGACAGCAGTGAAGGCCCAGGTATAAAATGCACCGCCCGCCACTGATGGAGTAACAGCAGGGGGCAGGGCTTGGAAACATGTAATGTTTATTGATAATGAAGATCTGAAGTCAAAAGGAGAATCCACTACCAAAAATGGGTAAGTTGTGCTCATCCCAGCAGCATGTGTGAACATTGCGGTTTGACTGAGTTCAAAGTTCAATGTTAGACAAAAGAAAAATGTTATTGAGATATATACTCAAGTTATTGAGCGATTCATAATGTTGGTAATTATACTGGATTTATTGTGCAGGCTTTACTTGGAGTATTGAGGTTCCAGGCTCTGCCCTCATGATCAACCACATAACGTTTGTCCACTTTGGAGCTGTCTATTCTCCCTCCATCCTCCTTGGATCTGGGATGGATGTGAAGGGAGGGCGGAGGAGAGGAGGGGAGGTGCTGGCTAACCTCAATGAGGCCTAATTAGAGAGATTAGAAGTGGAGGGAGTGACTCACACTACAATAGCAGCTCTGACCTAACTGCTAATGTTCTCCACCCAGCCCATTTAATCCAATTCACATCCATTATCTTTAGCCTCTTTGTGCTCGCTCACCCTCTGTCCTGTCACTTACTGCTGAATGTCATCCTTTGTTTTTTTCGTTTTTTTCTTTTCGTCACATCCTTGGACATGGAAGAGAATCAGTGCAGATGTGAAGGATGGTGAAAGATCTGGCCTTTCACTCTTCCTCATGTAACATCTAATTCATGCTTTTATTAAGAGCAAACCAAACCAATGGGATCTAATGATAGAATTAGCAATATGTCTTCAGTTTAGTGGTCACAATTAGCTGACCGCAGGTTTTGCATAAACCTGTTTGTTTATGGGATTGGGGATTCAACTGATCAAATCTGAATCCATCAAACCTTCATCAAATTAATCAATTATAAATTACATTTATTAATATTAGTGCTGGGCAACGATTAAAATTTTGAATCGCGATTAATCGCATGATTTTTTTGCGATTAATTGTATTGTTATGCGCAAAGTTCAATAATGAATTCAAAAGTAGTGTATTGCGCACTTTTATTTTAAAAGTACTGCTATATGAACAAAAGGGCAATAACATTTGGTTTGTAAACACATTAAACACATCAGGTTATTTTTAACAGCAGTATTCTCTTTACACAGCAGCAGTTATAATGATTCTGATAATAGATATTCAGCCGGTGTGTTTGTTAAATTCTCAGTCGCGATAACTAAATGATGCTTATTATACATGTTCCAAACAAAACACTTTAAGAACTCGAAAAAAATAATTTAAATAAATCTTTTCTTTTTTTCTTTTCTGGTATTTTGGTCAGACACATATGCAACACTGATTACCGTAATATGTGTGGTATTTGTTATAAATGTACGTTGGTACATAGAGGGTGATACGAAGCTGTAGCTGGAGGGATGTAATCGTTGCCCAGCACTAATATATCTACTCTATCTGTATATATGTATACCTCCCCAGATCAGCAGTAACACCTAAAGACACACACACACACAGTGAAACAAAGGGGTAATAAAACTTCACACACACAAACACCTCCCTCCCCCAAACAGGTCAGCAGACTCACTGGGGAAACACACTGGGAAAGGCAATCTACAAAATGTGTGTTCATAATTCAAACTAAAGCGAAATACAGTAATTTATAAGTTATTTCGCCATTATTCACTTTCCTAAAGTCTCCAAAACTCTGAAAAAACACACACTTTGCCTTTTACGCAGGCAGCAGACTCTCGCTGTTACGCAGTGACGTCCCGTGTTGTGGCTGTACATCTTCCTACTGAAGCAGCATATCGCCGTTTTTGAAATTTCATTGGCTATACGAAGCGTCATCAGAACGATCGGTTGCAATTGGCTCGGCCTTTTCACGAAAGAAGAGGGGCGGGCACTTTCCTTCAACGCGGACTCTTGTTGGCTATTGTAGGCTGTGGACGAGACATGGAAGCAAGTGAGGTGGCAATCGAAAGGTCAGAGTGCAGCCGCCATTTTGATACCCAGATATCGGCAATGTTTACATGCAAGCTGGAGTTATGACGGAAAATGCATAAATAATTAGGCATATCTGCCGGCTAATTTGAAATGATGCAACAGCAGTCCGTGGGTATTTATGGAATATTTTATTGGATTGGATCGTCTGGACCTTTGCCAATGTAACAAGAGCGTTTTTGTCTGAATATTATTGATGGGTGGATTATTATGAGGCTTCATCGGTGAGTTGCCTCGATTTTGTAACTGTTTGTTTGTTGGTTGGTGGTCTGACAGAGGCGTTGATTGTACCTGCTGTTGTGATTGTGTCTTGAAATGGTTTGCATCAATCGAATCACAAGAATCGTAGATTTCCAAAGACATGTCGCATCAGTACCTACCTATACATAGCAGTTGTGTACATAACACAGGTTTACAGTTAACACTCCAACGGCCCGCAGTGTCAGCAGGATTGCTCTTTGCTGATGAAAAAGAAATCGCAAGGAGAGGTAAAGATTTTTTTTGTTTGTATTTTGTACCCGGATACGAAACTAACGGTTACTATCTATGAGCACCCATGTCTGTGCCTTTTAAAGAACTTTTGTCTAAAAACTAGCAGCAAATTAAAAGTGTTGTACACCAAATATATATAAAAAAGTCTTGAACGTACAATAGCTGATGATGTTGCTTCTTTCTAATTGCTAATTAGGATTGCAATACAATAGGAGTCAATTCAAAAATAGACTCTTGCATTGTGTAAGAGTTTGAGGTTTTCACGGTGAAATCTTGATATGACAGTAACTCTCAGCTCACTTAAGGCAAGGTCTTTTTATGCACGGGAAAGTGAGTATCAGCAGTCGCCAGTCGACTCCATCATCCTCAGCTCTGACCGGCTTCAGTCCCACATCAGAGAGGGCCCTTTCAAAGCGCCTCCAAAGGCTCAGCAGCACCAGGCTGCCCAGGCAGGCCGAGGTTGGGTCAACCCGATAAGGCGTTCAGGCTCACTCCTGGCTGAGCAGGGAGTCTGGAGTCTGGAGTACGGTGAGCGTCATGCCTTTGATTCGCTGCAATAGCCACACTCCTTTCTGCGATAGGAGCTCAAATCCAGCCCGTTGACGATCAAATAGATGATTTCACGGACACATATGTGAGTGTGTACTGTGTGTGTACTGTGTATGTACTGTGTGTGTCCTCTGAGACACAATCAGAAAGCAGTGTCTGGAATGAACCCCGGTAATGAAGAGTTGGCCCTCTGTGTCGCACTTTTTAAGCCCAAAATAATCAGAACGGATGAGCAAGTCAACAAAGACTCATAAAAATAAAGATTAAGACACAATCAGGGCCCACACAATCAGCTTAGAGATGACATTTGTGTGTTTCAGTTGATAAGCATGTCGACTGCTCCAGATGGCTCACACTGGTGTAGCTCAGGATTAGGGAAGAATAGATATAAAAAAGCACATCGTCCTAGCAACTGCAAAAAAAAAGGCAGTGTGTCTATCAATGCATGAGATCTGAGCATTGGATTTCCTCCTGCAGTTTTTGTATAAACTACACACTGCCACATGTAAACATCACAATTTAAAGCATCATCTGTCTTAAATATTAACCTATTAACAAAACAATATAGAACAAATATTATGACATTGTTATTGTTAGTTCCGGGAGTTAAGCCCCGATACAGGACTGTAAAATAAACCAGCTCTCCGTTTAAAGGGTCCGGATCACCAAGCCCGCCGGGTTCTCGGTGATCTGTTGATGCTGGTGGTCGAAGAAACTCCCTCCAGACGTCTACCCTGCTTCCTCTGGCAACCTCACACGGCAGAGAGGCCCTCTTGGCCAGGGGGGGGCAATTATTTTTCCCAAGGGGCCACATGAGAAACAGGGACTGTTGTGGAGGGTCAATTCTGCTCAACATTATTCCACCTCTTTATAAAAGGCAGTACATTGTATGGTTTTGATGAGCTGTGAGTGGTAAGAGTAAATATTATGATCAGTGGTGGAATGTAACTAAGTATATTTACTTAAGTACAAATTCAAGGTACTTTACTTGAGTGTTTCCATTTTATTCAGCTTTGTACTTCCACTCCACTACATCTCAAAGGGAAATGTTGTACTTTTTACTCCACTACATTTGTCTGGCAGCTTTAGTTACCTTTCACATTATAATTGTTCAAACCCTTCCTAACTACTGAACAACAGAGAATAAAGGAGTTAGAATGAGCTCCACCTGAAACGTCTGCAGCAGGAATAAGGACCCAAAAAATATACATTTGTAATATCCATATATAATAGTAAGACACTGACAGGGATTATGTTTCTGATAAATGAGTACTTTAATTACTATTGTTTGTAGTACAATGACCTCATTTTCTGTTTTTCCGTTCAGTGGGGAACTCTAGTGTGTGTTGGGCCTGAAGTGCTCTGAAGTCAGGCTGAATGTGTGAGGTGAGATGTGAAGGACAGCTGACAGGTGATGTCAGTGAGAGAGGATCTGGATTGGTAAACTTCCTCACGGAGAATGTTTGTTCACATATGTAGGTGGATCCAAAGAGAAGCAACATCTTCTGAGCTTGTTGCTTTAGCAGCTTAGCTAGCAGAGCCTCAGATGTCCGTGCCGCTGCATCAGTCAAGTTTCAGTATTTCTCCGTGTGTCGTAGACCAGCTGCTATAACTAAACAAAACAACAAAGGTTTCTGTATCTGCCAATATGGATCACCAATGATCGGCAATTAGTATCTGCGGCAAAAAAATACGTCATCGGCCATTGACATCTTTCTAAAGTGCATTATCATTTCATATCCAAATTATGAATTTTTGTTTGATTACATCCATATTGTGCATATTTCAGAATGACTCGTCTCATCATCGACCAACAATAACCACACTGACTCCTCAAGGAATTTATTCTCCCTCTGGGAGGTACATCGGGTGTAGTTCTGCATGTATTGTGCTGTGACTGGGAGGATGAGTGGAACAAGATGAAGAGTTGACAGCATCAGCCTTGACACAAACGGGTCTGAGAGAGAACACAGAAGCCAGTTATTATTCCAACAATTATCACTGCAGCTATAGGAACAAGGACTTTCTCTGCTGGCGGAGGAGTGGATGGGGGGGGGGTTTAATGGAGGATAATATGTTTTGGTAGCCATGGCAACCACGACTTTGAAGGATGGTGACCCCCGCCCGCCTACCCATTCCCTCTTTGTCTCCATGTGGTGTACAGTGGTGGTGCCTTGGAATAAAGCTGCTTTAGGTACAATTTTCACATTTATTGAATATGAAAAAGATTCTTGTTGTAGCTGGATGACATTTCTGATATTATCCAAATGATTGTTGAGGGGTTTTATGAGCATAACAGAGTATGTAATCCTTTAGCTGATTTTAAAGCATGAAAATCAGCTACAGAAGAAATGGCATGTTGTCTTGACTGTGTCGATAACTCTTTGTTATCTCCTAAATGTTCGGAACTATGTCTTTTTTAATTGTATTGCTTTTGTTTTTCATGTTACACACAGTGTTTTTGCTTGACACATTTTCTATGGATGTCTGTCATTTACCACATTTCATCATTTATTGAGGGTGTGATGATAAATAAAGGTGATGCATTTACATTTGGCATACTGAGTAACATTTGCATTTCTTTACAGTCGATGGCCTTGAAAGTCAGTTTCTAGGCAATTCTATAAGTTGGAAACACTTTTTCAACGGAGGCGTTTCGACATTATCAATATATCTGTGTTCTCTACTGTGACTACAAATCAGAAACTGCAGCCTTACTGCATGCGGAAAAGTCATGTATGTCGTTCTTAGAACTCGCACCGTCTTTGGTGAAAGTGCTTCTAAAGCCGCTCCCTCATCTTGGTGTGAGACATTTTAAATCTCTGTTTTATCTTTTATATATTTCTTTAATGTCTTAATGTTTTTATACATTTTTTACCTTGTTGCTGCTGAACTGACTGATCGTCATGTCGCCAACTTCATTTCGTTGTATGTTTTTACGATGACAATAAACATCCTTATCCTTAAACTAGGTTATTCTATAAGCACGCAAGATTCTACAAACAGGATTAAGGATCATTTGAGTACTGAATGTACATTTCCTGTTACTGAATTACAATTTTTTGGTTGATGCAATTTGCTCAATATATTCTGTTGTGTCTTTTATTCTTCATGTTAGTTTTAATGCTTAACTGTTTTGTTATTTGTCTTTTAAGTTCATTTCATGAAGTCTGAAACACTCTGACATATTTCTGGTCTCCATGCTGCAAAGTTCAAAGTCTTGTTTTATCACTGAGCTGCTAGCATGAGTGGCAAGAGGAAACATGATGGTATTGTGTTACCAGCCATCTGCAGTGCAGCTTAAAACACTTAGCCTGCAACCCAAAACGCCTGTGTGTGCGCCTCCCTGCCTTCATTCTGTGGTTGCTTCTGAGTAGAACATGTAATGCATCGTCCTCACCCACCTACCGTACAGCTGAAAACAAGGTGGGATCAAAGCCCGACACACATCATAATGGACAAACTGTGTATCACTTCCAACAGTGATATCGGATGCAATGTGTGACTCAGTCAGTGTTACCAAAAATGATGTAAAAGAAACCCATCTAGATGAGACAACATGCACTCCCTGCACCAAAAATCTTGATTTTCACCTCCTGAAAGTTGAATCAAAGTGAGGAGTGTTAAAAGGGGGCTTGTGGCAAAGACAGGAAAACATGTGACTGTGATGAGCCTGCGAGCATGGCAAAATGTGTGTTTTTAATGTGTGTCTGTGTGCTAATTTTGGCCAAGAGGCCTGGGAATGATGTTGCTGGCTAAAGCACGGTTCCCTGGTTTAATGGTAATTAGATTTTGCTTTTGGTTGGCTCGCCCAGCGCCTGGCAACATCATGTCACAGCAGTGGTCTTTGGAGTGACACCGCCTGAGAGGCTTTTTTTCACTGGCCAGAGCCCAGAACAGGGCCGCAGGCATGAAGGCAGAGCAAATGACACGGCACCACAAGAAACACAGCTATGGAGAGGGTGAGGGGAAGGGCAGAACTAAAAAGCAAAAGATGGTAGTGGAGGAATTCAGAATCCTGATAAGAGTTTTATGCTGGAATGAAAGGTGTGTCCAGTGTACTGGGTATTTGATTTTTGATTAATTTCGCACAGAATTTGGGTCAAATCATTGCAGCCTTATTTCTGACTGATGCATTGGTTTTCCAGTACCTCTAATATATCCCTTTCAATCATTGCCCTGTATACAGTGAGAAGCAGTACGCAGCACATCTCGTACAAAGGAGGTCTCTCCTGAGAGGAATCTGCAGCCTGGGAGTGATTACACATTTAGTTACTGTTACTGTGGTTCCTAGGAAGCCGCTCAGTCACATGAGAGAGAAAGCAGAACACAAGTTGTACACAACCAGTGAGACTATTTTAAAGTTTGCAGATAGCAATGGTCCAGAGTGTAATATTGTGTTCATCTCATGTCAAAGCAGCATTAGTCCTGCAGACAGTCTATTCTTGGATCACGTTAACTTAATTAATATCAGCACCAAAATACTGCTGATTCTAGCAGCTGCTCCGTCTACCATCCTACAAATGGTGGCATAGTTCAGGAAGTATGAATTCCGTGATGATCCATTCCACCATCCCTCCATCCCCCATCATACATCCATCACTCCATCCATCCAACCCTCCCTCTATCATCCATCAATCCATCCTCCATCAATCAATCCGTACATCCATCCATCCCTCCATCCATCCATCCATCATACCTCCATCAATCCATCCATTCATCCATCATCTATCTGCTTGCTCCTGAGGTGCTTCAGAGGTGTCTCTAAGACTCCCGTTAGTTAGTAAATCACAGTACAGTGGATTGGATTACAGGCTCTGATTTGGTTACTGATTAAATGAACATTCTGACACTGATGAGTCAATGAGCTGCAATTTGAAAGCAGCACATGATGACGACGTCAGTTTCCACCAGTGCTGATTTACTTTCCTCCACCACTCCTAAACCAAAGAGCACACACCAAAGAAAGGAGGAAAGAACACACACATCTAGGTTGTGATTGCAACCTGTTTGAATATTATTTGGATCGTTCACATGATCTTTTGCTAATGAGATGGGTTTGGGAAAATGATCAGTGAATTACTGAAACACACACCAGATGAGCGAAGGAGGACTCAAACCAGGACTGAGACATCCCCATCAGGGTTTCCTCACAGCTAAATGTGTGACAACTACTCAGGGTATACTATATACATTTAGAGGGTGAAACTGTATCCAGCGGGAATATCGCAGACAAACTAACATCTGCTATTTGATTCTACAGCTGTCTGTTTTTGGTCATCAGTGTGTCTTATCCAGGAAACATGAAGCATATGTTTGGGGGTTAATGACTAAATTCCCCCCTTTAACAAGTGACTTAATACCACAAGTCCTAGTATCAGGGCTCCAGACTAACTCTTTCTAATAGGAGCACACAATTTTGTTGTCGCAAAATGACACATACAACAGGAACTGTTGTATGTTGACTGATGACATTGTTTTATGGTGGCACATAGGAATGGTTACCGGTCTGCACCTCTATGGTTAAGGTTCGGTTTGGGCATCTAAGACTACTTTAAGGCTATGGAAAGGTCACGTCATGGTTAAAAATACATTTTACAGACTGGCTTTTATGTGATGTCGTCGCTTTTCTGTTTTATTTCAGTTTTATTTTAATTTGTGGATTTTGCTGAATCTGGTTGGCAAGAAACCGGACATGAACCACAGTCCCCTGTGTCCAAAGTGCCACACCTAATGTAAGGGTATGTTATGTTTACATCTATACTACTACAGCAATGTAAGACCTTCAGCTAGCACAGGCATTGTCTACTGTTGTGAAAACTAAAATAGCACTGGTTAACCTTAACTTGTGCGTTAACGCAGTTTTGTTTATTATTATTATTATTTTGAAAGTCCGTTGCTCACTGGCTCTGAATACACAGACAGACAGACCATGGGTCACAGGAGGGGCGGGATGTTGATCAGGACTGGCTTGGGATGGGCATCATCACGCGTCTCAACCAATGAGAGCATTTGGGGTGGGCGCTGCGGTGCGATAGCCTATCAGCGTTGAGATGCTCCCCCTGTCATCACTGACGTCCTGATGTTGAATCAGGAAACACATACTGTAGCCGTCTGTGTTCACCCAGAGCTCTACGATACCTCATATCAACAGAGACCGGACCAAACTATGTGTATACATGTGTGTGTGTAAACCATATGGTACAAACAATGAATAGACGCTGCCGTATTTACGCCTATGTGACGTTATGTTGAGTGTTGATGGAGCTGCTACAATGTTAGCTTAGCCTAGCACCGATCGATCCAGACTCCATTGAGAAAACAAGTATTTTAAACGTTATTTTCTTGTCGTCTTGTGGATAAAACTAACAAAACATGAATTCAGACTTTTTACAAATCGGCATCATTACGTAGTTATTTCGGAGTCCCTTTTTGTCCCTTTAATGCAGTTAAATCACAGCCAAATCAGTTATTTAGTGTTCATACAGCTGTAGTAAACAGCCGACGTGTGGCTCACTAGACAGTGAACACAGCTTGATGAAATCCACGGAGCTCCTCCGGACTGTTATGAACCAGACATGACGGCGTTTAGTTTCCTGATATCTGGGACTTCCACAACACGTACTAAGCAGTCCAATCTGGGGAAGAGTTTCGATTCAATTATAGTGGCTTAAATTATTCATAGAATATTATTTCAACACACATTGCTTTTTTTGTTGTGTTGATTTCATAAAATATATATAATATACAAGAAATATTTTAACTGCTACTGTGTAAAGGGAATACTGCTGTTAATTAAAAAGAACCTTATTTGTTTAAAGTGTTTACAAACCAAATGTTATTGCACTTTTGCATATAATATATATATATATATAGTAAAATCCACAAATTAAAATAAAACTGAAATAAAACAGAAAAGCGACGACATCACATAAAAGCCAGTCTGTAAAAATGTGTTTTAAGAAGTGATTTAAAAGAGATGAGTGATTCTCCTCAGGCAGGTCGTTCCAAAGCCCAGATATCCAAAAACATGATTGGTTTTCCCGGTATCTGGTTTTCTTGAATTACTGGCAAACCGATTGGTGGAACAAAGGCTGGATTACTAACCAGACAAAGCGAGAAACTGCCTCAGGGCCCCAGACCCCCAGGGGTCCCTCTCTCCTGAATGCCCCAGATTCAGTGTCTGTCAGTTGGTTTGTAGTAAATGAATCACTTGCACGTTACTTTTCTATCTTTCTGAATATGAACCACTAAACTACAATATCAGTTGTGGAGGGACCCTGATCTAGTTTTCAAAGACTGCTCCACCAATTTAACTTTGTACTCCTATAAAAGTGTGTCACGGCGTACACTTCAAAAAAAAAAAAAAAAAAAAAAGACCTTTTGGCCACAGGTGTACTGTATGATAGTAAAAAAAGAAATGAAATGAAGGCTTAATCAATCACATAATAAGTTCATTAATTAATTAAATATTTTTCAACCTTAAATGCCATCAATTAAATATGGAATCCCTTCACTGTCTTTGAGCTGTTGGCCAAACTCATGAAGATAATTGTAGACAACACATATCTCTAGTTACTTTGGCATTCGTACTGTTTTCGAAAATTTTACATGCTAATTAATTAATTGCAGATCTGAATGAAAAAAGTGTGTTCAAGAGCCAAATTCAATTTTTTCAAGAGACTCCAGATTAAACAAACATCTGGAAGAAATAAGATGTATTTATTAGCAGCAAAAGCAGTTTTCTGACTTCTTTTAGACACTGAATTAGGTTGCTGTCCTATTCTTTCTCTCTCAGTGTGGAACCTAGAAAGTACTTCAGGAGCGTCAGGCTTGGCTGATTTCCATTCGATTTCCCCTGCGGGTCATCCATCGGCCTGGGGACGTGGCGAGCTGGAGCGCCCAGCCCGAGGTGATTAACAGAAGAAAGATGGATGCAGTTTGCGGCGTAAATCCAAAGGCGTTTCAGGTGGAACACGGGTGCTTGTCTAGCAATGAGGAATGGGGGAAGGCTTCACCCAATCCAACAGTGAAAACCTCCTCTCCCTCTCTGTCCTTACTCCAGTTTCAGCAAACAGAGGGGAGGCGAAGATGGAGAGGGGAAGTTAAAAAGAAGAATATCTTAATGCATGATAGAAAACTTCACTCAGAGAAACAACGGAAGAAAGAGTGACAGGGGCTGAGAAAGCTTGAGTGGAATCCTCTGCACCCAGAGGTGATAATAGTGAACCCCATCTGTTGAACATCAACAAAGTGGCCTCCTCCGCAAATCTTAAATTCAGCAGCCATGCACTCACAGAGGGCAAGACAAGACCTCTCCATCCATCATCCACCTAACATGTTCTCCTCACACAGAGCGCAAGATAATATCTCTCTGCAAAATCTATTGAATAATTTAAGCAATCAATCAATCACTCATTTAACCATGTCACAAATGCTAACAAATGCCCGTGTCAGGCTGAGGCTAAAGCCATCTCTTAAAATATAGTCAAACCTGAAATGTTCACTTTACAATGATATCCAACCAAACACTCTGAAACTGCATCTTACAAGTTACTATAGTGCCTGAATCAATCAATGTCATTCTAAAATTGCTATTGCTTAAAGTAAAAATGAAAAGAAGATACAGTGGCACAGACCGATGTATGGTCTGATGCCAAACTTCAGAAAACCTGATGGTGCTCGTTTTTCTACAGCACTGCAGGTACCACAGGTAACGTGGATCAGGGCTCGAGACTAACCGTGTCCCGGGGACGATAGAACATTTGCCTGATAATTCTACATTGTGAACAACACATCCATGTTGAAATCGGCAGGAGGAGAGCTAGATGATGTTAGCTGTTGCAACTGGTGAGCAGCAGTGCTGCTTGGCTGAATAACAGAGATAACGTACATAGGAGACATTGAGTTACATTATGATGCGTTCAAGCTCTAGCCAGTAAAGATTTGTATTGTGCGAAGTTAAATAAGAACATAATCATGATGTGTTCAAACGTAATCTTGTAAAATGTAGTTTCGGGTAGGAAGCTTGATGCAGATCAAAAGGAGTTAATTACTAATTATTTTGAAACCAGTATGCGAACGGTGATAAAGGAGTGTATGTTGAAGTATATGTGATTCATTGTTGTTTTTTTAAATTGGGTAGCAAACATCATGGCAATTCACTGGTATTGGTATCGTCTCCTAAACCTTTGGTATGGTGACATCCCGAGACTTAAATGATTTATCTGCAAAAATCAAATCACAGTCAGATTGAAGGTTTACTTGTCTTGAACAAACCAGTTAATCTGATTTAACGGTAAAATGTATCCTCTTAGCTGATTGTTCAGTGGCCACAGTCACTGACAATTTGTGAAAATGCTTTGCTACAGTAAACCACATTATATGTTGAAATTGCTTGCAGTAATATTGTTGGTGAAGTGTCATAACTGTAACTCTATATTTGAATCTGCAAATTGCTGGGTTACCCGTCAGGGTCTACTGTTTCTGTCCATATGTATCTGGTGGAAGGACAGGTGGAAGTGATTACAGGGAGTGAGACGTCCTTGATAACTGGAGTGTGACTGCATTATAGGAAAAGTCAAAGTTGCTATTAGAACTTCAAACCCGTTGTTTAGCGGAACCATGGCATGTCCATGTAACTGACAGGATTCATGCCTGACTTCCCCTCTCTGCAGGTGGAGCCTTTCTCCTCTGTCACGATCTTAACTCTCTCACTTCTCTTTGCAAGAAGCAAGATCATTTCTTTTCAAATGAATCGTTGCATGTTCAGTCCATGTTGAACAGCCAGCTCTTATTAGGCTAGAAGTGTGGCTCTAGGGATGGTGTTCTGGTCTGGTCTGCAGTAACTGAAATATCTCAACTGCTGGATAGATCGCCATGAAACGTGATACAGACATCAGATTCCATAGAGAAGGAACCCTGATGACTTTGGATCTTGTGCTACCAGTAGCGTAAAGCTATTTATTCTGGGACGAAATAGCTCAACATCTGGACAGGCTCACAGGTTTGTACGGATTCATGGTTCCCAGATGATATACTTTGACACTCCTCTGACTTCCCATTTCGCACCACTGTATTGTTGACATGTTTAGTTAATAGCAAAATGTCTTGACAACTATTGGATGGATTGCTATGGGATTTGGTATACATGGTGATATCCCCAACTGGATCAAAAATAATCTGACATAGTCATTTCTGTTTCCACCAGTAAGTCACGTGTTGTCAAATGTCTCCATGTTAATCCATGACAACACAAGGGCCTAAGGAACTTTACAGAGGAAAGTAAACTCCTCCACCACCATTCTCTCACATGGGGTCAGGGGGAGAATTGGCTTGGAGATTGAGAGACAAACACAGTCAACATAAAGTCAAATAAGACAGCTGGTACAGGACCGAGCACCAAAGACCAGAGAATCTTACAGCACAACAGAGATGTAAGATCGAGGGTGAGGTCACTAGAGATTAAGAAAGAAGAGATAGTATTGCTGTTTAAAGCACCTCCCCCTGGAACTAAGACAAATTGGGCTATGCTCTTGTCTCGGTGGCCCCCAAGTGCCCATCTCTCTCTCTGAGGAGGAAGCCAGGATCTCCCAAGCATTAAAGTGGAAAAACCAACGCCACTGCAAGAATTTAATGAGGAGGGCTCTGCACTGTTCTGCGCTCGGTGTGTGACACAACACTTCTTGGCATGCAGGGATTTTTTTCTCTCTCTGTTCTTTATTCACTGCCTTTATTTCCACTGCCTACACAGGAGGAAGGGAGTGGAAATCCAGGCTTGAAACCAGTCCTGGCCGAAAACAGACAATGATCCACGATGTGTTTAGCACTGCTTAGGAAAAAAGTCTGGAAGTAGAGGACAACTGCTAACAAAACAAATCCAATAAGAAACGTAAGACTTGTGAGCAGCCCAAGGTCTAAGGCACGATCAGTTTACTGTGTATAGATTGAGAAATGCACTTTTTGACTAATTGTCTGGTGTCTTTTAACAGTTTTATTTTGTATTTTATCTTTCTTTATGTGAAAACATATGTTGTATATTTACATTTATCAAACATTTAATTGCAGTGTTGTTTGTGAATTTTCCTCAAAATTCTATTAATGCATGTTATATCGTATAATACATTCAAACATTCAAGTTAAATCAACACCTAAATCTTAACTCCTGAAGCAATCATTAATGGTCAATAATGAGCTAGAAACAGTGCCACATATATACATGTACTACTTCATCTCACTGGGCTGACGCTGGTGCATTGACTCTGAACAGATCCCAGTTGAGTGGCTCGATGAAGCTGTGCACAACACCAGAAGAACTGAGCTGAAGAGAAGGTTTGTGCTCCCTTTGTAAATATCTGATCAATCATGTGCAGCCATGAGATTGGGGTACAGGCATTGACTTTTATTTGGGAGCTGCTTATGTGATATTGGTGGAGGGGGCGGGGGAAAAAAATAATTCTCAGAAATATTGTGTCTGTCTGTGGTCACAGAGACCGGACATAATTCTGTATATGTGTAAACCATGTCTACGGTATTAACAATGACATCGCTGCCTTATTTATACCTAGATGATGTTATCTAGCTACAAAGTTAGCATAGCCTAGCACGGATTGATCCAAACTCCATTCAACTCTAAGTTGTTCGCTTGTCGTCTTGCAAACAGCCCTTTACAAAGCATGAATTCTGATTCATTTTCAAATCGGCATCATAATGTAGTTATTTCAGCTATGTTTTCATCCGTTTATCGCATGTGAAACCACAGCGTATTTAACATGGGCCTGCCGATGCATTCAACCCACGTTGGACCCGTTCTCATGAGTCAGCTGTCACTCTGTTTGTTTCTGTTTTCAGAGACCTCAGTCTGCAGTGTAGTACACTTTCGTGATAAACCACAGAATTATACAGCGTTACATGATCACAGGGAGTTTGTGTATCAGGTCTCCACTTCTGTCTCTCAGGATGATCGGTGCCCTGATGTCGTTATTCTGTTTGCGCCGTGATACAAAAAGTCTGACTGGCTGAGTCCACAGAGTAGGAAATATAATAATGTACTAATAAATATGACAATAAACAAACAAATCCTGCCTTTTTCTAGCCACAGTACATATAGCCTATGTCCCAGTAAGAAAGACGAAAACATTATATCAATCAATTGATGGTTTTTATAATGCCAGATTTTAGGGGCTGCTGCCATCTCCTCAGCACCCATACTTCCATCTATGGTAAGAGTCTACAGCCCCGCTAGCAGCAGTGCTTGGGGTTAAATGTTTACATCACAGTGCTAACATACTCACACTGAGCATGTTTACGTGCTAATGTCCAGCAGGAACGGCCGCCATCTTTATTTCTCGTGTTGGCATGTTAAGGCTAATGGGAATGGGATTAGTGCTACACTGAGCCTTCCACTTAGCACTTATTGTATTCGTATTAGTTTGTTGCACTTATTGTATTCGTATTAGTTTGTTGCACTTATTGTATTCGTATTAGTTTGTTGCACTTATTGTATTCGTATTAGTTTGTTGCACTTATTGTATTCGTATTAGTTTGTTGCACTTATTGTATTCGTATTAGTTTGTTGCACTTATTGTATTCGTATTAGTTTGTTGCACTTATTGTATTCGTATTAGTTTGTTGCACTTATTGTATTCGTATTAGTTTGTTGCACTTATTGTATTCGTATTAGTTTGTTGCACTTATTGTATTCGTATTAGTTTGTTGCACTTATTGTATTCGTATTAGTTTGTTGCACTTACTGTATTCGTATTAGTTTGTTGCACTTATTGTATTCGTATTAGTTTGTTGCACTTACTGTATTCGTATTAGTTTGTTGCACTTACTGTATTCGTATTAGTTTGTTGCACTTATTGTATTCGTATTAGTTTGTTGCACTTATTGTATTCGTATTAGTTTGTTGCACTTATTGTATTCGTATTAGTTTGTTGCACTTACTGTATTCGTATTAGTTTGTTGCACTTATTGTATTCGTATTAGTTTGTTGCACTTATTGTATTCGTATTAGTTTGTTGCACTTATTGTATTCGTATTAGTTTGTTGCACTTACTGTATTCGTATTAGTTTGTTGCACTTACTGTATTCGTATTAGTTTGTTGCACTTATTGTATTCGTATTAGTTTGTTGCACTTACTGTATTCGTATTAGTTTGTTGCACTTATTGTATTCGTATTAGTTTGTTGCACTTATTGTATTCGTATTAGTTTGTTGCACTTACTGTATTCGTATTAGTTTGTTGCACTTACTGTATTCGTATTAGTTTGTTGCACTTATTGTATTCGTATTAGTTTGTTGCACTTACTGTATTCGTATTAGTTTGTTGCACTTATTGTATTCGTATTAGTTTGTTGCACTTACTGTATTCGTATTAGTTTGTTGCACTTACTGTATTCGTATTAGTTTGTTGCACTTATTGTATTCGTATTAGTTTGTTGCACTTACTGTATTCGTATTAGTTTGTTGCACTTATTGTATTCGTATTAGTTTGTTGCACTTACTGTATTCGTATTAGTTTGTTGCACTTACTGTATTCGTATTAGTTTGTTGCACTTATTGTATTCGTATTAGTTTGTTGCACTTACTGTATTCGTATTAGTTTGTTGCACTTATTGTATTCGTATTAGTTTGTTGCACTTATTGTATTCGTATTAGTTTGTTGCACTTACTGTATTCGTATTAGTTTGTTGCACTTACTGTATTCGTATTAGTTTGTTGCACTTACTGTATTCGTATTAGTTTGTTGCACTTATTGTATTCGTATTAGTTTGTTGCACTTACTGTATTCGTATTAGTTTGTTGCACTTATTGTATTCGTATTAGTTTGTTGCACTTACTGTATTCGTATTAGTTTGTTGCACTTACTGTATTCGTATTAGTTTGTTGCACTTATTGTATTCGTATTAGTTTGTTGCACTTACTGTATTCGTATTAGTTTGTTGCACTTATTGTATTCGTATTAGTTTGTTGCACTTACTGTATTCGTATTAGTTTGTTGCACTTACTGTATTCGTATTAGTTTGTTGCACTTATTGTATTCGTATTAGTTTGTTGCACTTACTGTATTCGTATTAGTTTGTTGCACTTACTGTATTCGTATTAGTTTGTTGCACTTACTGTATTCGTATTAGTTTGTTGCACTTACTGTATTCGTATTAGTTTGTTGCACTTATTGTATTCGTATTAGTTTGTTGCACTTATTGTATTCGTATTAGTTTGTTGCAGTTATTGTATTCGTATTAGTTTGTTGCACTTATTGTATTCGTATTAGTTTGTTGCACTTATTGTATTCGTATTAGTTTGTTGCAGTTATTGTATTCGTATTAGTTTGTTGCACTTATTGTATTCGTATTAGTTTGTTGCACTTATTGTATTCGTATTAGTTTGTTGCACTTATTGTATTCGTATTAGTTTGTTGCACTTATTGTATTCGTATTAGTTTGTTGCACTTATTGTATTCGTATTAGTTTGTTGCACTTATTGTATTCGTATTAGTTTGTTGCACTTACTGTATTCGTATTAGTTTGTTGCACTTACTGTATTCGTATTAGTTTGTTGCACTTATTGTATTCGTATTAGTTTGTTGCACTTATTGTATTCGTATTAGTTTGTTGCACTTATTGTATTCGTATTAGTTTGTTGCACTTATTGTATTCGTATTAGTTTGTTGCACTTATTGTATTCGTATTAGTTTGTTGCACTTATTGTATTCGTATTAGTTTGTTGCACTTATTGTATTCGTATTAGTTTGTTGCACTTATTGTATTCGTATTAGTTTATTTCTGCACTGTACGTTTGCTCTGGTTTATGCTCTTCGATTCTTGTTTAACAAAGGAGATGCACTTATGACTTCTGGTGACTAGTAGTTCTCTTGAAAACCGATGTTTAATACACTTATTGTAAGTCGCTTTGGATAAAAGCATCTGCTAAATGTCTGTAATGTCTGTAATGTAGTTTTGCAGGTATTAATGGAAATCCTTTATTAGGAAAAAACCCTTGAGATGTACCATCTCGTATCGAGAGGGTCCTCAATGACGATTTTACAATACAAGCACAATTAGACAAAACATTTGGCAAAAATCTAAACAACAATAAGACAAATGAACGATACTAAATATCACAACTTAAAAATTAAAAAAATTATAAATTAAATAATAAGACATACAACATCTGGAGGTCATACTCCAGCAGAGCATGAAAATGGGTTTCATGGGTTATAGAAAAGCATTAATGTCAGTGATAGCATTAAGTAATAAAGTCATAAGACATAATTATAGAGATGTCATTGTGGACATGCATAACTGATCCTTTAATAAGACAGCTCATTTTTGAGGCGATTGTTCCAATCAGAGTGAGCTTTAAACACAAAGGCGTTCCTACCTATTGACTTAGAGACTGTAGAAACCGAAAAAAGAGCTTTACAGAGTGTCTCCATTGATAATTAGAGGAGAAAGGTACCAATGTAATTGAAACGTACACATTTAAAAATGATGTTGGGAGAAGGCAACTCAAGAGTTTTATACATTGTAGAGTGATGAGTTATGACAAGGACAGTCAAGAACAAATCTATTATAAACTACATTAGTTCATAGACAAAAATATATTCCAAATATATAACTGATGATGGAGCTAAATTAAAAGTATATTGCCAAAGTGATTACAATGTATCCCATGGGGAACTTGAACGTCTGAATTAAATGTTATTTTGGCCAATACAAATAAATTGAATTGAATTGAAATTGAATCCATTTGCTGTCAAAAGGACCAAAGTCTGGGCTCCACCAAAGTCAGTGGGATTTATTCTCTGGGGACCACGAATGTTTGCACCAAATTTCATCAAAATGAAGCTGATATCTACAAATGATTTCGGCCTGGACCCAAGTGGTGTACTGATTGACTTTTCCATCACTAGAGCCATGTTGCCAACAGAACCACAACAGATTGATGGACCTGGGAGGAGCAGAAGCTTTTACTCCCCAGTCCCTACTATAGATCAAGATCCTTCACCTCCAATGATGTAACTCATTAGCATCATTTCATTAGACCTTGCTGCCTGATGAACTCCCACATCTTTCAAATGTGTCCCAGACTGAGACCCGGTGGATGTCAAAGTAAATTATTGAGTCATACTCATAATGGGAGAACTTGTCTTAAGGTCTAACATCTACGTTCTCCTGTATTTGCTTCCCACTTGTGTGAACATGTGGTTGCTTAAGATACAGCAATTAACCTGCTGAGTAAAAGACGATCATCGCTGATGGGAAATGAATGAGATGAGATGCAGGCTGTAAATAGCCAGAGCTTGGTTTCCTCTCAGTCTCTGTGTCTAAGCCAGTGGTGGCCCTTTATCTTCATAAAATGATATCATATTTATTTCCTCATTAACAGCTAAGGAGGAGATTTTAAAAGGTGTCCTTATGTGTCCAACCCTTTGCATCTTGACGCCGACGTTGAGATTCCTCCAGAATCTTAATTTCCATTGCTTTATTAATTAATGACTTTTACAGCAAACGCTACCTTGTGAGCACTTAACAACTGTAAAATAAGTGTGTGTGTGTGTGTGTGTGTGTGTTTTTCCATTCTGGTGAAAAATGGGATTTAACTTTATGGCCATTAGTTTGGGCTGTGTTCAGAATAATAATCCGTGGTTACAGAAGCATGTTATTGTGACCAGAAAGGAGAGAAACCCAGGGGGCCAGCAAGAGAACCAAATGCTGCTGTATGAACAGGAAGGAATGATCGAAAGAACGGAAAGGACAGGAGAGACGAAAAGAAAACAAGTAGTAGTACAAACTCTGGGTTTAGTAGTAGAGAGAGCAACATTATTATAAACACAAAGAAAATAAAAGGATAAATGGAGGGCAGAAGGTATGAAGGGAACGACAAAGGAGGAAAAGAAAAGGGTAGAACAAAAGAAGCTGTTTTGAAGAATAGAATGAGTGGATGTACTACAAAGACAGAATGAAAAAGAGAATGTGGGGAGAAGAATGGCCAAAAAATGGAAAAAAGAATGCAAAGGAGAGGAAGAGGAGCCAAAGGGATGACAAGATGAAATGAAAGAACGAAATAAAAAGAGAAAAACTATAGGGGAAGAATGGAGACATGAACAGTGGAAGGTCAAAGAGAAATAAAAAACTGCAGAAAAAGGCCAGAGAGGAGAGAGGTAGTGGGCCCAGAGGAAGAGGAGGAGGAGGTGAGGGAAAGGCTTGCTGGGCTGTTCAGTAAAACATGAGGACCGTTGTCTGACTGACACACCAATATCATAGTAAAGTGGGGACATTTCTTTCACCTTTCTCACGGAGAAAGCAGCTGCTTCCATTCCTCTGTCAGCAGGGATGACTGATGGAAGTCGAGTCAAGTGCATTTCAACATTCAAAATGAGACAACGTTGTGGGAAATGGCAGGAACACCCATCTACACCTTTCACTGGTGTATCGGCGAGCTGTCACAGCTCCGGAGTGAATGGCCACCTATCGAGCCTGACAAAAGAACACAAAGTGTCTGAAAGTCCTGACATGTGCCAAGGTGGTGGAAGAGGGGGGGGGGGGGCGGCCCGTGGCCAAAAGAACCACCACCTGGCGACCGTCTGCCACCTCTCTGTCAGGAATATCCCATCAAACTGCATCTTACAGCTTGTGAAACGACTGGCCGTGTCACCAGTTTGGATGTTGGGGGGGAGGGAGTGCAGTCTCTCTCTGGCTTTTGTCGTGTCCATTTGTTTTCCCATCTCATCTCCTTCTTGTCTCACCTCCCGGTGTTTGTTTGGTGTCGCCGTCGGTTAGGCTCGTCAGCCTCCATGCCGGTGGACAGCCTGTCAGTCTAAGCTCCTTTTAACACACAGCGGCCCGGCACAGTGACACACAAGCTCCCCTGGCATCCCGCTTAGCAAAATAGAAAAAAAGGGCTTGGCTGCGTACACCTCTCCACTCTCATCAGCATCTCGTGCTGTCTCTGTCTCTTTCTCTCTTCTCTTTGTTTTTCCCCTCTCTGTGTTGTGTTTCTGCCTGCACGCAACCGCAGCCTGCCAGGCTGTCTTGCAGCAGTTATTGGTTCACCAAGAAGCAATGAAGACAAAAGAAGTGCACGGGCTCTTTTTGCCAGAAGTACATTCAACTAATCGTTAACTCTGTAGTTGTTGCCCGTAGGGCTGGGTTACGCTCCATTTAGTTTTATACTGGTGTCAATAAGGTACTGGAGTTTTGCTAACAATACCCAACCTGTACTGTTTCTGATTCCTTACTTTGACAAACACAAACATATTTCTCAACAACGCATCAAAAGACTGATACTTTAAAGGGGTGTTTTGTGGCGACAAAGCCACAGTTATCATCCGACCCTGCTGTTTGTCTTGGTTCTCCAGGCAGGAAAGTTCACCCTCAACCTCCAGCTGCAGCAGACAGCTGCTCTCAGTGAGGAAAAACTGGTGAACCCACTGTACACAGTTAGCGATGGCTGTGGATGGGGCACTAATGAAGGGCCATGTGATTTCTGTGATGTGGAAACCACTGACGGAGTGGCAGAATGTGATAATAAAAAAGGAATCGACTGTAAAACGCAAAATATCATGGAATTTAGGGAAATTCATGGTTTTCCCTTCTATTGTGAGCATTTTGTCACAGCAGCTAAGCTGAATACAGAGAAAAAAAGTGCCGTTATGTTCGGGGCCCGGTGCTTCTGTCCTTTGCTCTCTGTGTTGGTGTTTTACCAAGGGGAGGGGCTCACACAGCCTCTTAAGTTATCCAAAGAACTGAGGAATTAGACACCAACAGCTTCATTTAGAGCACTTTATTTACAAAATAATTGAAAATGGGGCAACATTCACTATTATGGTTAGTTACTTTTCTAATGAAAAATTTGATTGGATCCTAAAACACAGAATTCACAAAAATTTAAATGGGAAAATGCATTGTGGAAAGCAGATTTCATAGGGCCTTAATAGTGCAGCATTGAGCAGCTAAAGAGCCCGGCACTTTGTTAGGAGGAGGTGGAGACCAAACCAGAGTTAGAAATGTGTGTCTGCTGGATGTGTAATAAGCATCGATTGGACAAGAATTGTATCGAACTAAAACATCTGAAATCGGCAAACCTTTTTGATCAGATAAGTGAACCAAGATCACGAATGTACCCAGACATTCAATGCCACTGTTAAGTACTTGTGATTTGTCTGTACTCAGAGCTATGAACACATTTGGGTGGTTCCCAAAAAAATATTTGAGTTTGATAGACAGGTCTTGTTGCCTAGCTGAGAGAAATGTCAAACTCATTGATGAGTACAAATCCGTCACGCAAGCAGTGCAGCGTGATCTGCTGCTGGTTCTCTTTAAAGACTATGCGGCTGGAGCTACCGTGGAAAGAGACTACTTCAAAGTTTGTTTGATGCAGGATCCAGGCTTTTTCCAAAAGCATTAGTCAGTCGCATAAAACGCCTGCTTCAGAGGCATGATGGGGATAATGGCGTAGGGAAGCAGAAAACATGGCAGCCAACACGAAAACCCTGCCGGAAGCAAACAAGACTTAGCAAAGCAGAATGAACAGAACGAGAACAGTGGAGAGAGATGGGGGGGGGCGATGCTGTCACAGGCCTGACTGAGCTAAAATTTCAGGAGGCACCCTCCAGAAAATGATAGGGGAACACCCCCTCTCTCCTCCAAATAATCCGGCTCTGGACTTGATTAAAACAATGAAGTGGAACAATGGAGACACGGAGATAAGTGAAAGCCTGGTGGTGGTTGAAGAGCGCTTTACTTTCAGCAACCCATTACGTCTGAGAGAAGCGGGGCCCGGCATGAGGAGGAGGCCAGACAGCTCCATCTCTCCCACTCTCCTCCTTTTTCACGCTGCACTGTGGGGCCACGAGCTTATGAATTCATAAAAAAAATTCTGATGAGAAACAGATTAAAAAGCTAACAGGCACGCTCAGCTGAGCGGAAACGCTGATCGAAAAACAAAATAAGGCGACGCTCTGTGCTCGGCTTCGCTCATGGTGTTCCTGAGATATCATTAGCGCCCCGGCACTTAATATCATCATTACTATTGTTATCATTATCAGACCTATTTATCTTTAGTTCCCCCTTTGTGCAACAAAACAGCATCATTTCCCGCTAAAAATCAATAGCCCGATAGAAAGGATGTTTTCTTCTTCCTCCATTTATCTGCTTCCCGGTCCCTCTCGCTCAGGCAGCTCCCTCCTAATGACACGGCGACAGCTACCAAACAGCATCCTACATGGATAACTGGCTGCCGCCACCCCTCCCACCCCCGCTGCATCTTACATTCACACACACAAACATGACGCCCTATCTTTTAATCAATCTATTAAGCAAAGCCGGGACGGTGTTGACAGGCCCCTCGCTGACTGATAAAGTGACCCGCGAGCCGACGTGCAAGCGCTTTCCCGGCCACAGCGGAGGCCGGATAATAGCTCGCCGAGCACTGAGATGATGATGATGATAATGTTGGCAACCGAGGGCCACGAAGCATATCCAATCCCTTCCCTAAATGTCAACCTTCTCCCCGTATCGCTGCGACAAAAAGGCTCAGAGAAAAGGTTTGTGACACAGAGACCTGCTTAGAATGGTTAACAAACCCACTTGTCTCATTTGTTCCTGGATTTAAGAGAAGCAGGGAAGGTGCATGTGTATGCGCATACACACTCAGAGCAGAGAAAAGAAGGGTGCATTAAAAAGAGCAGGGGAGGAAAGAGACAGCGATAGATGGAAGGAGGGTTTGTGCGTTTGTGGGGGTGAAAACATGTGCTAGCTCAGGCGCTTGTTGTGAGATTACAATGACTGTTCTGTTTTTCCTCCTGGCCAGGAGCGACGGGGCCCATTCATGTTCACAGCAGAGAGCGATAGATTGAAGGCCAGACATCTCTTTCTGTCTCCTCTGTCTTCTCCCTTTTCTTGTCTTTCTCCGTCTCTCTTGTGTGTTTGGTTAACCCAGGGCTGAAGTGCAGCGCAGTGACAGCGGCGTGATGCCTCGACGCTGACACCGCACGCCACAGACGGAAAAGGGAAAGTGATGCTCTGTGTCAGCTAGCGGACGCCCCGCGGGGATGTTCTGAGCTTTCCAGACCCCCAAAAAAACAGATGTTTGCATGGCTGCAAACCGGCCATTATGTGGGCGACTGGGGGCGTGTTGGCAGCAGTCGGGTCACTGGTGCAGACACGACAGCGTGGCACAATCTCCCTGTATTTCTACAGGCACTTGGCTGAATCATTACCGGTGTTGCTCTGCAGCGAGGTATGACATTATTCAGGTGGACTCCGGAGAAAACAATGCATCCTACTCTTGGAAAGCTCCGAGGATGAAGCGCTTACCCATGCCCCTCCAAACCTACAGCTCAGAGCTGAGGCCGTGACTGCGGACGTCCGAGCCTCCACGCTGAGGAAATCACAGGGAGCCGCTTCAAAGATGCAAAAGTGCATGTACATGAAGTGAGATAAATCACTGGCACCTTTCTCACGGGGCCCAGAGCTGCTCTTTCTAGGGCTTTTTCCAACGTGTGTGGTTTGTTAATCTGTAAGGGAGTGAGAATCTTTACCACAGTTCACTCAGGTCTAATGAACGAACCAATGAAAGCTAAGTTCTTTAAACTTACTTTGATCACAAGAGCAGGAAACAACATACATGAGGGGGATGAGAGATGGGGTTTACCAGACACACAGTAACACTGCTGAACCTGATCATAACCGCATATCTCTTCATCAATATTCTTCACATCACATCAGCACAGCCAAGCATCTCCTTTATCCTGTATTCCTGATGGGATCTTATTCATAAATCTAAATCCTAATTTTTCTCATTAGTATGATTATCTTGTTTGTTAGTTTTTTTTCTTTTACCAGCTGATTTGTATTGGAAACAAGTTGGAATAACGACACTGTCAGAGGGGTGTCGTTGTTTTTCTTTTCTTTTGAAGAAAAATAAACAATTGAGGACTCAATACAACTGCAGAATGAACCAACATGCTAAATGTCTGGATGTATTTGTATGTATGGCTGTATTTCACAGAAAGACCATCTGTGACACGGCACAAGAGAGAATCTGTTCAGAACCTCCCCCTTATTATCTTCACTCCACACAGAGCAGGTCCAGTACACCACATACAGCTGATTATACATCATCGGCCACCAAAACCATCCACATTTGCATGTGGCCCACGGGTGACGTGTTTTTTTACGGAAAGCCGATCTTGCCTTTTGCTGCGCTTTTCCAAAGCGATCTCCTGGATAAGAGTCTTATTAATAGAAAAGAGGAGCAGGCCGGAGGTAAGCAGAGCAGCGCTGAGAGCCTGCGGATGATGAAGCACACTCATCTCTGTTTCTACATCATCTGCCAGCCGTTAACATGAAGCAGCCACCTCGGGCTCCACTATCATGACAACACGCGGTCCAGCCGAGGGGAGAGAGACGAGGTCAAGTAGAGACAGAGATTATTATTATTTGTCCTTTGGGGACAATGTCCACTTTCACAGATCTCCGTCATGTCGCTAAAGCATCACAAGCAGGCAGCTGAATATCTGTCCATCTTTTCCTTCATTGCTATTTGCTATATTTCCTTAGTTTATGTTTCACTCAAATAGATTTTCCCCCAACCCAAAATGATATTTTTAGATTTTTGCTTTAATTTGTTATCTTTCAAAAGACAAAGTGCAGCTGCTTTTGACATTAGGATTGTCATGCAAGAAGCCCCGCCCCTGTCTCACAGCAGGCAGATTATTCATTTATTTTTCCCGTTTTTTTTAAATAAAAAAACTGTTGATATAATCATTAAATGTATCTGTTCGATGTGTTACTTTTCCTTTCAATTAACACACTGAAACCAGACTGTTCTCTCTGCTAATGAGCTAGTTTATTAATAACCACGACATCTTTACTAAAAAAAGGATTGATCCATTTGGTTTCATTCATTTTGAATATTTGGTCTGTGAAGAACATCCAGCTAAACTATCCTCACTGCAAATAAATGAATTCTCAACCTGTGGGACAGACTGCTCTCCATCCGTCTACCTCAGCCTCCATCCATCCATCAGCACATCCCTCTCTCCCAGCAGCTCTCTCTTTCACTTCTCCACTCAGTCAACATGATGTCTCTCCAGATTTGTGATCAGATAGAAATGCGAGATGAGAAATAGAGAGGGTGGAGAGGCACGGCACAAAACCCCTGATTATCTAACAAGCACCATTTCATAAATTTCATCGTCTATCTATTTGTCTATCAATCCGAACGGCATTCTGGGATGGATTTGTTAAAGCACTGACTGTGTTCATTGGTCAACAGGGCAGCATTATCTTCTGCTCTCCGACTCTCACTCTGTGTGTTTAATGACGTCTCTTAAGGCTCACAAAACACCAGAGCTAATCTAGGCCAGCTGATACAGTCCGACTAGCGGGTCACATCTACAGACAGCTCCGACACACGCTCAGACAATGTCCACATTCTAGTGGCCCCTCAGACTGCGGGTTGAGGGGCCAGTAGGAGTCCACAATGCGAGACGGGTTCCAATGGAATTAGTAAAGCTCACGGCGCTCTAACACACCAATCTGAGAGCAGAGCCGGGTATCATATCAATATGCTGTCAACCTCCCGACGTGACACACTCGGACAGTGTGGGGGGGTTTCTCTTATTGTCGTGTGAAGGCTGGGTTCCATTTTAAATGGACCGTTTAGTTGTTTTACGAGCTGAATCACATCTGTGAGCTTCTCTGTGTGCTCTGCTGAGTGAAACAAACTATCACTCCACATTACACCTCCATCATTCTCTTTGCTTATTTTGTCTTGTAATTGAATCCTCTGAAGCACCATTAGTCGTGCCAAGAACAATGACAGAGTAAAGAGGGATTTGGTTCGAAATATTGGGATATTTATTTTATGTCCATATGTCTATTAAATACTGTCTAACAATAATGATTCATATCGGACGACAAAGATGCTCACAGAGGGAGGTCCTTTGTAAGATATGATCATATATGCACATAATATGAATCTAATTGAACACAAGAACATCACTGTCACGCATTAAGCCCTGATAGGGCTGGACAGCCCGTGGAAGTGTCTGAGACGTCTCTTGGCTCTTCCACATGTAGTGCACGTGGACTCTGTGGTCAAGGTCAAACTTGATTTGTTGGATTTATTTTCTAATTTGATACAATAGATTCCTCCTCCTGACTGTCAGACAGTCAAAAGCAACAGAAGAGGTGTTTTTCCTCTTCAGGTGTTGGCTCCTGAGGCTTTGGACCAAACAGGGGTCCAGGGTCCAGGGGTCTCTGGTTTAGCTGTAATTCAAGCAGAGGGCTCCCTTTGCTAAATGAATGTGGGAAACAGTTCAATTATATTACGTAATATCTGGAGATTAGCCCAATTAGAGAAAGAAAGCATTTGGTTTCTCACCATTAAAAATGCAAAGTGTTCCTCAGCCATGCGGGTATTTAGAGCCACATCTGATTGTTGGTGGAACTCCTCTGAGGGGTCTACGACCCGAACACAGGCACGAGGTCTGCCCCCTCCTCAGCACAGATTTAAGCCTCAAATGCAGTTTTCTGGGTTTTGCAGCGGAGTGTGTGAAGCGGCTTCACAGCCCTGCTGTCTTGCTTCAGGCGGTGAGATAACGGCTTTGGCTGACAAGGCATCACATCTTCCCCGTTGCATCTACACAGAGCTCAGACCCAACTACCAACCTGCCTACTGCTCACTTAAAGCTATCTCAACCACACCATTGTATCTTCCTTCCTAGTTTGATTGCTGTTTAACGAGTTAAAGGGGGGAAAGAGGGACCACTGCGTTCCTCCAGAGAGAAGGAAAGCAGGGGACACGCGCTCCTATGATCGAGTTGGATATGAGGAGGTTGTAACAGGTCACTCCGCTGCATACTAATCCTCTCACTAACTGCCTTTTCGCGTGTCCGACAGTTTCCAATCGTCGTGCCCCGTTACAGGATATTCAATGAGCGGACTTTATTCTATCAGCCTGTTAGAGATCCGTCCCGACAACAACACAGTGATGACCATATTCCTTCATGGGCACGAGCAACAAACAAGCCCAGTGTTTGACTTGGAGGGTGTGAAACTTACCAGGATGACACTCGGCCCGGAGGAGCACGAAGGCAGGCAGAATGAGTGAGACAATCCACCAGCAGCAACAACACGAATGCAGTAGCCTCCACATGGCAGTAATGTGCACGTCGACATGCAAACAATAAGCCGCAACAACTGTTGAGTTTCTCCCTTTTTCGGGCGATTCAGCGACGCCTTCGCTGCGTAAAAAGCAGCGCCGGAGACGGAGCGCAGAAGGAGACCGGGCACAGTGGTGGTGGAGGGGGGAGAGATGTTCAGAGGTCCAGTGAAGAGTCTTTCCGTTCCGAAAAAAACCCGATATCCCCGGATATGAGCATAACACGCGGGTACCGCTGGTTGTGGAGGAGCGTGTGTTCAGCGAGGTGAGAGCGGGTTGGTGGAGACTAGCAGCGACGGTCCACACGGCGCGTCGTCGCTCCTGCGGCTGCGGCGGTGGAGGCAGCGCTCGTCGGGCACACAGTGAGGGGAGAGTCGGTGGTAGAGAGGCGCTGGAAGCTTTCCATTCCTCCGTGCATCCAGGAAATAGCGTGTGAGCCCAAGTCTGGCAGAGACTTTAAAACAGTCTTGAGGGGGAGCGAGAGAGCGAGAGAGAGAGAGGGAGGGAGAGGGAGAGAGAAAGGATGGAGAGAGCGAAGGGATGGGGAGAGAGAGAGAGAGAGAGGGAGGGAGAGGGAGAGAGAAAGGATGGAGAGAGCGAAGGGATGGGGAGAGAGAGAGAGAGGTCATTCCTCTGGATCCTAGCGCCGGCCTCAGACGCACACTCGCTCAGTTTAATAGCGAGCACATGTCCCATAATAATAGGTAATAATAGATATGAGCTCCCAGGGCATCCTCGAGCTTTTTGTTCATATTAATGACTCCAAAATAGATCCACATTAGACAGAGTACCCCCGTCTCACCATTCCAGAAGAGTTTGTCCTAGAAGGAGCCAAGAATGGAAGGACCTGGTTTTGTAATGATTTATTGACTTTCCCAAAGGCATCAATCAATGAATGCACTAAACTTAACCAAAATAATGCCGTGATTATACACTTATATCCCTATGACGGCAAGTAAAGGTTAAATTAAAAGATGATTAAATCTGGGGCGTAAATATGGACTGTGGGGGGGGGGGGGGGGGGGGGCCTTCCAACATTTCGTTGGGCTGAGAATGGGCTCTGTCAAGTGAGTCAGATTTGAACATTTTCAAAGAACTCTTATAAAATGTATAAGGTTTCATTTGCTATATTTTCCTTCAAAAAGGTAAACACATCTCCGTCGTGGGTGTCATTACAATTACTCATTTTCTATGATATTTTTGTATACAGATATAAAATGATGATGTACAGTGGGTACGGAAAGTATTCAGACCCCTTTAAATTTTTCACTCTTTGTTTCATTGCAGCCATTTGCTAAAATCAAAAAAGTTCATTTTATTTCTCATTAACTCAGCACCCCATCTTGACAGAAAAAACAGAAATGTATAAATTTTTGCAAATTTATTAAAAAAGAAAAACTGAAATATCACATGGTCATAAGTATTCAGACCCTTTGCTCAGTATTGAGTAGAAGCACCCTTTTGAGCTAGTACAGCCATGAGTCTTCTTGGGAATGATGCAACAAGTTTTTCACACCTGGATTTGGGGATCCTCTGCCATTCTTCCTTGCAGATCCTCTCCAGTTCCGTCAGGTTGGATGGTGAACGTTGGTGGACAGCCATTTTCAGGTCCCTCCAGAGATGCTCAATTGGGTTTAGGTCAGGGCTCTGGCTGGGCCAGTCAAGAATGGTCACAGAGTTGTTCCGAAGCCACTCCTTTGTTATTTTAGCTGTGTGCTTAGGGTCATTGTCTTGTTGGAAGGTGAACCTTCGGCCCAGTCTGAGGCCCAGAGCACTCTGGAAGAGGTTTTCTTCCAGGATATCTCTGTACTTGGCCGCATTCATCTTTCCTTCAATTGCAACCAGTCGTCCTGTCCCTGCAGCTGAAAAACACCCCCATAGCATGATGCTGCCACCACCATGTTTCACTGTTGGGATTGTATTGGGCAGGTGATGAGCAGTGCCTGGTTTTCTCCACACATACCGCTTAGAATTAACGCTAAAAAGTTCAATCTTGGTCTCATCAGACCAGAGAATCTTATTTCTCATAGCCTGGGAGTCCTTCATGTGTTTTTTGGCAAACTCTATGCGGGCTTTCATATGTCTTGCACTGAGGAGAGGCTTCCGTCGGGCCACTCTGCCATAAAGCCCCGACTGGTGGAGGGCTGCAGTGATAGTTGACTTTGTGGAACTTTCTCCCATCTCCCTACTGCATCTCTGGAGCTCAGCCACAGTGATCTTTGGGTTCTTCTTTACCTCTCTCACCAAGGCTCTTCTTCCACGATTGCTCAGTTTGGCTGGACGGCCAGGTCTAGGAAGAGTTCTGGTCGTCCCAAACTTCTTCCATTTAAGGATTATGGAGGCCACTGTGCTCTTAGGAACCTTGAGTGCTGCAGAAATTCTTTTGTAACCTTGGCCAGATCTGTGCCTTGCCACAATTCTGTCTCTGAGCTCCTTGGGCAGTTCCTTCGACCTCATGATTCTCATTTGCTCTGACATGCACTGTGAGCTGTAAGGTCTTATATAGACAGGTGTGTGCCTTTCCTAATCAAGTCCAATCAGTTTAATTAAACACAGCTGGACTCCAATGAAGGAGTAGAACCATCTCAAGGAGGATCAGAAGAAACGGACAGCATGTGAGTTAAATATGAGTGTCACAGCAAAGGGTCTGAATACTTATGACCATGTGATATTTCAGTTTTTCTTTTTTAATAAATTTGCAAATATTTCTACATTTCTGTTTTTTTCTGTCAAGATGGGGTGCTGAGTGTACATTAATGAGAAATAAAATGAACTTTTTTGATTTTAGCAAATGGCTGCAATGAAACAGAGTGAAAAATTTAAAGGGGTCTGAATACTTTCCGTACCCACTGTATATTATATGGTAGCTAGTTCAGGCACTAAATCTGTCATAACGGACCAGCTGAGCACATCTGCACGCTGAGCGAGCAGTCACACTTCTGGATTAAATGCAGTCCGTTTAGATGGAGCAGGCCAGGTACAGACCTTTTGTGGCCCAGCCATCCCTCTACTTCTCCTTCTGTGTCGGTGTATGAAATGCATAAAAAGACAGTTATGTTTTCGGGGTGCCTGTAAGCCCACGCAGGTGGCGTCTTGGCATGTCATTGTGCTTTGACACATCTGGATATACCACTGGCCTATATGTCAACATGTGTGCATCAGAAGCTGCAGTTTTCCCATTTTCTCCACAGATCAGCACATTGCAGCCACCATACCTTGATCTAATTACTGTGTGACACGAAGCAGGCAAAGACAGGAAGTAGACTTTTCATAGCAGGGATTGGCTGTCAGAGGAAATATAAACATTTGTCTACTATTTTTCTCAATGCCACTTCTTTCTTCTTCCACATGTAAAATGATTGACTTTCTGTTGATAAAATGTAAAAAAAAAAAAAAACTTTACTCACAAAGGTCACTCATTTAATCACCCGCACTCTTGCAAAAAATACTCTCCATTAAGGATATCATTACTTGCAACACAAAGGAAAACCAGCACTGTCTTAAGACCTGCATATCAGAGCATAAAAGTAGCATACGCACCAATGACCAACAGAACCCTGTGGCTGTGCATTTTAAACCATTCAAACACAACCTATCCACAGTGAGATACATTGGGATTGTATGTGAAAAACCCCAGTAGGGGAGCAGACATCAACACCATCCTTCTGAAAAGAGAGACATGCTTCACCCTTAACACACAATATCACCGTAGGGCATGTATTTAGATATGGTCTACAATCTTCAGTAAATGTTAGAGTTGTTTAATGGACATCTGAATGAATTCATTTTGACCAATTCATTCAAGAGTTAAAGGTGCTCATTCCGAAATTGAGGACATATCTGTTGCCTCTTGGCTCTCAATAAGGAGACGGCTGAGCAAGGGGCTAGCAGCAACCAGTGCAGAGCTAACAGTGTACTGAGCAGAACTGTGGGTGCTATGCTTCAATGAAAACGTGTGGGAAGCTGGGTTTTGAGTGGTGAGTTCCAACAGCCATATGAGAGCAGTGCAAAGTGGCGGGCAGGAGCTAGTCAGTGAGGCACGCTCACGTGCACTAACGTGCACTAAAAGGTTTGAGCAGCCGGCCCGGCTATGTGAACAAAGCACAGAGAAGCTCTGATTACAACACACATAGAGGGAGATATATTCTATAGACATTACTACACTATATTTTTACATAGATAGACAATAGTCCTTTGATGCTTTTTTAATGTTCTGAATATCCTATAGTGCAACTTTAATAATATCTGTTGATGTAACAATCCCAGCCTTAGTGATGAATGTGTTTTTGTCTATATAATACAATATATTGCGTGTTCTGCTTTGTGATGCTTTGACAATGCTTGATGAAGATCTCCGTTAGATTGAAATGTTTCTCCATTAAATCAAAAGAGCAGGAAGCTATCAGTACATCAGTGTGCAGATCCTTTGTATGAGTTTTTTTTGCTTTTTACACGCTTTTTTTCTGCCTCTCTCTCAGTCGAGAATGATGGAGGCTGCGTTAGCAATATAAGTCAAGGTTCTCAGCATTTTGGGTGCAAATTCAGGAGGTCCATCTCCCTACACAGCATGGAGACACATTTGCCCGGGCATGAAGGAGCAAGAGGTCTTTGTGACTATTTTCCCAAAATGGTGTGGTTGTGCACCACTGTGAAAGGGTTAAACTCTCAGACCGGACAACACAGTGATAGAGACCTGTCAATCACTGTGTAGCCCCGCCCTAAAGCATACCCTGCTTTATGGTCTGTTTGACTCTAAATGGAGCATAATGTACTAAATGAACATCATGCTGTATTGAAGAAGACTTGAAACTAGAGATTGAGACCATAAACTCATGTTTACAATGTTTACTGAGGTAATAAATCAAGAGAGAAGTAGAGTCATTTTCTCATAGACTTCTATACAATCAGAGGAGTCGCCCCCTGGTGGACATTAGAGAGAATGCAGCTTGAAGACATGAAGCTTTGACTTCACTTTTCAGAACCGGAGGTTGCTGCCTGATGTTACAAAGAGCCATGACATCATATCAGGGAATAATGTCAGCAAATTCAAGCAAAATACAGACTTTGTTTATCCCATGTGAATACACTGCATGAAACACAGATTTGGGGGGGTAATTCTAAATAACATGAGGTCCCCTGGTAATACTAGTCCTCTGTGAATAGGGCTTTAGTCTCTGTCAGAAGCCTAGCAGAGGAGCTCTGTACCGTCTGAGACTGTGGCTCATCAACAGAGACAGCAGAACAGAGCTTTACAACAGCCAAATCCCAAGGCCCCCCAACACTACTGGCTATGGCTGTTATCAGCTGCCAATCACAAAGTTCAGTCTGTCATTGAGTGAGCTGTAAGTGTGTTGGAGTCACTTGTAGCTGCAGGGTAAAGGATATAATAGAGCCTTTTTTGTGCCGGTGAGAACCATGCTACCATGTCCACCAGAGGCACTTCTGGAACCAGGGTTCTCTAATTCTTTCTCTAATTAACCAATCATCTATTTGCCATAACCGATAGAAGCAGTTATTCAAAATATTCAATTATGTATGGGTACCGCAGATTTTTCATAAAATAAGACTTGGGTTGGATTCGATTGTGGCGACAAAAAGACACTAAACAGGATATCAATCTGACCAAAATGTGTGATGTCTTACTTTTATTTGTCTGCTTTTAGACTGTACCCGGGTCTGTCTAAAGACAGTTGATGTGAACTGTTGTATTCATGATTTCTTTTGGATGACATGCAGAATTAGGTTTACCCAAAAGATGTATCCAGTTACAAAATGTATTAATTAAAATTCTGAAGGTAAACATGAACATTTGTAAAGTGTAACTACTAACAGCCAGTCAGTGAGATGTGTGGTGTTTGGAGGGTAACTGACTCTGGGCTACTGATAAAGACAACAACAAACTCAAAGGAACTGAACCTCGAGTCAAACTATGTCAATAAAATGTCTCACTTCATTGGGTAAAGGATCAACACGTATAATGACATTACTGATTGTAAAGCCCTCTGAGGCAAATTTGTGATTTGTGATATTGGGCTAGACGAAATAATTTGAATTGAATTGAAAATTACACACATTCTTAAACATCAAATTCAAGTCATCATTTGAGACACTGGTCAATGTTCTGCCCCCACATTTCTGTGTTGTAGAATTTCATTGCATTTTCATGCTCTTATTTATCCCTCCTCTCTTGCTGTAGTTAATACCTCGTTTTTAGATTCTAATGAAAGGACATGCTGCACTAACATTTCACCTCTTCTGTTTGGTAGTCTTGAGAGACCTTAGTCTGTGAGTATTTCGTTATGAAGCATGAGAAGATATATTCTATTCTATTCTATTTGCTCTTTTAGTATAAGCATTTGCGTTGTATTAAATGCTAATCGAGGTTAGCATGCTGCATTAACGGTAATGCTAATATTAGCTTAGAAGCTAGCTAGTCGAACATTCTTACATGTTGGCTATATGCTGGATTGTTGTTATGTATTCATGTATGCGTATATGGACAGTTTGTAAGGCCATGTTTCATATTGTGTTTCCACAGTTTTACAAAATTAAGAAAGATTCTAACTAAAGCCCTGAAACTCTTCGATGGATGCCTGGGTCTTTATTTCATGGATCTACTGTTAGCTATCTGCTAAGCTTTCCTACACAAAGCAAGAGCAGAATAGTCAAGGTTAATTACTGTTCCAATCTCAATCTCAATGATGAGAACACAAACAACAAATAAAAAGAGAGGCTTGAATTTTGAGTCCGTCAAATTAAGATGAACTGAACTTTCATTGACACATGCCCTTCAAAAACTTTCATGGACTTGAGTTTTTTCACTCAAATTCTAACTTTCAATGATTTCAAGGAGCCGTGGGACCATGCCTAAATAACACAGCTGACTTCAGCAGCATTCCTGTGTTCTCCAACACTTCCACTACTCGGCGCTGTAACAATGTAGAAGCTGAGAAATCTCAAGAAACTGGAAGGTATTTTTGAGCTCGAGCTCAACTTTAGTTGTGTCAGCTCTTTTTATTAAGCTAAGGTCTTTACACACCAGGGGGGGTTTCGTGTGACCAAGTCGTACATCAACATAGTTTTTCAAACTTGTTTTTTCAGTACTTTCACTCAGAACGCAAATATTACGCTGCGACTTTGGTCGTCATTTTGAGATTGAGATTTTGCACCGTGGATAAAGACATCGGCCACTAAAGTGTGGAGCCCACATGTTCAAAACGTAAGCTATAGTGTACAAGAACAGGGAGCCTCCGGCCTCCCAACCAAGACTGTAAACTGTATTTCCCCTTTTAACAATGACATAGGCAGTTCAGACCAGATCCACTCCTTCTGTTCTTACCTTTCACAAATAAAGCCAAGACCTCACTGTTTACCAGAGGGAACTCCAACTCACTCAGAGCATTTCACTGAAAGGACACTCAGTAAAATAGCTTACAGTAAGGCTGTAGAACAGTTCAGCTCCGACAGACTGCCAGGCCTCGCTGCTGCTATGAATACTTTTCATGTGAAATATTGTGTGAAAGGCGAGTTGTTTATTGATCACCCCCTCGGTGTGTAAAGGCCTTTAAACTGTTTGTTCAAAACCCACTCAATTTGTGGAAAGAAAGATAATGTGGACATCATTCATCTGTCTGAACAACTTGTAATCCTGTAATTCATGACAACAAATACATGTTGGTGTTTTTTACAATGTAAAGAGTGACAAAGACAAACTCTATATGTAGTTTGGAGGCAAAGATACACCAACGTGTTCACGCATCAGCCTCAGTCAAACAGTGCAACACCAGTGTTCTGAGACTGATGTGACTAGTGATGAGGGTGACATGTTGAAGGGGAAGAATGGCTGCAGAACTTAAAAGTGGTTCTACTCATTAAATGTGTGGCGTTCATGGGAGCTAAACGGGAGAATTTGAGAGCAGCACACTTCTTTTTTCACATGTAAAAATGGATACAGGTGCTTCAGAGCATAATGCTGCTCTTTATATGCACCATGCACAAGTGTGAGGATCGGGGTGATCAGAATGTAAAACAGCTGTTTTCACATGCAGAGGTTAATGCAGTGTGGAGCTGCCTGTTACTGATCAGCTGTTGCGTTGAAAAGCAGATCAAGGAGCATTTACATGACCTGCACTAAACCAATATATTCTTCTGGTAGGAACACAAAGAATGACTCAACCCTTGTGTAACAACAGAAACGCTGGATAAAGAATATCAGCCAAGCATTTCGTTTTCACTTCAGTTCTGTGAAAATCAAAATGTGGATTGTGCTGCGCAGCTTTCTGTGCAGGACTTGGGGGTGGGGGTGAATTTAGAAATGGATAATTTGGCGTTTCTTTGTGTGTTTACAGTCTAGAATGATTCTTGTTTGCAACAACAGAAGACGCCCCTGCACCGTTTGATTAGAAGAGAAGGGTTTAGATAAAGCAGCTGCAGGAAAAAGGACGGTCAGGTTCTCGTCTGTTTGTTTGTTTTGTTTTTTTAGGGGGGGCAATATGACACCCACTTTATGGATATGAAGTAATATATTGCTTAAACCATTCCAACTGTATTCCTTATAGACACATAGCATTGCTTGCACTCAGCAATGTGGACATTGACAGTAGTCAGATCATAACTGACCTTTACCTCGGATAAAAGACAGGATAAGGTTGGTGGATATAATTGGCGAGTCTGTAGGTTTTAATAATACTAAGGTTGTGTTCTTAGCTTAACCCGTTTGCTTGTTACCTGTCTGACTCCTGCACCCTGTGCTTTAAGCCATGCTAGCAGCGTGGCTCGAGGGGCGCCAATGTCAGTTAGTTAGTCGGCCCACTTTTGGATTGTCGTAACATTCAGCCCAGACATTTGTGATGAATCCTACTGACTTCGTCTTTCGTGATCTCCTGAATCTTTCTCTGGCGCCACTAACAGGCGGACATATAGGATAGCAGTGGTGGCTGGTGGAACATGTTCTAGGTAGGGCCATCCAATCAATTTCAGCAAACATCCCAGAATGATTTAATGCAAAAACATTAAGGTATCAAACACACATTACTACTTTGCAGTTAAATATTTAACATTTATTCCAACACGAAAAAAAGCAGTTAATAACACTTTGATAAACACGTCAGGACATCTTATTCTAGTCACCCTCACAGGCAATTCAGTGTAATATATATATATATATATATACACACAGTATATATCTCTATATATAAAATTAAATATAATATAATATAATATAATATAATATAACATAATATAATATAATATAACATGTGTATGTATTGAGATGCCCCTATGGACCTTGTTATAGGAGGTAAAGATCAGGAGAAGTAAACATGAAGTGTAATTATGAATATTGATGTTAAATTAAGCTATGATGAGTTTTCACTGTTAATTTACCATCTCTATTAAATGTTGATGCCTCCATGACCAAGTTAAGCAGATGAGACTGAGGACAACTATGTAGAAGAAAAGATGTTCACTTTGCCTAATATGTAGCTTGACAGAGTTCTCATGTGTGTCCTGGTGTTCTCATGTTTCCTTACCTCCTCCTCCCTCACTCCCTAGCTGTCCATGCTGGATCTGTCCCCGTTGTTTTAAAAAGATAAATAAGTTATTAGCATGACGTCATGCAGCTAGCCAAACCTGTCTGGTGTACAGCTAGTACAGAAGCTTCATGTACTGCTTCCCTTTCCCGCTAGTCCGCTGTCTGATTGTGAGGTCAGGCTGATCTGGGATCAACTCTTTGGTCTGCAGAATCTCCGCCAAACTTCTCCTCTCAAACGGGTAGTGCTCGCACTCGCGCTTGCCTGTAGAGACTTCTGATGAGAACGCGCAAGCTCAGCTGAATCTATTTGAGGACGCTGATTGGCTAAATTGTATGTCACTCAATTATATCTTTAATCAGCAATTGGCTAAACTGCTTCATAGACCCGCCTCCTGGGGGCCATTTCTCCATGGCCCCAGCGCTGCTGAGACATGCAGACAGGCGGAGAGGACGTGCAGGAAAAGCATATATTTTGCGCAGATATCATATTTTACACATATTACTGGGTACATTCCATATTTCAAAAACACAAATATTGATAATTTGTATAATTTATTATTATTATTTTTTGTTTTGTTTTTGTTGTGGCTCAAGGAGGGGCGCTGAAGGTGGGCCACGCCCCATGGCCCTCTATTGGCCAGCCGCCACCGTTGGATAGATTATATCATTTGTCACACATGCTGCCCAGTGATCAATCTTAAAGACTTGTTTGGCATAACATTTGGTAAACCCATGCATGTCTCCTTCAGGAGGAACTGTAATCCATCAAGGATTTTTCCTCTAGCGCCACCAGCAGGTCGAAGTTTTTACATTTCCAGTAACATGTCGCAACAACTTCAGTGATCCATTTTCATCTACTGCCACCATCAGATTAAAGCTTCACTTTGTCCAAGTTTCACTGAATGTAAACAGAAAACTCCACAGTGCACCTTTAACATCAACCTCACTGTAAAAAACGGCTGTGAAATCCACAGAATTTACTGTGTATGTGAGCAGTAACTTACTGTATACTATTTTCCAGTAAAATACTGTGAATTCAACCAAATAGTACTGTAGTCAAAGTTTTACTGTGAAAATCACAGTAATAACTCGTTTACTGTATAAAAACACAGTAACCAAAAAGGTACTGTAGAAAATCACAGTACCGACAAAGTACTGTAAAAAATCACAGTAACGAACAATCTACTGTAAAAAAACACAGTAACGAACAGAGTACTGTAGAACTCACAGTAACTAACAATCTACTGTAGAAAATCACAGTAATGAACATAGTACTGTAAAAAATCACAGTAATGAACAGAGTACTGTAGAACTCACAGTAACTAACAATCTACTGTAGAAAATCACAGTAATGAACATAGTACTGTAAAAAATCACAGTAACGAACAGAGTACTGTAGAACTCACAGTAACTAACAATCTACTGTAGAACTTCACAGTAACGAACAGAGTACTGTAAAAAATCACAGTAACAACCAGAGTACTGTAGAACTCACAGTAACTAACAATCTACTATAGAAAATCACAGTAACGAACATAGTACTGTAAAAAACCACAGTAACGAACATAGAACTGTAGAAAATCACAATAACGAACATAGTACTGTAGAAAATCACGGTAACGAACATAGTACTGTAGAAAATCACAATAACCAACAAGCTACTGTAGAAAATCACATTACCCATCATAGTACTGTAGAAAGTCACAGTAATCAACATGTTGTAGAAAATCCCAATAACTGAGAATTTTCTGTAAAAAAATCACAGTAACTGATAGCTGCATTGCAATGGATTTAATTCAATATAAAAATTAAATAAAAAAAAATGCCTCTGAAATAAAATCTTAGATAAAAAAATCTTGAAATAAATAATTGAGGCAATAAATATCTGTATATTTAAATTAATGGAATGATAAATATTTAAAATAGTCAGTATAGTTCAATAAATAAATACATGTTTTTCAAATGACTTATTTATTTCAGTGGAATTTTATTTCGTAATTCCACACTTATTTATTTCAGTTATTTCACAGCTGTTTCTCCGCTCCCCTTTTCCACAAATTGGCATTTTTGTCCAGTTTTGGCCACATTCTTGCGCTATACTTTTGAGATCCTGGCTGTTTTGATCCGTGTGTATTGAACTAGGAGCACGATGTCAGCCAACACGTACTATACCTCTTAGGTTTGGCATTCCCCAGACCGGATAGCCTGCTGGGCTACTACCGGCTTGTTTTTAGCTTTGGGCTTTGAAGCTAGCTAATGCTACAGGGACCACAGATACAGAGTGATCAGCAAACTGAAAACGGGGCCGTCTGTGAATCAGCTACGTTGCTAATACCTGGACAAGGCTGTGGGCTGCAGGTTGGAGCCCAATTGTCCACCACATCTACTATGGCTCCACTCACCTCTCCATCCAATTGTGTCAGCTGCGCGCGCCTGATCGATAAAATCACAGAGCTGGAAGGAAGAATTTCCACACTCTACAGGATCCAGGATGCTGAGAAGCTCATGGACACCATCATCTTCGGTCCAGCACAAACCGACACAGCCAGCGACCATGTGATTCCACCGCTTCCAGTCCTGCTGTCCCCTCCTCCGGTCAAAATCCCTGAGGCTTCCTGGCTACGGCTCGGAGCTAAGCCTAAAGCCCTGGTCAGCTCCACTCCATCCCATCACGAGCCCTGGTCCCTGGTCTGTGCTCGCAGCAGCCGGAAAGGGAGACATCCCTCTCCTACACCCCATTACTTCCTACACCCCATTAGCTGGACTTAATGTCCAGCTGGAGAATAAATATGACATTCTTGCCCTCCACGACTTCCCTCCTCTGACTACACCATCTGACCTGCCGCCTCGCGGGACCCACGGCCCCGGGTCCCCTGAGATCCCTATGCCAGTCATTCCTCAGCCCTCCTCTCGCACCAGGACTCGCCGCTCCATACCGCTCTTTACACCAGCACCGCGGCGAGCTTCTGTCCCCCGTTTTCTCAGTCCTTCCCTGTCCACTCCGTCACCACTTGTTAAATCTTCGTCTCCTCCATATTACACGTGCTGTGTTGTCTCCTCGTCCCCTCTTCTCCCCGACGGCACTGATAGTCGTGGATTCCATAATATAATCAGGAATATCCATTTCTTCAACGCAGCCACACACTGTTTCCCCGGAGCGACAGCTCCCGACATCCTGTTGAAATTGCCTCGCCTGCTGCATGCACTCCCGTCTACCATTCGGCAAATGATCGTTTCCAGTGTGACTCCACCAGTGTGAGTTGAATAAGATTGATTTTTAAAATCTTTTACACTTTTTAGACAGCCGTGGACGGTCTGCTTTCATCAGTGGTCCAACTCCGACACTCGGCCGTGGATCACAGCGGTTCAGCAGAGTCCTCAGCCTCCACACTTGACTCCAGTCAAGGACCCACAACGTAGGCTTCATTGACAATTTTAATCTATTTTGGGACCGCTCTTCCTCTTTTAATAAGAACAATGGTATTCATCTTAACAAGCTGGTTAGCCTTCTAGCGGCCTGCTAGGATGCTTTCCCGCGGCTTTCAAGACTGCCAGAGTCACCCCTCTTCTGAAGAAACCATCACTTGACCCTTCTGATGTCAAGAACTTCAGACCGGTTTCTCTTTTACCCTTTATATCCAAAACACTTGAACGTGCTGTCTTTAACCAACTGTCTTCCTATCTCCACCAGAACAGCCTCTTGGACCCCCACCAGTCCGGGTTCAAGGTGGGTCACTCGACAGAGACAGCCCTCCTTGCGGTGACAGTCGCTTCATGCCGCGAGGGTGAATTCTCTCTCCTCTGTCCTGATTCTCCTGGACCTGTCTGCGGCGTTTGACACGGTGAACCACCAGATCCTCCTCTCCAACCTCAGGCTCTGCACTCTCCCTGCTTGCATCCTACTTGACAGGTTGATCCTACCAAGTGACATGGAGGGGGGCCGTGTCGGAACCACGCATGCTGACTACGGGGGTTCCACAAGGTTCAGTTCTGGGCCCCCTTCTCTTGTCGCTCTACACAACATCTCTGGGTTCTGTTATTCGCTCTCATGACTTCTCTTAACATTGTTATGCCGATGAGACCCAGCTGGTCTTGTCATTTCCCCCCGGTGACACTCAAGTGGAGGCATGCATTGCTGCGTGCTTGGCTGACATCTCAAAGTGGATAGCGACACACCACCTGAAGCTCAACCTGGACAAAACCGAGCTACTGTTCCTCCCGGGGAGGGGTTGCCCTCACCGAGACCTGTCCATCACCATTGATGATACCGTGTTGACGCCAACTCGGACTGCGAGGAATCTGGGTGTGACCCTAGATGACCAACTGTCGTTCTCAGCAAACATTGCATCGGTTACACGCTCCTGAAGATTCCTGCTCTACAACATCAGGAGGATTCGATCCTTCCTCACTGATGAGATGGTGCAGGTACTCATCCAAGCTCTTGTCATCTCCCACCTGGACTACTGCAACTCACTACTTGCCGGAGCCCCGGCATCGGCCATCAGACCTCTGGAGCTTGTCCAGAAACACATACAAAGCCCTTCATAACCCTGAACCCTTTCCTTTCAGACCTCCTGCATCGACACGCTCCCAACATGATGCCGCGCCAACCTCCTTACCCCCCCTAGTCTGTCCAAGCACCGGACCTCGGGGGAGAGGGCCTTCTCCATTGCTGCCCTCTCCCTCTGGAACTCCCTCCCCCAGCACCTCAGACATTCTCCGTCAATCGCCACTTTCAAAACTGCACTTAAAACTCATCGATTTAAATCTGCTTTTAACCTGTGTAGTTAGTGATGTATGTTTTTGTGCTGTTCGATACGGTTATATTATCTATCTTGTTTATATTGTAATTGCTTCTATTGTTTCTGTTTTTAGCATGTAAAGTGTCTTTGAGTACCTTTTAAAGCACTATACAAATAAGTATTATTATTATTGAAATGAGTAATAGTAACATGGGGGACTACATTTTATGAATTTACTGTTAATCAGACCACTAAATTAGCTAGCTAGCACACCCTTTTGTCCCTCAGCCTCACTCCCAACTGTTAGATGAAACTAGTATATCTGCTCTACAGGACTGTTTGGAATACAGACTGGAACATGTTCAGGGATGGTGCCATCCAGCAGAAAAACATGAATCTGAATTAATATACATCACACATCTGCTGTGTCAAGGGCACTTTAACACATTTTATGTCATTTCTGTATCCTTTTAACAGACACACGTGTAGTATGACAATGGATCAGCCCACACATGAGTGTGTTGTTGAGTGCAAAATGTGTTTTTTGACAATTCAGTTTCTACAATTTTAAATATTTAATGTATGAATAAGTCATCTGAAAATGGACTTGAAATCAAATTATTGCTTTCCAAATAAACGCAAATATAAAACGTGTATCCTCCTGAGACTCGGTAAAGCGGGAACAGTGGACTGCCTTGACCAATCACGGTTGAGCTATTTCAAATGTTTCAACTTGCAACCGTCAAGCTGCTCTTTTCACTGCTGGCTGCCAAAGAAGATGGACGTCTCAGAGGAGGACATTCCAACACTAGCGGTGAGTTGTTGGCGTTGGTTATATTACCAAAACAGTGGCCCCATATTTTAATGGAAGTGTGTGTAACGTAGTGTGTGCAGTCCAGCGGCGCCCGGTGAAACTCTTCGCCCCGTGCTGCAGCGCTCGGAGCTCCCCGCCCGCTTGCCGCCTGTGCGGCTGATGGGGGGAGAGAGCTCCGGGCGCTGCGGTACGGAGCGAACGTCTGCACACACTGTGATGACACAGAGCTGGTTGGATATCGGTAAAGATTAATTTAAGTGAGTAACGTTAACATTATATCTCTTAAAATAGTTTGCCAACAGTATCTAGCCATCTGGCTAACATTAGCTATCAGCTAGTTAGCTGAATAACTGAGTTAAGCTAGTGGTTAACGTTGAATGAATGACTCTGCTAGCTGATATTGGATAGCTAACGTTAGCTAGCTTCTTTAACTGCCTGGGTAAATTATGTTCTGGCCATCATGATGAGCGTTATGTCATGTCAGTTCATGTTAGCATTTGTGAGCTAGCAAACACTCGGTTGGTCAAGCCTAGCTAGCTATCTTTGTTATATTTAATTCATTGTTCCGTCAGAAGTGGCGCGAAAGTGCGTAACTTTAACGTCAGTGTGTGGGTGTTGAGGTGTAGATAGAGTGACTTAGATGCGCTTAGAGCAGACAGGTGTTAGCGATGGGGCAGAGGAAAAGTAAGTATCGTTAAGTGGTTAAGCTGTAACGTTATTAAATGTAAAGTTTGGGTTAACTGTGTTTGATTTGTTAAAGAAACTAAGTGTGCCATTAACCTACATGGAACTAATATTAGCTAGCTGTTTACAATTGGCTTGAACAGGCCAATTGGCTTGAACAGCCATATAACGGCAGGGCTTTCCCTGCCGTTATATGGCTATAGGGCGAAGGACCTTTAAGCACATGAATATAAAATATATGTGGAGAGCTTCAGGGCCCATGTCTCCCTCTCCTCTTGCATGTGCTGGCAGGCAGGAGTAGATGCTCTTATTCTGAAACTGTATTATGTTGAAATGGTGCACTGTAGTATAAGCACAATAGCTCTCATGCCATTTGAATTTTCTTTGAATTTTTATATTTAATATAATTCAGCAACGGTGTGTTTTTTTTCAAATAAAAAAGGTCCCTGTAGTGAGTTTTGATTATTTGACTAAAGATTAGGTGATCTCCCTTTCTGTGAATGCGTGATGCAGCATCTTTACCCTCTAAAAGTGGAAAACACTGGATAAATGAATACATTTAGTCAATACCACAATACATTTGATTGGTACTTAACGTGTGTTTTGTTTGTTGTTTACAGGAAGGGAGACAAGAGCAGCATGAATCTGTGAAAGTCCTCGCAACCACATTACAGAATGGTAAAGAATTGAAAAGAAAAATTGTGTCCAAAGCACAAACCAACTTCTGGAAAAGACGAGCGAATTGGGATTTGTCCTTGAAAGGATTTTTAAATTTAACTCAGATTTCCAAGAGTTTACTGATGTTGATAGTAGTGTACAGATAAGTTACCTTGACAGATTCCAAGTGCCCATTTTCTACCTGTTGCAAGAGAAGTCTGTCTTACTCGGTACATTTTCATATATATTATTTGGGGTTATGTGTACATCTTGTCAAATTTAGTTTCGAAGAATCTCATGGAAATTAGTCTAAATTTCTGCTTTGTTCGGCTTTGCTCTTAGTTCTCTTTTCAGCCTACAAAGGAACCGTTTGTATAGGATGGATTGAGACCGCTCCTCGATAAGAAAGTTCCTGAAATATTTGAGGAACTCCAAACTCAGGCCATTGTTACAGAAAAAAACAGGCTGAAACTTGTCAAAGTTTGCGTCTCTGACTTGGTGGAGAGGCACGGATTGTAAGTTTTACAGTTTATAATAAGAGTGATTAAACAAATATGCTCACTTTCCACGATTGGACTTTTTAAATCATGTACAGCACATGTTTATTGTATGTATGTCTGCGAACAGGTGGATGCTGTCCATAGAAGGCCGTGTGGTAATCACATATTTACCTCCCATGCCAGATTTCACAACTGCCCTGGCCCTTGAGTATCAGGTGGAAGCAGCCACAACGTATACAAAGGTATTGTTATAAATTCTTATGTACATCACGTTTCTTTGCATTTGCATTACCTGCATTTCTCCATTAAAGTCTGCTTGTAGCATTGACCAGGTAAAAATCACCGTACTTGCATTTAGGTGGCATTTGCGGACAATACAAGAATAGGACTTCTTACAATCAGCATCTATTTGATTTTGCTGTAAAAACCGTTTGCCCAATTATTATCTAAAAAGAGTTTGATCGTTGTATGACCTTGTTGATATGCCCTGAAAAGACTGATGAGCTTGGTGGTTCTAAATATTAACTTTCATTTGTATTGGGTTCCTTGTCAGGGTAAATCCAGACTCCAGCAAATGCAGTGCCAAGGTCAAGAAAAGAATGGAAAGTGGAAGACCAGTAAAGCGCAAGACATCAGATATGAACCAACGCGTCAAATCCTTCATGAGGGACTTCACTGCATTTGACTGGCAGAATAACCAGATGGAGGTGAGGCTCTTATAATAACATGGCCTTTAAAGAGTTCCCTCTTGTGGTATTTATCCATGAAGGTTTGGTTTTTATTTGTCAAAGTTTTGAAATATTAGTCTCTTAGATAATGTTAAAGTTAAATCTGCTTTCAATGTGTCCTTGATACTTTAAATAATATATCCAGAACACACATTGGACAGTTTTCAATGGAACTAATTTCCACTGAAGAAATAGTCATTGTCATGTAATGTCAATTTCAAATGGGATATTTTGAACCGTGTGCAGGCATAGATGTCTGTTTTCTGCCCTTCTAGTCACAAAAAAGACCAATATGTGGCTATTAATGGTATAAACGCAATCTGGCATTCAACAAAAATAATATAAAATGGACGTAAAACTTTTACTGCTAATATATCACTTCAGATAAAAAAGGAGACGACAGGAATTTCCATCAACTAAACAGACATGACATTCCACGGGATGCTGCAAATTGCTTTCACAATAAATCCCTCTTGTTTTTCACATGCAGTCTAGTGCACATGCAGTCTAGAATTTAACAACAATATGATTTAGTAGAACAAATTACATTTAACAGATCTATTCAGGTCTGATGTTGACCAGCTGGGGTAGGATTGAAATTGCCAGTTGGTTTTCTTCCGAGTGTGGTTCTGAAAATACACAAGTTTATTCCCAAATCAAAAGATTTCAAAATTATGGCCATTCATACAGTTTTTTTGACCATGTATTTTGTATGTAGAGACATTATACCTAGCCCAAACAAAAACAAACTATAACAACTAAATGCAAGAACTAAAACTATTCATTTCTGACAAACTGAAACTAAGCTAAAACCAGCAAATACTCTGAATGCTAACTAAAACTATGAAATTGAAAAGTCAAAACTAATATAAAATATACTTAATTTAAAAACTATTACAACCTTGCTCCACACAGAACAGAAATAATTTGTGAATAAAAGATTAGACTTTTTGTTGCATATGAGCGTGGAAAAAGGAACTGTATCTGATCATTTAGACCGATTTTATGAAGTAATTTGAATAGATATTTAAAAAAAATATATATACGTATATATATATATATATACATGTATATTGTCTAATGGCATAGAATTGAATGGAGTATTGTGTAAGATTAAAAGTTTTATATTGTATCTGCTAGATTTCCCAGCATGCAACAGCAAAAACAAACAATTGAATGTAAGTAAGTAATCGTAAACATTACCACCACTAAGTGCCCATTACATATGTTAAACTCTGTCCAACAACAGTAAAATTTAAGAAATCTGTAAAATAACACTCATAAACTCTGAATTGAGTTTTATTACTATTGCACGCTGGAAGTTAATCTGTCTGAATGTGGCTTTTTCTGATGCCATATACTATTGAACTCATCTGCGCTAACTGTGTCAACAGGTTTATATGCACTGTAAATCTGCATATATACATGTAGCATATCAGTAACCAGAGCAAGCGTGGCTTACTGATTTTAGCTCTACAGATAAAAGATGATGTGGCCTCGTTTTTTTCTTCCGTGTTATTTTATCCGTGTGTGTATGTTTGAGCGAACTTCAACTTAAAATATTTAGATAACTTAGAACTGATGAACTGGTGGCAGTGAGAGAACAGGCATGCACACAGACAAAGCAGAGTTCCTCCTCACAACAGTATGTGAGTTTTACTAAACCTCCAATTTTCACACTGACTACACCAAGACGCGTCGCTAAAACGCGTCACCTGCAAAATCATTGCATTCCTTTCATACACCGTGCGCACCTTAGATAAAATATTCTCAACTTTTCAGCACCAGGTGCGGAGTCGCACTGCTTGTCAATGTCACAATTGACAGAGGCAGCCAATCAAGTCAAGCCAGATGCAGGCTTTACTACTTTACCACTGACTTCCTGTTTTTATGCCAGTAGATGTGGTTGGAATGGACATTGCTCGCCTGGTAGCAAAACCTTGTTTATAATACAGTTCAGGCATCAGTTTGCTGGAAAGGGCCGACTGTAACCTAGGTGTATGTAACCCCCCCCCCCACGCCACAACAAAAAATTATATACACCTGTCCCCACACTGGTGACTCCACCCCATGAATGCCAGATTGCCTTCACACCACTAAAGATATATGTGGGACATTGATCTCCCACAGGTCAAATAATATTTCTTAATCCCTGCTTCATCCACTCAAATGAAGTTAATTTCTTATTTGCTATTGTTTTTGTTGTTTTTTCAGGGATCTGCTATTCATTTTGCACTGTGGAGCTGATGGACTGAATAGTGATGGACTCACTAAGAGGCAAGGAGCCACAGACTACTTTGCTCAGTGAAGTCACCTCAGTTCGTCCGTGGAACAGGGTGAGCTCTCTTTGTATGTAAAGGGGAAACAGTATTATTAAGATGTTACTATCATTGTTTTAAATGGAACTGTCACTGATGCATATGATTGGTTCAATTTCTATAAAATATACCAATTGTTAAGTATGAACTGCACTGTATACTAATGTATATAGTACACTGTTTTTGCAGTTAGCATGAAGGTTTTCATGGAGATGTAATACTTTTGTGTGATATTTGTGTATTATATCTACCCAGAAGTAAATGCACAAAAGCTCTCAAAAAGAGATTTAATACTTAAAAGTTGAGAGACAGCTAGAGTTACTTTTTAAGCTGTCTACCTCAAATTCCTCCTGTAGAGTACATGTTAACTGTCACAGCACTTGGTTTATTGGCCCCTTCTTACTGTGGCAATTCCTCTACACTCTTAATGTTTAGTAAGATCGGTGGATTTCAGGGGAATGAATTAGTTTGGCACCATTTTTGCATTTGGTTTTGTGTATTCAAAGTTTTTTAAAATGTGTTTTATGCAAGAATAATGTGTGTAATATATTTACCAAATGGTGCCTTTTCAATAACAGAACATATCTAAAATTGGCAGAAGAAAAGGCCTCATATTTTTGTGTTTTTGTTATCGCCACGGTTTCAAATGTTGCAATATTCATGTTTTTGGATATTAATATCCATCGTTTTGTGATTGTAAATGTTTAGAGATTACAGCTCTTGTCAGTTATGCACATTTCAGAAGAAGATAATTGTCATTGGGTTATCAAAAGAAAACAAAATTCCTAGTGCATTGTTTGTTGAAGCCATGGTATACTCGCAAGCACAGGAATAATGTTATCCTTGCTACTGTTCAACAATTAAGAATACATTGTTAAAAATGTATTGTTTGCTGTCTCCCCACAGTTATTGTTGAAGCTTAAAAATGGGTGTATTTTAAGATAGTGATATTTTATTTTAACAGCAGAATACTGGTAATATGTAAATTACGCCATTAAGATACTGTAACTTACAAATACAACATTCTATTTTATATTTTACAGTTTAAACAGTATTACCGTAAAAAAAACGGTACTTTGATATTACTGTGTTTTATTTTACAGTTGAAACACTATAACCGTCAAAACAATTACAATACTTGGAGATTACTGTTCTTTATATTACGGTTATAACACTATGACTGTAATTAAAAATACAGTAAATACTTTAGTTACTTTGTTTGATTTCACAATATAAAACTGCTACTGTATTAAAAAATACAATACATGGTAACAATTACTGTGATTATTTTCACAGTAAGTTACTTGTCAATTGCTGCCAGTTAGTTACTGTGATTATTTTTCACAGTTAGTTACTGTGATTATTTTCACAGTAAGTTACTTGTCAATTGCTGCCAGTTAGTTACTGTGATTCATTTTCACAGTAAGTTACTGTGATTATTTTTACAGTAAGTTACTTGTCAATTGCTGCCAGTTAGTTACTGTGATTATTTTTCACAGTTGGTTACTGTGATTAATTTTTACAGTAAGTTACTTGTCAATTGCTGCCAGTTAGTTACTGTGATTATTTTTTACAGTAAGTTACTTGTCAATTGCTGCCAGTTAGTTACTGTGTTTTTTTTTACAGTAAGTAACTTGTCAATTGCTGCCAGTTAATAACTGTGAATTTCACAGTACGTTTCTTACAGTGCTGTTAACATTCTCACTCCAAGTTTTCAAGCAAGGTGTAACATGTTTCACCTCTACAGTCAACAGAAAAATATGATGCAACTTTATATGGAAAACTTTGCTGATAGCATTATGTCCCTGAGAAAGAAGGGTGCCTCCATAGCTCCTGAAGGGTCAGAGTGGATGAGCTCATGCATGAAACATCCATGACTAAAGGGACCTAACTGAGGGTGCACTAGCTGCTTGCAGTGCACCACTAGTGTAGTCTGATGGCTAACGGCTCAGGGGTCTCATTTATAAAACAGAGCGTAGGATTCACACTAGATGTGAGGAATGAGGAATGAGGAAATGTACTTAGGCCAAACAATATTATGATTTATAAAACCTTGTGTCCCACCTTTACATCCTTTAATGAATCCCAAATCAACTTGGAAATGTGCGCATGGTTCAGCCTCACATGCTACCCTCTACTCGCCCACATTCACCAATGCAAAGCACCTCATGAATGTTGATGCATAGAAATACGCTGCTGATCAATAGATCTTTATGGTGAGTCACAGCAGCTACCGAGAGGAAGAACACTCTTTCACCCCCAACTCTTCCATTTAGTCGTAGTCCTAACAGTGCCAGAGTATCCACTATGCAGCATCCACATCAGGAGTGCCACAGCAGTACAAATGTAAGTTTGATAGGTGAACACATTTCTTTATTTATTGACTTCTGTTGTTCTATGGCGTTATCATTAGGACTGATAATGAGGGTATGGAGTGATGGTACGAGAGCTCTCTGCCTTTATTTCCTGACTCATTGACACAATGCTTATGTGCAGGTGATGAAGACTTGTCAGGTGAGGTGACTGGAGGAGGCAGAGTGTGTGACAGTCACCGCCGTGACACCAGTGATTTGTGATACTTGAGTCAGAGAGCTGTTTACAGTTTGTCTGTGTACAGCATGCTGCATCTGTCACTATGGAATAAACCATGAATAAATCAATAAAGTCCAGTTCACTGCGGCAATTTTACTCACAAACACTTAATGAAAACTGAGATCTGCACAGTATTAGAAGACGATTGAAAACTATAGACATTCTGTGCTGCAGTTCTTTAACCCTGTTTGACGTTATCTAACAGATGATAGTGTCGGTAGTCCAGCCTTCTCCTCTCCTCTGTGCTGAGGAGAACAGACAGCGCTGATGAAATATTGAGTTTTAGTTAGTTTGTATCTTTTATAATTGTAAGGTGCTCATGGAATAATTATGGCTCAGTAGTACAAGTAACACTGCTGATTTGAATGTTATGAAGTGAAATTACTGTAAATGTATGAGAGGCATCAATGTACCTATACTGATTCCTCTCAATTTCCCCGTCTCTACATGTTTGTACGCATGGGTCAGAGTTTCTGGACAGGTGAGCACATTCTCCCGTGACGTTTGTTTTTATAGATCACAGATTTTGTGTGGGAAGTAAAGTACGCCTCTTTCAGAGCTAGGTATTATTATTATCGTACTTAGTTATAGATGAGAGCCCAGTTTTCTCACGGGCATGAGTCTCTGGGCAAAGAGAAGCAGTAACATGGCCGGCTGGAAGTCCCTGGAGACAAGAGCAGGATTTTTCAGAACCATGTGTAAAATAAATAAATAAAGGGACACAGTATAAGCCTTTCCTGCCCAGCCCAGACTCTCTGCAGAACGGATTGTGTTGAGCAGGGCTGTAAAGGTCACTGTTCGGTTCATACCCCGGTTTAGGGCATAGGAATCCACTTCTTGTTATTCATTTTTATCAGACAGCAGCATACGTTTGACATCACATGGAACGGGACTCAAACACAGAACTCCGACAGGAGCAAGATCCAATAACAGTGTCTTGAAAGAAAGCAGAGGCAACCAGCAACACCTGACTAGGGCAGAGACACAAAAACACAGAGCGAGCTCTATTTACCTCAGGGAGAGCACAAGGAGCTGCAAAGCCAGGAAAGCAGGGAGATGAGGGACAGCTGAAGCAGGGCTGATGAAGAACAGGTGAAAGTCATCAGGGCGGGGCAGACAATAGGTTCGCTCGAGATGAACTGCTTCTCCCTGGAAAGTGGACGAGAGCATGCGGCAGCAGCAGGGGACAAAAAACAGTGGTCAAGTCGAACAGTTTTCAGCCGCCTTCAAAGAATAAACAGTGGTCAAAGAAACAGTTACTTCCTGTTAGATCCAGTCTGTAGGCACTGGATCTACTATGATGCTCGTTTTGATATGTGTTCTATAAATAAGCTTTATTATTGTCATCCACAAGATATGTTTTAGATTAAACCTGTATTGCACATGCGACTGTGGAGGGTTGAATCTTCCCCACCGAGAGAAGGCCGGAGAGCACGCTCCACTGTTGTTTTACAGTAGAGTCGCTTCTTAATAAATCTACCATAAACTGGTTTACAATTAAAAGTATTTAATCCTACTGAAGCTAATACAATTACAGAATGAAGTACACTATAACAGAATATATAATAATATGATCCTCGCGGAAAAGCTATTCACTCGCGACTCAGCCTGGAAACACAGATGTTTCCAGGCTGAGAGCAAAGCAAAAAGAGAGCGAATTCCTTTCCAGCACTTCCTCATACAGTTTGAAATCCCCTCCTTTTGTTCATCTTAATTCCTATTGGCTAATTTCGGTTGCCTCCTCCTGGCGTCAGGCTTAGTGGAACCTGCAAATCACTGTCTAGAAAATCTCTCTTTCCCTATCCTTCACAGTTTAATACATTCAATGACTGTCTTTTATGGCTTAACACTTCTATGATAAACATTCTATATAAAGATAAGGATTTGCAACTTTTGGCAAAAACTTCACAAGTTTCACAAGCATAGATATAAAGGTGCTACAAATTCTACTAAGATACACTTCTAACTACAAATCACTTCTAACTACACATTCTAAAACACTTCTACAATTATGAATCTTCTAATTATGTATTCCAAAACACTTCTAATTATGATTTATTAATTATGAATCATTACACACTTCTATTATAATTTCTTAAAACACACTTCTAAACCCAAATTTCCTACAGACCTATAGTCAACAATCGAGCATTAAATATTACAATTACACAGAAAAATAGGATTTTCTACCAAACGTGGTTTGTTGTCAAATCTAAGAGCCAATCAGCTCTTGATCAGGCAACAACCAAGCCTTTCCCATCATGCATTGGGTCATGCAGTCGGTAAAAAGCAACTGCGGCCACCTCGATCTCGTGAGGTTATCGTTGACCCTCACACACAGCTGTGTGTGAGGGTCAACAGTTGCTTTTTGAGATATTTCACTCAAAACCACAAATGTGAATCTCAGGTTGGCAATAGAAGAAAAGTTTCTTCTAGCTCTTCAATGCTACATTGAAGAGCAATCTAAATGAGGGGAAAAAAAATGAATAGGAATATTCTTGGGAATATAAATATCCATGTATCAAATATCATGGCAAGACGCCATGGATACACTTTACTGCTAGCAGGATCTCAAAGTAATAAAGAAAGTATGGCCCGTTTAAAGCTGCAGAGGTGTTAAACTCTTTTGTTGGATCAGAACAATGACCCTCCTTCAGAGAGTGCTGGCAGACAGAGATCTGACTGTGATTCTTTGAGCAGGAAGATTTGTAGTTTTAGTGCAGATGGTGGATCATTGCTGTCCTACTTCTCCTCTCTCACATCTGGATGACAAGTCATCAATACATCCATCTACTGCTATCAAGCTCTCATGCTGAGGCTGACACAGTGTTACTTTTATATGGCATGAGTCTCTTATTGGGGGTTGTCTGACAATGAAAGGTTCTTTTTCACTTTCATGGCAATTAATTTACAAGTGATATAAAAGGCTTCATAAACTTTGCAGCTGCTCGTGTTTCGTGCTATCTTTCACTCATTTAGGCAGATCCACAGTCAGCCTTTTCTGCTTAACTCTTTTTAATTTAATAAGGATGTTAATGTGTCCTGTGATGAGTCATGTGCAACGCTGAATGGACTTTCTACTGGCGTGGTACTTTTCTATTGCAACATGACACCATAATGGCCCGCTCTGTACTGCAACACACTTTACACAAAGGCTTAATGTTGCTCCATTTGCAAAAGGGATATTTAAAAATGTTAAATGATGTGTCTGGCTCACCGCGAGACGAGGGATCTTCTTTGTGTCAAGACAGAACGAAGGGTATTCTAAATAATAGCACATTTGAGCTGTTTGTTAAAAGCCTAAATAGGGGACATAATTACTGTGTCCTTTCACAGAAGGGGCAATTTATCCTGATGCAGCTGGAGATGAAACCAGTAACCCACAGTTAGTATGTCTAAAACCAAACATGGACAAGTATTATTATAATTGAATTGAAATTCAATTATAACATGTGATGAAGAAAGCTTTAGAACAGGCCGATACTTTCAGTGAGGGTGATGCTATGGGACACCTCGATTTTGGTTTATCCTTCAGGAAGTATCAAAGAAATATGTCCATTTTGCAGTTTCTTGTGGAGGAGATGAAATTGTCTCCGAATGATGGCTTGAAGAGAAACTAACTTCAATCAACAGGAATTCAATTTACGATTCTATTGATTCATGAAAATCTGGTGAACACGTGGTTATGTGATGTCATTTCAACATCCACAGATCACTGACTGCCTGGTACGCTGTAAAGATAATCGTTGATTCTGATTCGTTTTTATATATCATGTTATGTCTCGTTTCGCCTTGAAAATCGCAACAATCTGGAATTTCCGCCCTGCTGCTTTGCTGCCATTAAGGAGTGGACGGCTTCCAACTTACTGCAACTGAAGCCAGATAAGACTGAAGTCCTGGTTGTTGGTCCTGATCCTATTTCTAATAGTGTCATACCACCTTGGACCATTTACAACTAATAGGAAACTAAAGAGTTATTTTTGATCGGTACCCCAACTTCAATCACCACATAAGAGTCTTGTCCAATCTTGCTATTTACAAGACATAACTATTGCAGTCAGACAAGCCAATGCGTTCCAAAAACAGAGATGAACAACTCCTCCTCAGCCTCTTTTCCTCTCCTAGACTACTATGGGGCAGAATGCAGCAGCAAGACTCCTCACAAACACTCCACATAGGGAACACATCACTCCAGTCCTGGCCGAATTACACTGCCTCCCCATTTGTTACAGAATTCAATTTAAGATTCTATTGATTACTTTTACATCCCCACATGATCTGGCTCTGCTTTATATTTCTGAACTCTTAACCCCTCATTCTGCTCCGAGACCCCTCAGATCAAAGAATCAAATATTGTTCAAAGTTCCACGGTCCAGGCTCAAAACATAGGGGGACCGTGCTTTTACGGTTTTAGCTCCAACGCAGTGGAACAAACTCCCCCTCAATGTCAGATCAATGGAGTCAGAGCCTCAGTTTAAAAAGCGTTTAAAAACCCACATATACAGACTGGTATTACTGTATTAGAAAAACAAAACATGTATTGATTTTCTTCTATTGCATTTTGTTTTATCTCTCTGTTCAAGGTGAAATCCCTTTTCTTTGCATGAAGATGGACAGATGTGACGAGTCTTTTCGTTCCTGTTTGTGTTACAGACAGGAGCAACTCAAATGATATGAAGGAGTTAACATTCACCCGTGCGTTCAAATTTTTTGTTTTGTTTGGCATAGAAGGTATATAAATTAATCAAGAAATTGATAAATAGATAAATCTATCTATAATCTAAGATGAATCTAAATCGAATCTATTATTCTGTCTCAGCTTGATTAGGGTGATATTGTTTATATGCCTCTCTCTCTTTTCCTGTTGAATGTGTGTGTGTAGGGTTCCCAGCTTCCACTAGAAGAAATACAGAACGGCCGTAGATAGATAGTGGCGTCTTGCTTTGTTTTATAACTGGTGTTTGAATGTGCGAGGAACGGATTAAACCTGACCAAACCCAAATATTCACCGATGCTGAGGAGTGTCTCCTGACTGACTGCAGCTACTAATATCTCTGAAACGCCTCATTCTGCTGACAAACGTGTCCAAGTCACCATTTGGTATTTCTATTCAATGCTTTATTCATATGCCAATAATGTCATGTTTTGTGGTACATTGTAATATCTTAATTTCTGGACTATATATATATATATATATGCGCTAGCTAACCACTGGGATGTTGTGAGAGTGTGTGGGGGACTCCATTGCAATGCCAGCATGTTTTTGCGGCTGTTAGGCCGGTAAGTAAGTATGTTGATTATACAAAAGATATAATTGGGCCAAGGCAGAGTTTAGATTGTTTGAGTGGAATATTAGAGTCCTCTAACCTGCGTGGTGAGGCAAGATTTTCTTCAATTGGCTTCCAAGATACTAATGCATCTGGATTCAAGCAGGTTGAAAGTGGGCTCATCGTCATGTTCAAGTCTGATGATTTGAGCTTTGTGACATGGTGCATTATCCTGCTGGAGGTAGCATCAGAAGATGGGTCCACTGTGGTCATAAAGAGATGGACATGGTCAGCAACAATACTCAGGTAGGCCGTGGCGTTTCAACCATGCTCGGTTGGTACTAAGGGGCCCACAGTGTGCCAAGAAAATATCCCCCCCACCATTACACCACCAGCAGCAGCCTGAACCGTTGATACAAGTCAGGATGGATCCATGCTTTCATGTTGTTTACGCCAAATTGTGACCCTACCATCTGAATGTCACAGCTGAAATCAAGACTCATCAGAACAGGCAACGTTTTTCCAATCTTCTATTGTCACATGTTGGTGAGCCTGTGTGAATTGTAGCCTCAGTTTCTTGTTGTTTGCTGACAGGAGTGACACTCGGTGTGGTCTTCTGCTGCTGTAGCCCGTCTGTTTCAAGGTTCCACGTGTTGTGCGTTCAGAGATGTATTCTGTATACCTCGGTTGTAACGAGTTATTTGAGTTACTGTTGCCTTTCTATCATCTCCAACCACTCTGCCCATTCTCCTCTGACCTCTGACATCAACAAGGCATTTTGGTCCACACGACTGCCGCTCACTGGATATTTTCTCTTTTTCGGACCATTCTCTGTAAACCCTAGAGATGGTTGTGTGTGAAAATCCCAGTAGATCAGCAGTTTTTGAAATACTCAGACTAGCCCGTCTGGCACCAACAACCATGCCACGTTCCATCCATCCATCCATCCATTTTCCTCCGCTTATCCGGGGTCGGGTCGCGGTGGCAACAGGCCAAGCAGGCTGACCCAGACTTCCCTCTCACCGGCAACATGTTCCAGCTCATTCTGGGGGATCCCGAGGTAATCCCTCCTCTCTTCCCAGTTGGACGTGCCTGGAAAACCTCCAGTGGGAGGCGTCCAGGAGGCATCCTAATTAGATGCCCGAACCACCTCAGCTGACTCCTTTTGACGAGAAGGAGTAGCGGCTCGACTCCAAGCTCCCTCCTGATGACCGAGCTCCTTACCCTATCTCTAAGGCTGAGCCCGGCCACCCTACGGAGGAAGCTCATTTCGGCCGCTTGCAGCCGCGACCTTGTCCTTTCGGTCACGACCCAGAGTTCGTGACCATAGGTGAGGGTAGGAACGTAGACCGAGTGGTAAATTGAGAGCTTTGCCTTCCGGCTCAGCTCCCTCTTCACCAAGACAGTCCGGTGCAGCGCCTGCTTTACTGCTGCAGCCGCACCGATCCGTCTGTCGATCTCCCGCACCATCTTACCCTCACTCGTGAACAAGACCCCGAGATACTTGAACTCCTTCGCTTGAGGTAGGCACTCCGTCCCCACCTGGAGGGAGCAATCCACCGGTTTCCGGCAGAGCACCATGGCCTCAGATTTGGAGGTGCTAACTCTCATCCCCGCCGCTTCACACTCGGCTGCAAACCGTCCCAGTGAATGCTGGAGGTCACGATCCGAGGAGGCTAACAGGACCACATCATCTGCAAACAGCAGTGAGGCGATCCCGAGACCCCCGGACCTGACGTTCTCCACCCCCCGGCTGCGCCTAGATATCCTGTCCATGAAAGTCACGAACAGGACCGGAGACAAAGGGCAGCCCTGGCGGAGGCCAACACAGCGGACACAGCTCCTACTGCAGTCGTACAGAGACCGGATTGCCCATTGTAATGGTTCCGGCACCCCATACTCCCGCAGCACCCCCCACAAGAACCCCCGAGGGACCCGGTCGAAAGCCTTCTCCAAGTCCACAAAGCACATGTAGACTGGTTGGGCAAACTCCCAGAACCCCTCCAGTAGTCTTGTGAGGGTAAAGAGCTGGTCCACTGTTCCACGGCCGGGACGGAATCCGCATTGCTCCTCTTGAATCTGAGGTTCGACAAACGGTCGGAGCCTCCTTTCCAGCACCCTGGCATAAGCCTTCCCCGGGAGGCTGAGTAGTGTGATACCCCGGTAATTCGAGCACACTCTCCGGTCCCCCTTTTTGAAAATGGGAACCACCACCCCGGTCTGCTAGTCCATGGGCACTGATCCCGACCCCCATGCGACATTGAAGAGGCGTGTCAGCAAGGACAGCCCAACTATGTCCAGCGCTTTCAGCATCTCAGGGCGGATCTCATCCACTCCTGGCGCCTTGCCACTGAGGAGCTTTTTGAGTACCTCAGCGGCCTCTGCCAGGGATATGGGTGAGCCTCCCCCTAGATCTTCAGGCGCTGCCTCCTCTGCAGAGGACATGTTGGTCGGGTTTAGGAGTTCCTCAAAGTGCTCTTTCCACCGCCCGACGATGTCCCCTGTCCGGGTGCATAAGCACAAACCACAGTCAGAGCCTTGCTCCCCGCAACCCGTAGGCGCATGGAGGCAACCCTCTCGTTCTCCGGGGAGAACTCCAACACAGCGGCGCTCAGCCAGGGGCTCGTGAGTATCCCCACTCCCGCCCGGCGCCTCTCACCCTGGGCAACTCCGGAAAAGGACAAAGTCCAACCCCTCTCCAGGAGCTTGATTCCAGAGCCAGCGCTGTGTGTGGAGGTGAGTCCAACTATATCTAGCTGGTACCGCTCCACCTCCTGCACCAGCTCTGGCTCTTTCCCCGCTAGCGAGGTGATGTTCCACATCCCTAGAGCTAGTCTATGCTGCCGGCGATCGGCTCGCCCAGGCCTCCCGCCTGACCCGCCGCCCGGTCTGCATTGCACCCGACCCCGATGCTTATCCCTGCGGGTGGTGGGTCCACAGGGTGGCTGCTCCATGCTGTTTATTCGGGCTGAGCCCGACCGGGCCCCATGGGCGAAGGCCCGGCCACCAGACGCTCGCCGACGAGCTCCCCTCCTGGGTCTGGCTCCGGGAGGGTGCCCCGGTTTCCCTGGTCCGGGCGAGGTGACTGAAGTCCGTGGGCTGCTTCTCATTGGGGTCGTTTTGAACCGCTCTTAGTCTGGGCTCTCCCCTGAGACCTGTTTGCCTTGGGAGACCCTACCAGGGGCTAATGCCCCGGACAACATAGCTCCCAGGATCACTGAGCCACTCAAACTCCTCCACCACGTTAAGGTGGCGATTCGCGGAGGAGCATGCCACGTTCAAAGTCACTTAAATCCCCTTTCTTCTTAAATCTTTTAAGATTTATGGTTAATATGTGTTTTGTAAATTAGTGCTATGTGTCTGCTTTCACAACTTGAAACAGCAAACGCTGTGAATTTATGAACTTTTTATTATTTATAGCATCAGAATGAGGAAGAAAGGGGATTTAAGTGACATGCCACATTCAAAGTCACTTAAATCCCCTTTCTTCCTCATTCTGATGCTCGCTTTGAACTTCAGCAAGTCGTCTTCACCACGTCTAGACGCCTAAATGCATTGAGCTGCTGCCATGTGATTGGCTGATTAGCTATTTGTGTTAACAAGCAATTGAACCGGTGTGCCTAATAAAGTGGCCGGTAAGTGCACATGCCAGTGCCAACCATTGAATATGAATATTTCTCTAGATCCACCACTGACTCTGTCTTTATTCCCATATCTATAAAGCTCTACTGAAAAAACTGAAAACTATCTCTGCTGTCTGGTCACATCTGAATACAATAAATATAATATCAGATTATATGACATTTACCTATCTGAACCATATGTTCAGCAGAACTTGAAACAGCTGGTTTTATATACTATGATTCTTCAAGAGGGATGATTTCCAAAAAGTTTGAAATATATTAAAAATTGTACCTAATGTAAATTGAGTGTTTTTTGTGATTTTATACATGCTCAAACTGTATGCTTGTTTAAAAAGAGATGGTGATCTCAGGAGACTGAGATGTATTTAAATAAAGGATACAATTACATTCAATTTCAGTGATATAATTCATTTGAGAAAAATGTACTGTCGAAACTGTCAGAATTATTCCTATGTACCTTAACGCAACATAAGGTTTTCACTCCTTCAATTGTGGTACTTGTAGTTTTATTAAAGCGACACACTGGTGCTTACCTGTCTACAGTGCGTATGTAAAACTACACTTCCCATAATGCTAGCGCACTATTCTCCCCGTCATAAGAAGGTGAGTGTATAAAGCCTATATTTGTTGTTTGAACGTGCTGTTAGAAGAAGCATCTGGTGCTAATGTTTACCGCTTTGTCATTCAGCTCACTGTAACTGTTCAAAGCCAACACGCTTCCGCATTACGTCATCTCTACTAACGTTACACGTGATAACGTAACGTTACAGGAGCCGAGACATCCGTCAGTCCCTTTAAACGAGCCAACCTGTCTCACCGTGTGTAGTGAGACATGGAGACACACACAGAGTGAAGGAAGTGTTTAAGTACAGCCTGCTGTCGGCCGCTCAGCTTGCTGGTACAGTGAACAGCACAACGCTGCAGCTGTGTGATGAATGCTCTCAGGCTAACGTTAGCCGTGTGCTCACTGCTTCTCATAGACAACACTGCCAAACCACTCTATAAGAGGGGAGGCTCGTCTGTTTGATTCGGTCGGATTTCAACAGATAGTGTCATTTTATCAAATAGAAGCCGGTCCTGAGTGTGTGTTGTCGATACTGTTCCCCCGACCACCGTCCTGAGCCAACACTCTATGTCAGCATTTCATCTCCACACCTGCTGCTGAGTTCCGTCTATCAGCCCAATGTCCGAGTGATTCACAACGACTTGACCAGGATATTCATTCATGATTATGACAGATTTATATTAGTCTGTAAACAGCTTCCTCAATGTGTTTGTAGGAACAGGATGAGAGAACATCACCTGTATGTGACTAGAGCCGGGTCCTCTCCATTCAGGTGTGAATATAAAGTAGATCAGAGGAACAAATGTGATGTTTGGCAATACATTCCTAATGCAGAAAGGAAATACAAATTAATTTGTTGGCATTTCTGCCATGAAGGAAAGTTGACGGTATTATAATATTAAATCAGCTTGTTCTTAATTAATTGGAGCAATTCTAGCCTATATGATACTTGATGTTAGTGCTGGGCGGTATGACCAAATATGTGTATCACGGTATTTTTTAAGATTCTGGCGGTTTCACGGTATATCACTGTATTTTTTTGTTTTCCTTGACTGTATTTTTATATAGGTTTATAGTGGCTTACTCTACTGTCAGGAGTACAAAGAATATAAAAACATTTTAATGTCATCATGTATGAAGGCTTTACTTACTATAGGGTGTGCTCGTTTGTTCCTACAATGTTGGGATAGCAGTTTGGCTGAAGTATTGTCGCCCCGGTAAGACGTGAATCCAGTGTTTTAATCATTGCTCTGAGCCCGTCTTTCTCGACTGTCTGTAGCGGGACCATGTCCTTGCATAGCTGGATCGTTATTGCGTTCGTAATGTCGCTCCACCGCTTGCTTTTCTTGTCATTTGCTGCCTCGAGCAAATGCCTCTTCAAGCGATGTGTGACCCTTTGGCTTCACTGTTTCACTCGCGCTAACGTTACTGGTTGATGGCCTCGAGTCCGACGGCCGTCATCACACTCTTGGTATTCCAACTCATGTTTTCTGCTGAGGTGATGGAGTAAGTTGCTCGTGTTACCACCAGCAGCAACAACAGTGGCTCGACACACTTTGCAATATATCGTCTTTTGGTCTACGTCGGACTTTTTAAAACCAAAACACTTCCAAACAGCAGACCCAGCTCCTCTCTTGGGCACAGACTCTATCGGTGCATCTCCGGTCTGTCTTTGTTCATCCTGCATCGCTCCTTTCTGTTCTTTAATGTAGCGTTACTGGAGCGACGGAGCCTCTCCCAGCTGTTAACAGACTGTTGGGCTAGCTAGCGAGCTGTACCCAGCATGCTGTTCGGCGGTGTAATTTTGTACAAATGTACAATTATTAGTGTTACAAATTGTTTGTGTCACAAACTGTTGTGTCGTGGTGTTTTGCCCTGTTAAAGAGCGTTAGTTGTGGGTTATTAATTGTTGTATTATAAAGTTATAACCATGATTAGAGGTCCCTCTCAATACACTTAAGATAACTAGCTCCAACTGTTGCGCTCTTAGTGGTGAACAATATATTCTGCTGCCTGTTAGAGTTGCAGCAGTTGCTTCGGGTATGCATCGGTATGACTGTGTGAAAAATTCATATCATACGGGAAATTAAAACCGGTATACCGCCCAGCACTACTTGATGTGATAGAAATGTTCTAGATGTCTCTTCACTACACTCCTCCCCAGCTTGACGTAGACCTACTGGTATCTCTAAAGGAGTTAGGGTTCTATAATAGTGGAGCCACCAGTGGGTTCAGACTTATGGTTCAAACCCTTGTAGAGACATTACCACAACACACTGGAGAGTGGCCAGTCTGCTCAATCGTGTTAGGTCACATGATTTGAATGATCTGAAAATGGATGCATACAAATGTACCTTTCATCTGTATTTTGACTGTTAGTTAAGGTTAGCCACATAGAACAGTCAGGCTAAAATTGTGGTTATGGAAAATTGGATTTGGTTAAAGTTAACCCTGAATGCTGACATTTGAAAAGGGTTGTCTGCAGGGCCATCTCTATGGAGCTCTTTTCAGCCTCTTTAAATACTATTTGTATTTTTGTTTTTTATTCACGGTTCAGCTGTCGTCCTCTGGACGACTCTGATAAAGCTCGCTCTGATAAACCCACTGTACACAACCGGTCCAGCACCAAGCCGAAGACCTACAGAGTTACTGAGGAACGCTGGTGAAGAGACGGAGCCAGGTGGCCAGAACCCCGACGCCACAGGACTGCTGATGTCGCTCTGCGTCCTCAGGATGGTACAGTTGGCAAGTTTAGAAGGTCATGTGTCAGGGCGGGGGTGTGTGCTAACTTGTTGGAGAGTTTTCCCCAAGGAGCCAAAAATCAGTTCATGGCTAGTGTGGTGATAAATGGCTTGAAATAAAAAGAACACGTTTGAAATTATGAATCAGAAATTTCCTTTAAAGACCCAGTAAAATGTTTTAATCCTGTGTCTCAGCTTTAATTGTTCATTTATCTCGTTATATGCCAAATTAATGTCATAGAATTAGTATCAGAGTATCTTTACATCAAGTCCCTGATAAAATTGCGTCCATAAGACGAAATGAACAAACATATGGCACATGGCAAAAAAAGGAAAAAATAATGCATTAAATATGTTTGTGTCAGCTGTGTCGACCAAACATGAATATAATGCTTTCCTTGACCCATCACTGCCTGCCATTAGGAATCCTAACTTCATTGGGACTTTACTGAGGTGAGGACTGCTTTATTCTCATTATAGTCTGACTATAATGAGAATAAAGTCATTATAGTCAAATTAAAGTCTTTCTTGTCATTATAATGTGACTTTATTCTCATTATCGTCTGACTTTGTTCGTGACTTCTCAGAGAACACCGATACAGTATGTGGGATTTGTTTGAATGTGCAGAAATACATTTTTTTTTTTTATTGTCTGCTAATGCCTGAATTTTGTCTTATCATTCACATAAATAAACATATTTGGTGCATAGTAAATCATTTATTTATTTAATTTATTATACTATATTGATACATCTCTGATCTGCTGCTACCTTATGAACCATCCCGACCCCTTAGGTCGTCTGGGACCGGTCTACTTTCTGTTCCCAGAGTCAGAACTAAACATGAGAAGTAGCGTTCAGTTGTTCTGCTCCACACATCTGGAACAAAGTCCCAGAAAGCTGCAGGTCTGCTGAGACCCTCAGCTCCTTTAAATCAAGACTGAAGACTTTTCTGTTGGCTGCTGCCTTTAATTGAACCAGATTCAAGGATATTAATCAATTTCTGCATTTTGCTGCTGTATTTTATTTCTTACACTGCTTTCTAGTGTTTTAATGACTGTTTTTAATGTTTCAATGAATGTTCTTAATTGTTTTTAAATCTCCTTTACTTTTGCCTTGTTTTGATGCTTTTAATGGTTTTATGTGAAGCACTTTGAATTACCTTGTTGTTGAAATGTGCTATACAAATAAACGTGCCTTGTCTTACAGCAGCAACAAGGTAAAAAATGTATAAAAAACATTAAGACAAGACATTTCTGATTTAAAACAAGACATGAAATAATAAATATACACAAGATAAAACACAGGCAATCAATGGCTTTGTCTCAGAGTGAACTCTTTATGTTGCTGGACTTTTGGCTTTTGATCAAACACTCAATGAATACATTTCTTCAAGGTATTTCATATGAGGACATACTGTATGTTCTATGTGTTTATATCTGTATCCGTCCTCAGACTGGATCTGGCTTCCCTTTGTGTGTCATCAGAGGCCGAGCGGCAGAGACCTGTCTGGGTTTTGAGTGACCAGCTGGATTTGATTCATTTTCAGAATCATTTCTTCGTTAAAGAAACTCTCATGACTTCTCCCAGCTCTAATGGCAGCCATCTGTCTGGAGGTCAAAAAGCTCCTCTGACACAAACACCTGTTCAGAGCTGCAAAACACATCCAGCCTCATCAACATTCCTACCTTCACATTTGACTGATTTGATCACAGATGCGGACTTTCGAGTGCTCATACAAGTATTTTATTTCAGGTTTTTGTTGCTTCTGATTAAGGCTGGGTGCCTGTACTCGATACCTTTTTCAGCACTGGACTGGAGGGTGAGCGTCATCTGTAATCAGTGGTGACCGCTGTATGAGCGCTGCGTAGTCTGGCAGCGATTAGCTAGCCAGTGGGACACATTATGAGTAGCGAGGGAAGTACTCTGCTGGTATTGGTATCATTCTAAAGTTACTACATTCTGTGTTCGTTTTGGCAGTCCCTGAGTACAATAGGGGTAGTGTTTGCATGCACCAGAATCCCTTTAAAAACTAATTTTACTGCAACAGGGTCTGACAGTCCTGGTTCTGGTTCCTCCCCTCCAGCGGGTCCAGCAATACTTCCTGGGCCTCCAGCAGCATGGTGTTGGCTCCCACAGGTACCGGCGGAGCAGCGAGGCAGCGCTCTGCTCCTGACTGCAGGTCGAAAGCGACAGTGAAGCCGGATCTGAGTCAGAACCTGGTGAACCTGCATGATTTTATCTGATTTCACCAGAATCCGACCCGGTGGCTCTGATGACGAGCATTAAGAATAACTCTATACAAATAGATGGTCTGGTCTACTAATATAGGTCATGTAGAGGTATTAGTATTCAATTTAGATTTTCCTCACAGTAACTTTAGGGGTACTGGTACTGGTACAGGCATCATAATTCTTCAACAATACCCAGCCATACTACTGTTATTAAGTGCAAATATTCACTGTTTTAAAGGGAACACATGTTTTCTTGTAGATTGTTGGTGTGGTAAGTTGTATTGACCCATGGAAGCGTGGTGGATCCAGCGGTGTGTATTTACATAAAGCATTAATAGTGTGCATCATTCGATCAGCGACACTGTATCCCTCAGATCCCTGACCTGCTTTGCATCATAGCTCCACATGGAGATTTGCAAACAGGGACGCACAAAATAAGAGCGCCTGTATCAATTATGCACCATTTATTCCTGCCACAACAATGCCTCGCTCAGTTGATTTGGTTCCTTCTGCTTCATGTATAATTCAACAGAGCCGCGTCCATTCTCTCAAAGCGCTGTATTTCCCGGCTCGTCCCACATGCAGACACATTGTGTTGGTGCATTTTTGTGCGTCATTTCTGTCCCTGACACACATACATTCTCCTGTTGGATGTCTGGAGCAGCATGCTGTGAGCGAGCTGTCTTCAGACCAGACCTACATTTACACACGTTACATTCGGAAGCTGTCTGATTGATCACATTTACACAGATTACACTTCTAATGGAGCTGATTTAGTGAAGTGACAGCTTTGTAAAATGTATCTCTGAGCAGATTTAACCAAACAGTGTTTCAAAGTATATAGGTTGGATGGGGAGAAAATAATGTGTTTATTCATATATTTTAACAATCATTTCAGCAGCAGATATACAGTGTTTTTGTCGATAACACTTTAAATAATTCTTAAACGGGAAATGTCTCCAAGCTTGTGTTGCAATCATTGCGTTTGGGTAGTCTGCCTGTTTCTAATTTAACTAAAAATGAGTTCAATTGGAAAACAAGTCCCCCAAACCTAACCACAACATACTGTAGGTCAGGGCTTTACAATGGATTCAACCAGTGTACTTCAGCATTGGTCGACTTCTTTTTACATCAGGCTGGATCGATGCTGCCAAATCAATACTCTAATACTGTAGAAGTAAGAAGCATTCTGACTCTCTCCTACCTTCAGGCTGTAGCACCAGCCAGGGTGCATGTGTTGGTTTCCACAATGTGGGAAATAGGACGGTCACTTGTAGCCAGGTTAAAAAAAACAAGTGTTGAGAAATACAATAACCTCATTGAAATGTTACACGGTGGTGATGTGCCATAATCCTGTAGGTTGGAAGAACCTCAGGCAACCAATCCTGATAAAAAGGTGTGAGCTCTGTTGTCAGCATGCATAGAGAATGACTTGTGTAACTCTGAGAGAGTGGTTGATCTTTCCTGACTTCTGTCACTGTGTCCTCATAGCGCCTCCTCCTGGCAGAAAAGTGTTCGCAGGCCGCTGGGCTTCAACCCAGCACTTCAATGAAAAAGCTGTCTGAGCGTTTTTTTCTAATGTCTCTCTGGCAACAACATATTGACAACATATCACCACTCTGCACATCCGTTGTATGACAGACCAGCATCGCTCCTTTGCTTTTTATTATCTATGTGGGCTATTATCTATTTGTCTGACGTTAGTTTTATCACCATGAGCACCAAACGGAGGGGTTCTGCTTCATACTTTGTATGTCGTCACCTCTCAATCTGACAGCTGTGACGTTAGAAAAAGGAGACGAGGGGTACGCTCGTAAATTCACAACTCTACGGCAACATTCAGTGTCCACTCGGCAGATCTGCTCCACAAATGGTTGTTTTGGTCTTTGTCATGGTAGTGTCTGTCTGAAATATGAAGTTAGGGACAGACAGACAGCCAGAACAAGCTTCTCCTCCATTTACTACAGTGATCTCACCAGCGCTCTCTCAAGACTTCAGAGATTTTTAACTTGAAGCGCTCTTTTTCTCTAGGCGGCCGCTAACGCTCTCTCCTCATTGGGAACAATTGAAAAAAGAAAACGGCACTATGTGGACACAGGCCCGAATCATCACTCTCTGGAATGTGATGGGCGTTATATTTCTTAATTATATCATTACTTCAAAATGCTTACAGAGGAATTTACATACGTTGATTCCTTTTTTTAAATATCAATTAAATAAATATAAAAGATTGGTGACTGTATCAGGTAGTATGGACGCAGCAGGTGAAGCTGGGAAAAATCACATCCAGCACCTGGACTATCCGCATTGGCGCCCCCCAGGGATGTGTGCTCTCCCCACTGCTCTTCTCCCTCCATACCAGACATGGGCAAACTACATGAACAAAGACAGACCGGAGATGCACCGATAGAGTTTGACACATATGCAGCGCAGATTACCGTAATATGTGTGGTATTTGTTATAAATGTACGTTGGTGCATAGAGGTGATAAGAAGCTGTACAGGGAGGGGCTTAGGGCCCAGGGGAATGTAGGTGAAGGAAACGGGAAGAGACGGAAGACACGCCACACAAACAGCTGTTCACCGCTCGTCACGATCCTGTAGACCAGTGATTCTCAACTGGTGGTTCATCGTGGACCCGTTTTCAGTGGGTCGCGGGACTTTGCTTTATGCAGCAGAGTTATTCACGCGCCTTTCCAGCATTTACGATACTTGTTCAGCGGTGCAGGAAAAACACCGACCAATGCGTTGTAAATCACGTCACGTGATGCAGTTTAGCCAATAAAATAAGGGTATTCTGATACGTTTCCTGACGCCAGTGAGATGTACCCACACCGTGACACAGGGGGGAGAGACGAGGAAAGACATGACAGAGCAGAACTCTGATAATGTTAGATGTGACAGTCAAATATTTGTATGATCCGGTCAAAGAATCAAACTGCTAAAAAGACCACAGTTATTAAACTCCTGAAGTTTGCAGACGACACAACGGTCATCAACCTCATCAGGGACGGTGATGAGTCTGCGTACAGGCGGGAGGTTGAGCAGTTGGTCCTCTGGTGTGATCAGAACAACCTGGAGCTGAACAAGCTCAACACTGTGGAGATGACAGTGGACTTCAGGAGGAGCCCCCCAACACTGCCCCCCCTCACCATACTCAACAGCACTGTGTCTGTGGTGGAGACCTTCAGGTTTCTGGGATCCACAATCTCCCAGGACCTGAAGTGGGCCCCTAACATCAACACCATCAGGAAATAGGCCCAGCAGAGGTTGATCGTGTTATACTCCAGTCTGTTCTCTGCTCCTCTATCACTGTCACAAACAGGACAGACTACAACGGATTGTCAGGTCTGCAGAGAGAATCATTGGTTCCAGCCTGCACTCTATCCTGGACTTGTTCACCTCCAGAGTCAGGAAACGGGCTGGAAAGATCTCTGCAGACCCTTCACACCCTGGACACAAGCTGTTCCAACTCCTCCCCTCTGGTAGGCGCTACAGGGCTCTGTACGCCAAAACCACCAGACACAGGAACAGCTTCTTTCCACTGGCCGTCACTCTGATGAACACTTAATCAGTCACACTGCACTATTACCTCTGTTTGCACTATCACCTCAATTCCCATTGCCATTGTTGTTTATAGGTTTATGTTCATATATATATATATATACTTTTTGGATATATTTTTATACTTATATTGTACATCATTGTTAAATGTTTATACCTACATCTGTTCTACTTTTTTTCTGTTGCCCTTGTTTTATTTTATATATTTTTTTTTATTTTCTTGTTTATTGTAAACATGTGTATGTACATTCAGAGCGAAGTGGAAACCGGAGTCAAATTCCATGTATGCGTAATAAAGCTGATTGTCATTCTGATATGATATATTTAGCTGGCCTGTGTCACATGTGTGGTGGAAAAAACTATTCAATAGTACCGAGTGAGTCCTATAATACTGAATACTGAAACAAGAAACATTGACGAAAGAAGTTTGTCTTTCACGTATTTCTTCTCTGGCCAGAGAAGGCTTCACCGTCATACTGACTGCAACAGTCTGCAGAGGATGAGCCAAGAGTTCAGTTTGTCTCCTGCTCTTAACCATCTCAGCACACAGTAGGGGGCAACATCAGGTATTTACATTATAACAATTGATCAGCAGTTTCAAGCTCCCCATTGACCCCCTCCAGTCACCCCTTCATCTTCTGAGCCTTGTCACACAAAGACACGTGTCTTTGTTACCTTTGATTATCCCTGGGAATCTTCACGCCTAAACACTCTGGTTAAACGGCAACCCCCATTTGGTTACTTCCCCTTATCAAAGTAAAGACAGAGACAGAGATATGGTCCTGTTACCACTCTCTTAGGTACACAATCATATGTCACATATAGTTTTGTTAGTGAGTAAGGCACATAAAATAAATCACAGTAGAAATGTACTAGCACACTTTTTTATTATTAAAATGTTCTATCACACATGACTGGAAATCTATGTGGCCTCAGAATATAGCGCAACGGTTACACAATGTGACTTTTGTAATGAGATGAGCCAGATCGGAACTCGGCTGTGTCCACGTGTGTCCACACTTCATACTTCAATGCGACCTGCCTGCCCCGATACATTTCGTGGTCAAAGAGCGACTGTAAAACCGATAAATTCTTCAAAATAAAAGTCCCCTGTTATTTTTGCTGATTACACTTGCTCCCTGCTGTGTTGGTAGACTTTTTATTGAAGAATAGCTACTAATTTACATTGTCCTTTAAATTCTTCACAATAAAATTCCCCCGTTATTTAAAAGCTTTTATTGTGAAGCATCAAAATCAGAAATGAATGTGTGATCATCAGCAGTAATTTAACAGGACTCAGACAGCGGGTCCTGGTTTTCCTCCTCTCTTCCTTTTGCTCTCCTCTGTCGAGGAATTCTTGTGTAGGAGGAAGATGATGGAAACGTTTGATACGTTGTCTGGATTGTGACCACATGCTGTCCAAACCTCACTGACATCTGAACTCAAAGTGAGCCGGAGCATCTCGGTATGTGGTCTGGCTGATCGGATCCCGATGTGCGCTCAGACTTGACAGTGACTGGCGTGATCGGATGACAGAAGTCACATTGGTCATATTTATTGGGATTAACATGAGCCCTGCACAGTAGATCTGTCCGAGAAATACAAGTTAAGATGGAAACTATTAAATGGAGAATGATCACCTTCATCAGGAGGACAACTACATTTGTTGGAGGATTTGGCTAGACTTGGCCAACCAATGCTGCAGTTTGTTTGTCAGTGCCTTTTCAAAATGAGCCACATGGGGAAAAGAAGGTGGTCATGAGGAGATGAGGAAAGGATGGTGGTCATGAGGAGATGAGGAAAGGATGGTGGTCATGAGGAGATGAGGAAAGGATGGTGGTCATGAGGAGATGAGGAAAGGATGGTGGTCATGAGGAGATGAGGAAGGAAAGGTGGTCATGAGGAGATGATGGTGGTCATGAGGAGATGAGGAAAGGATGGTGGTCATGAGGAGATGAGGAAGGAAAGGTGGTCATGAGGAGATGAGGAAAGGATGGTGGTCATGAGGAGATGAGGAAAGGATGGTGGTCATAAGGAGATGAGGATTTTTTTTCCCCCATCTCTTTGTAATGGTGTTAGGAAAGTGTCACGTAAGTCCAGAAAAGAGAGGAGGAATAATTCTGTAGATATGTGCATATCATGTGAAGACAGACACAATCTGAACTTCTTCTTTAAGAGACATCAAGTCTGAAGTATAAAGTCTAAATGTGTCTTTGACTCTTTGCTATCATGTAACTAACCAACGCACCAGTATATAAAGCCGATTGATGCAGTGAGTTTTTGGGAGAGGACAGGGTAGATTGTAATGCAAACTGCAACTGTTATGTCCTCTATAAATAAAGATGCTGGTGGTTGTGATACGTGACCTAAAATAGCTGAGGGAGTTGGTCTAATTTGGAGCCAATAGCAAACACAAACTTAAAGCTACATGTTGTCAGTGTTCCTCTAGTCCTTGATACTGTATGGAAATGCAGGCAGCTGAAAGTTGGAGAGTGGCTACTTGGGGTAAAGATTGCTCAGTTGTAATTCAGCCGTCGGGGTGTGTGTGTGTGTGTGTCTACTGTGCATACTGCTAGAGGTCAGCGGAGCTGCCAAATGATTTTCACCGCGAGGTCGTTAGGTCAACGTCAAGGTGTGGAGAACGGGGCGCTGCCGGACCTCAAGCTGAATATCAATGCTCCACCTCTCCTCCTTGGTGGGTCTTACATTTACATCAAAAATCACATCCATCCGCTTTCTTCTCCCACAGGCAAAGAGAGCAGAGAAGCTGCTTCGTTCTCTCTCAGCCACAAGCTCAAGCCATCCTCTGCAGCACCGAGAAGTCATCCTTTGCAGGTAAAGATTACACAGCTACTGTAGCACACTGCCTGGATCGGAACCAAAGCGTATGTGTGATGTTTCATTGTAGTGGTTTGAATGTTTAAGCCAGATCATTATGTGTTACACTTGACAGTTCACAGAACGCTGTTTAGAAAGATGTTCTAGCTTCATGGCAGTCACTGTTTTCTGCTCATTTCAGAGCAAATGAAAATCTTCTTGCAAAGACTTGAAGGAACGTTTATTTTTTAAATGGATCTGCTGAAACCAGTGGTTTGACAGAAAGAGCAGTCATGGCAGCGTCAATGACAACTTTAAAAACAGTCAAACATGTCAAAATACACTTTTTTAAATGGTTGACACTATTGTGAAGTGGACACAATTTGTCATTCAAGCACGGTTCTTGTAAGTTGGAGTATTCATCCTCAGTAATTAATGCAAATCAGCTGTGATGCAAACAAACTCTTGTGAGCTGTGTGCAAGCAAAAGGCTCCTTCAACAGTATCTGAGCTCTCAGCGCTTTAGACTGAAGCACTCACTAATTCTGCCTCCATTAATTTTGGATGAAAAGTGAGTCATTTCCTGCACCACACATACAAAAGTCCTGGACTGGTACCACTAATGTTTAATGATGCTGTTATGTTGATAAGTAAAAAGAAAAATCACAATCAAAAGATGACACCAAGTAGTCCAGGTTCAAATAAAACCCAAGGCATTCTTTTAGACTCACATGACTACAGTATGTTGGACAGAAGCTGCTGCTGCTGACGTGCTGCTTTCTCCATGCAGCAGGTGTTGACATAGTGTGAGTCTGATTTAAATAAAAAATGTTAGATTTACTCTATATTCACAATTATTTTTTTATTTTCACAAATCCTCCGTGGACCCTCGGCAATATAGACACGGACCAATAGGAGTCCACAGACTCTAGGTTTGAAAAAGGGAAAATAAAATACAACAAAGTAATTTATCCAAGATGAAGCACAAGGCCAGCACTTCTAGTTAGGTTTCAGAGTTTGATCTTTGTTTTTATGCTGAACATCACGCCGTCAGTTACACAGGCCTGTGTAAAAGGCTGGTTCAAGATGAACTGTGCCTCGCCTGGATAGTATATATAAACAGATATATGTGTGTATTGATAAGTGCTATACAATATATGATTGTTAACAGACAACCTTCATTGCACAACATGAGACTAACAGCCTACAAACTATAACAATTACACAGAAAATATGGATTTTCTAGAAAACGTGATGTTTGCCGGTGATGGATTTTGAGCAGGTCTCGTGGGTTTCAGAGAGCAGTGGTGCCGTGGTCACGTTGTGTCTGACAGGACCCTCATTGAGGGAGAGACGGAGAGAATACTGAAGCAGGGGCCAAAAATGAATGAATGCAAAATGATGAATATTAGTTAATGCCAGAGGCGTAAATTAACCTGTGTTCTTTCCTTAGAATTAAAAGTGAAATTAGAAGTCGCCAACTTAACAACAAAATGCTGGTGCAGTGTACTTACTTTGTTATTATCTTTGCTATTTTCATTCTTTTAAAAGTCATCCGAATGCAGGAAACAAAGTCTCTGAAACTGAAAAGTTTTTGGGGACCCGCAGAATCCTGCGTTGGCTTTTGAGGTCCTCCCTATTTTTGAGGTCTCCAGGTTGGCAGGTATGAACAGAACAGCTAAAAGCCAGCAGTGATATAAGGTTGATATAGCTGATATCTGTACAGGCATGTTGGAGTGCAGATACTGTACATCTCCAACCAGAGAGAATCAGCTGACTGCAGAAAGACTTTTGAAAAAGAGATTTATCTCTAGTCCAGCACAGTCGCGCGTGTTCCTGCTGTTCTGTATACCCTAATGTCATTTTAGGGAGTTGATTTGAATTAGTCTAATCTGAAGTAGGCTTCAAAGGAGAGTTCACCTATATATATTACAAATATAAAGTAATGAGCAATGGAAAGAGGGCTTATTTGTGAACATTTGTCAGCCCTCTCCTCATTGTGCATGGCTGGACAATACCATGGTGTTCTAGTTTGGTCCTTCAGTCAACTGAGCCTAAAACTTGTAAACTGATCACAAGGCCCTGCAGGCCTTCAGTCATGTATTATATGTTGTTTATTTGGGCTCACTGTTTGCAGTAACGTGGACAAATGAATGGGGATATGTCAAAGTCACGGATCATTCAAATGCAATAAAAGCGGTAGAGTACAATAGGTAAGATCTTTTTGAATATACAATCACATGCATATTTTGTATGCCCTTCAGCTGAGTCTATGCTGTTAGTGTTGCTGTGGCGACGGCTCGCGTCTCTTGGCTGGAGCTTAACGTCAACGTCAGCGCTCGCTGAGTGGGGAAGAAAAAAGACGCCACGGCTGCTTGTCTGCAGATCCCAGCAGAGGATCGTCATTTATCCCCACTCTGTAGCTTGAGCCATTAATCCATCTGAAAACTCTCAGATACAAGTTAGCTCGTGGTCTGACTTGGTTGTTTCTGTACGGGCAAGAAAATATTAGACTGTTAGTGATTGCCCATCACAACAATGTTGTTTAGGCAGATAAGCCAACATATGATGAGAGAGAGGTAAAGGGAGATTGGAATTTACTGTGCTTACCAGTCATAGTTATATCCTGAAAAATCACATAATTGTCCAAAATGTCCTGGAAAAAAAATGAGCTGTCCAAGAAAAGCATTTAATGTGCTGTAAAAGAATGATCAGGATGTTTTATGAACTGACACAAGCATTTCAGAATAATGTTTGCAGCTGGCAGCTCAGTCTCAGTGTTCCTTATTCATATAAGATCTGCAGCACACTTAACCCTTTCAGATCCCCTGTCATATCGTGCACCTATTTAACAATAAATGTAAAAAATAAGAGAAAAAACGGATTCCTTCATATATTTCTATCTGAATCCATCCATCTTTTCTTCTTCTTTAACAAAATATGATGTGTGCTTACGTAAGATGGTATCAAGACTCTGTGGCTCCATATCACACTACATTATAAGCCCGCCCACTTGTTAGTGTCAAATCAAATGTGAAGGATTTGATTGAAATCACTCTTGTAGCTGTACACCGCTCAAATATTCTGTTTCACTTGGTAATATGTCACAGTGCAGAAGCTTAAGACGCTCTAACTTCTGTTTAACTGGGAATATGAAGGCCAATGCCAACTTTTTGACAATACAGGAAGTAGTTTGTCCTTTATGCATTGGGACAAAAAGTAAGGGTGTGTAGTTTTTTTTCGGCAGATACCGAGTACCAATCTGATTCCAGTGTTTAAATAATAAGCTGCATACCTCAATGTGTGGAAGTGACATGGATCACTCTTTTATTTGTAAGGCTTGACTTAAACAAAATGTAACAATTAAACACATACATTTTCTGGGTTGTTATTTAATTTAAGAGCCCCTATTATGCTTTTCCTCTTTTCCCCGTTCCTTTAGTGTATTATATATATTTTAGTACATATGAAAGGTCCGTAGAGTGGTAAAGCTGAAGTCCACGTCCATAGGGGGTTACTCTCGCCCTCACAAACACTGCTCCTAAGCTGCCTGAAACGGCTCCATTGAATTCTGTCTTTACTTCCGAAACATTGTGAGTCACTATGTAAGACATTTGCATAATACCTCCTATGGGCTAGTCTGGCACGCCCTCAAACAAAGCTAGAGAGACGGAGCTGGACCTCAGTCTGAAGAGTTTGGTTTGCGACCGGTATATCGAGGAGACGCTGTGTTCTGCTCTGCTAGAGGAAATGTTCTTTGTATGGACTCCCAAAGGAAGATGACCTGAAGGACAAGTGGCTAAACTTCAATCTCCACTCTGCAACCCAGCAATTCCAACATGTGGAGAAGCATCCAAGAGTGAGAGTGGAGAAGGAAGGAAGGCCAGCGAGATTACACAGTGATATGGTAAAGCACATGACTGAGTAGCAGGGTTTCTTGGGAGGGCCCGTTCATGCAATGAGCTGCATGAATGAGTGGTGAACACCACTCAATTTTCATAATTTCATAACCACTCGGAATTTTCATAATTACCAGCTAACGGAAAGCACCGAACAGAACTACCATAAGCGCTAAGCTGTAGCATCCTAAAGGTTCCTCTGACAGACGCGCAAAGAGGCAACCCAACTACTACTCAGCTCACCCAATCAAGGCATGAGCTGTAGGCTGATGTTCCTGAAAGGTAACAGGCCAAGCTACAAACTTGCCTGTCACCGCACAAACACAACAAACAGTTCACCACATCCCTCCTTTATTTATCAACTTGCTTACCCTATGAACCATGAATACCTACTGCACACTGTGCAGCAGCAGTCTTCAGGTTCCAAAAACCGGAATACAAAACATGTAGTTAGCAATACAAAAACCTAGTTTCCCTCAGTAACGCCAGGAACAGCAACCGTGTCAAGCTTAGGACCAACAGAATCCAACTCAAACCTGACACCAACGAACAGCGCTCCAATAAATCCTCCAAAGAAACCATAACAGAGAAAACAAACAGACTGCCCGAACACACAAAAAACTAACTGATCCGTACAGATTTTAACACTCTTACAGCAGGAACAGCCCATACACAGCTAACATCACTGCAGCCCCGTCCCTCTGACTAGGCCTAATCAGAACTAAGTAAGCTCCCCCCTAGTCTTCAGGTGCTACTTGTGGTGGGTACTTACGCACTTAAACCCGCAGGCCCGGTAAAGACACCATCAACTGGCAACCTACCTGCAGCCTCGGACGTGCCCCCGAGACAACTGCTCTAACCACTTTCGTCACCACACTATCAGAACCCCCCAACGAACTCCAAAGGGAATCTGCTCTTCAGCCTAACAGGGACAGAACAACAGCACCGTGTAAAGAGGACCACCCAGACTCTGACACAAAATCACCAGCATAACAGCTCAGCGACACCAACACCAAAACAAATCAGCCTACTTACCAAACTCCAATGTCTCCCAATCAAGCAGATTGCGCAACCGATTCAACACATGGCGCACAGCCTACCATGCTACAGCTGCTACTGATATTAAAGCTGAGCTCTGACATCAATGCAGACACCGGGTCAACCAGAAATGGACGAGCCCCCATATGTCACAACCCGGCTCAAAAGGTCGTAACAAAAGGGAGACAAGACGAGTGATAAAAGTAATCATATAGACATTTATTTAAGAACAAATAATTACTCTAGACAAATAAGCAGCTGTGTCATCCAGACAAGAATCAGAGAGGGGAGAGGGGGCCAATCCTTGTTGAGCTGTGGATTCATATATCCATCACCCCACCAGGCTCAGGTGTGGCTCATTAGCTGCTGATCAACATCCTGAAAGACAGAAGGCAGCAACCAGGACACAGACCCCTTGTGGGAGGGAGGGGTCGTCACACTCCTTCAACCTCTCTGGGTAACGAGTATCACTTAAACGTTTAACCATGACAAGTCCAAATCCACTAAACCAGCCTGAACATGAGGAACATCTGAAACAACTGATGAGTCTATGGAGCAGAGTCTGATAGTTGTAGGACCCTGGTCAGAGTTGCACCATGCTACGCTAGGATTGGCCAGTCCGAGTTCTAGGGGTGGGACTTAGTGAAGGGTCAATTGGTTTGTGTGATGAGGGATCATGTCTTTGATATGACCTCAGTAGGTTGGGAACAAGTTGACCTGTGGAGGGATATAGCTGTGGATTAATACAAGTTGATGTGCAAAAGGGAACGGGCAACTCTTAATTTGGGAGCCGCAAAAGATTTGACAAATAAAGTGGATGGGCACTTTTTCAAAAATGAAAAAGGAACTCTTCATAACTGCATTCTGCAGTCACTGTATTATTTGTGCAAATGCAGATACAAATAAAAGAAATGTGTTTGGTGACAGAATATGTATAAAGAGGAGAGAGACAGAAGGCAAAACGTGTTGGTACAGAAATCCACTGCTGCTTGTTTTTGTCAGCTGCCTCGCCTCAGGCTTAAACAGAGCTGGCCAAGCTCTTAATGCAGGTATGACTGAAGTCAAGATATGTCTGTCTTTACTGTGCCTCCTTCTCTGTTTCACAGTGAAACTAAGCATATGCATCCTCCTCGTTTTACTACAGTCTTCAGTGTAACGGCTTTGTCCTGATTATCTGTAAGTGGAAATGCAATGTGCATTGCTTTCTGGATTCTCAGGGATGTCAATTCAGAAACTTTCTAAGTCTTCACATGCAGGCTTTAAGAAAGTAGGCTATGTTTGACAATCAGACTGCATGGCCATATCATTTCACTGCATTCATCTGACACTGCTCATGTCAGCTGATTTCTGTTAGGGAGGTTGTTTCTTATTTGTCGTTAACCAATCATTAGTTTTTCCCCTAACCAACAGATATCAGGTGAGGCCAACCAATAATGGATAACTGCTTATTATATTACCAACAGTGAATCTCACTGTGTTAAGCTACTTCACTCGCTAGCTTCAGTAGCTACAGTGTGATAGCAAGTGACATTTCCATCCTCTAATATTTTCAGTCAACCAACACAAAGGCTGCATTAGGGTTGCTAGTTTTTGTTTTTCTATAGCAATCAAGAAATATGACAATTTGCCAATATCATTTATCATCAACACATTTTCACATTAGATTCTACATGATACACTAGATATGACATGTCAGGAGTAGTGGTAGTAATTAAGAAGTCCAGCTCTGGCTGAAACCAGCCAGGCTGTCTAATCTGACTCTGGATAAGAGTATTTCTCTCATTGTTGGACTGTTCCTTTAAGAGTATTAGAGGGGAAAATGTAGGCCATTCTTAAATAAATGGATAACCACATTCGATGGCACAAACCTAACCCCTAGTGCAAATTAGGGACAAATCTGTCCCTATTGGTCCCCCTTAATTTCCTGAGACAGGCGGAATCCACTTTGACATTTGTCTTAGTTAAACGAAAAACAAACGCAAATCTTCTTTTAGTTTTATGGGTGACTTTATTGCAGAGGATTTAAGCAATATATTATCATTTCTGTGCATTATGACTCCCAGCTGGTGGATCTGTGGATGCTACGCTGGACATAGATAGTAAATATTAGCTGCAGTAAATGCCCGATTTATTCATGTAACGTCAAGATTCCACAACCAGAGGCCATAAATGCAACAGCCTGTCAAACTGCATTTATGTGAATGAACTCATTAGTTTTACTTGGTCACATATAAAAAAAGAAAATGACAAATGCTATTAAGTATTTTAATTGGATTAATATGATGATTGAGGATTAGATGGGAGGATCTGAATGTGTCAATCTAATGATTGCATGGATATTAGTGTATCATTATGCTGTCATGTGCTTTAAAAGGCTGAAAAAAGATGAATGTTTTCTCTTTCATATAGTCTTATTTGTCGATGAATAAGGAGCATTCCACTTTTACCTGAAATGGAAACGTGTATTGTCTCCATGATATTGTAACCTTTTAGCATATACAGCATATATACCAGGGATGTCAATCTCAATCACAGAGAGGGCCAAAATAAGAAATTGTGACTACGTTGAGGGCCAAATAGAGTCACCATGTAATAAACAGGATAGAAGGGATATTGGACAAAGTGCAAAAAGAATACATGTTGAGGTAGGCTACATTATTTTATGCATACGTACCAGAGCCAGATGTTTGGTGTCTTTTCTTGGCTGCCAGTTCATTAATATCTGGAGTTAGGTTCTGTGGAAACCCTCACGATGGAGTGAAGGTGCATCAGTGAGACTCCTGTGGGTTTGTGTTCATCTTCATCACAGAGAACAGCTGCTCACACAGGTATGTGCTTCCAAACATGCAGAGCGTTTGAGCAGCATGGAGGCGGAGTTAAGGCATCGTTTCGGGGGTGAAGCTTGGAAACTGTGCAGCGCCCTCAGAGTCACACTTTGCCTTGAGTGTCATTACACTGGAGCTCTATCAGCTCCACAGGTGCTCTTTCCACGTCAACTGCAAACGGATTGCTGAGCAGTTCAGATTTACATTTCTGAGCTGCAAAGTCGGTAAATCGCAGAGTGAACTCTGTGCCAAGTGCATCCAGTTTATCAGCAACACGCGGAGTCGGGAACACAGCGGTGGACTTTTACTGCATCACACATGTCTGTGATCACACATCCCCGTCCCTGAAGCTGCAGGTTAACGCAGTGAGATGCTTCGTTATGTTGCACATAAAGCCAGCTCACATCGCCACTTTTCATCCCGGAGCTCTGTGGTGTGGCGGGCCAGTTATGATAAACATATATTTTCTGGCGGGCCGTTGTACCGAGGGCCGGATACATACTGACAATTTAATGACAAGTCTCTCAATGTGTTGATCCTTATAGGCTTTTCATCTGGGTTATCTTGTCCAGGGCCCAGTTCAGAGTCTGCATTTTTCCTTTTCAAATAATTCTCCATCGCTGTTCGTCTTGTCACCGCAACTTCTCCCGCGCGTCATTTCATTCTACTGTCTTACATGAACACGTCATTACTGCGCTACCTACTGCCCCCCACTGGCATGGAAGAGCATGTATTACTTAGCCAGACACTATATTGCAGCTCAGACGCTCAACAATGGCAAAGTATTTGCAACAACTAAATAATATTCTTTTGGACTCATTAAGTGAAATTGGACATTTTCCCACGGCACACCTGATGATCTCTCACGGTACACTGGTGTGCCGCGGCACAGCGGTTGAAAATCACTGCTATAGGAAAGTAACCTTAAATGACTTGTGTTGTGATCTGGTGCTATATAGAAAATAAAATTTAACAAAATTATACTGCATACTGCTGCTTGCTTATTTGTATTGGTGTTAGCAGACTAGAGGGACAACATAGCTTTTTCACTTGACTGATGCAAAGGGGGTCTTTTCTTAAATGCACTACTACATGTATTATAATTTAGCATTATCTTATTTTCTCAATGCACAGCTACTGTCTTCCTCAGTTGCTCTGCTTCCAGTGCAGCTTGTTTTAAGTAGAGCTTTTATCCAATCAGATCTCACCTCTGTGTCTCTAGGTAAGAACAGAGGCAGAGGCCTGCAGACTCACAAGTGAATCCATGTGCAGTTTAAGTGAATGGAGACGATATTGTTGATTGTCATAGTGTTCAACCAATCAGATCTTTAGTTTGACATGTTGGGCGTATTCATTGACGTGTCAGAGCCTGCTAGCTGGCCTACAACTACGTCAGCATTAACGTGCAGCTCAGTTTTAAGGAGCAGCTCTGCAGTGAGGTGCAGCGTGCGCTGTGATTGGTCAGTGGGCGAGCACGTGACTATTGTGAAACTAAACTTAAAGTAGCCATCAGAGGCTTAGTCGGAGTAGTAAGAGTTCAAATTGAAAGATATGAAAGAAATTATGACATTTTTTGCATGTTGCTTGGTGTAGATTATTATTTTATCTAGCTTTGTTTTTTTAACACTCAATGGCTGAAGTTGGAGAAACGGATTTGTGAGTTAGGATTTAACCGTGGCATTAAACTCTTTGTCAACAAAGAAAGGAGGATGGAGTTTGTCTTTAAGTGATCAGCATTTGGTAAATCAACTGTTTGTTTTCTTACATCTAATATCTGAATGGCCCTCGAGTGTGTAGCAGAATGCGTGTTGCTGCTGTTGTTTTACCGTTAAGCTAGTTAGCGTAGCCTCCCAGAACACACGTGTGGTAACTCAACTGTTTTTGGTTTTGGTTTTTTTTGTTCCGGGTTCAGAGGTCACACAGACCGTTGTCTCCTACATGAGCGCAGAAAACATTATATGTCCTACAATTTAAGCTTCTGCATTTACCAAATGCACTAGTATTATTCAAACGTATTGTTCGGTTTGTAAGCCTCGTACCGAACGGTTTAATATGAATACGTGTAGTTACACCCCTAGAAACAAATAACCGTAGCTGTGTCGTCATAATGAGGTAGCTCAGCTGCAGGACAGCAGTGAAGGCCCAGGTATAAAATGCACGGCCCGCCACTGCATCACTCATTAGATGATCAAGGTCACTCTGCATCCCGAACCATGTTGCCTTGGGTGGAGCTCTGCTGGAACAGGTCCAGGTCCAGGAGCTTCATTGCTGAATCCTCTTGTGTCTGTCATGCATGTCAAACTAGTCAGAAACATTCAAGCATCTCTGCAATCGGGAAAACTCCATGAAGTGACCTCAAAGTATCTCAGTGTCATCCATATAAGATAATATAGAATTCTTTAAATGCTTGTAGGAAGGTCTTTCAGTGCTTCCTATCCTTTCTCTTTTAGCCAATGAGACATCAGCAGACAATTCACTGTGACCATTACTGACTGACTTTCTATTGATCTAGTGCAGGGGTGTCAAACTCAAGGCCCGCGGGCCGAATCCGGCCCGCCATGTCATTTTATGTGGCCCGCGAATCCGCCAGCAAAAAATAAAAATAAAAAATGTAAAAGTTAGACTTGATAATAAAAAGATTCCCACAGTCGAAATTATGAGATAGAAAGTCAAAATGATGAGATACTTTAACACACAGTCATAGAAGCAGCTCTTTGGCTGGTTACTGTATATTTGACATGAAATGTATTGTGAGTACATTGAAGACTACTTCAAACTGGCTTTAAAACACATGAAATACTTCACGTGGGATTGTGCAAACGCACCCTTGAAAGGATTTTAAGCTTTGAACAAAGTTATCGTACTAACTTGTGTTTGATATTTGTCTTTGCTATTTTCTTTCATAGTTTGATCTTTGATAGAGTAATGTGGGTTTCTTAACGCTAAATTAAAAGGATTTAAGTTATAATAACAGAAATATGCTTAAATATATTTTTACATTTATATAACTACATGTACAATATTTTAACACTTGAATAAACAATAATCAAATGCAGAGACAGTTATTTACCAATATGTTAGGAGTAGTTACATTTACACAGTCTTACATTTACAACCGGCCCTTTGAGGGCGACCGTGATGCTGATGTGGCCCAGAGTGAAGATGAGTTTGACACCCCTGGTCTTGTGCATTTAATATCCTGTGTTCACACTGCAGCAAAGATGGACAAACATGTAGTATGGTGTTGTCCATTGTGGTTTTACCATGTCAAAAAGTAACAAGAATGCAAAGACATTATTTACTGAGATGATGAAGTTAGACAGCAGTGGCATGTCAACCCAATAATGTGGACCAAACATGGAGAGCATCTTCCCCGGTAATTATTGAATTACTCATGCAGGAGACTGTATGTGGTACAGACCTATAATTAAACTTGACTTGAATCCAAGGGCATATGTACAGTATGTATGTATGTTCGAGCCAGTCATATGGAAATGCTTTGTGATGCCAAGAGGACTCTTGAAGAGCACTTGCTATTGTTGTAACATAATTCTATTGAGCAGAAACTGGCAGCTCTCCTGATTTGATTTATTTTCTTCAAGCCAAAGGAAAAGAAAAATCAAGATACTTTCATTCTGAATCATCATAATAGTCAAAAGTAATGAATTACTTATGTTTAGATTCCAAGCGCCCACTGTCATACAGTATCTGTACTTAAGTATGTAAGTAGGTGAAGTCTGTCTGGATCATGCTGCTGATTGAAAGTGATGTAAGATGATATAGGTTGAAGATGTTGGAGTGGTGCTGTGTTCAGGAGGACTTGGGGGTTGTGTGTATTGGACTTCATTTAATTGAGGTTATTTCAGCCTTGACCCTGTCTGGGTATGCTGTCCTTAAACTAGATTCAGCCTGCTGTAGTAAGAGCAGAAGTTTGCTGATTTTTTCAGATTTTAATAAGGGATCAAATCGATTTGAAGTTGATTTGATGTCTGTGTGAGATTTTACCAAAACACTTAATACATAAAGTTGAAGTAACTGAAATGTGAAGTATTCATTACAGACTGGAAATCAGTTATACATTTGTGTATGTTATTGTGTCTTATCCCAGTGTTTTTTGGGAAATGGAACAACAGGAAACCCTGGCAAAACTATCTCCACTCAGGGTCCACTGAATTTCTTGTTGCGAAGCTTCCGACTTTAGCAGTTTTCTCAGCAGCGGTTTGCATTGCGTTGTCTTGCATTGTAGATTTAAAAACTTTTAAGACTTAATTTAAAAGTTCCATCCATCCATTATCTTCCCCTTATCCAGAGCCGGGTTGTGGGGGGTGCAGGCTTAGTATGTCCCTCTCCCCAGTAACGTTTTCTGGCTCTTCCTTAAAGACCCAGATGATCCCAGGATAGATGAGATATATAATCTCTCCAGCCTGTGGGTCTACCTTGCGGCCTCTTACCCGTTGTGCCCAGACAACCTCTAAAGAGAGGCGTCCAGCTGTCATCCTGATCAGATGCGCAAACCCCCTTCAGCTGGCCCCTTTCAACGCAAAGAAGCAGCGGTTCTAATCCCAGTTACCTCCAGATGTTTTGAGCTCCTTACCACTAAGCTGGCAGCACTGCTGATGCCGCATCAAACCGCCTGTCAATTTTAGGCTACATTTTACCCCCACTCATGAACAAGAACTCAAGATACTTGAAACTCCCTCTCTTTGGGGCAGTGTCACTCCCAACCTGGAGGACGCAATCCACAGTTTTCCGGCAGAAACCATGGCCTGGTTAACGACCTTAAATTCACACTAGGCTGCAAACAGCCCAAGTTTGTACTTATGGTGACGTCTGGAGCCAACAGAACCACATCATCTTCAAAGAGCAGAGGCGCAATTTTGAGGTCCCTACACCAGACACTCTCCTCCCCTTGGCTGCACCTTGAGATCCTGACATCAAAATCACAGACAAAGTGACAACCCTTGCACAGGCCAGCACCCACTGGAAATGTATTTGACTTTGTGCCGGGTATACAGACGACCAAGGACTCTTGGTTTGACCGCACGGCTTGTAGCAATGATCCCGGTACCTCATATTCCCGCAGTACCCCCCAAAGGGCAGCCCGGGGTACACAGTTGTAAGCCTTTTGCAAGTCCATAAAATCTGGCATATAATACACACCAAACCATGCTGCAGGTTTTTAATCATACATTGCTGTCGACACAATAATCCCATTAAACAAAAACATTTCATCCTTGCAGCTGTTCCATGAATTCTGCCCTTTAACTCTCTTTTTAATCCCCTGCTTTGGTCATGTTAAAAGTACAAATTCCTGTCGAAGTCATTTTGTCTATCTCTCATTGTAAACCTGGATTTTGTCAGGTCCATACTGTTTACTCTGTGCTTGAATGTATACTTTGGGACTGAAGTCAGTCAGTCCTAAATTAATCAACAATATATGAGTTGCCTGGTGCTATCACCCTTTATCATGTGTCTCTGACTGTTCAAAGTTTGAGTCTGAATAATGAAATCATAGGAAAATATAGATGTACAGTTGTTTCTGTGGGAGAGGGAGAAGTAGGCCTAACAGCCTTGCTCTTGGCTTTACCTTGAACAGCTCTCAGAAGAGCACATCTACTCTCCTCTGTGCCGTGTTTCTGGTACTTGTATCACGGGGTGTCCCCTGAGATTGAAGTGACTGAGGACGAATAAATTCTTCCCCTGTTAACTTGAAGACTGATCTGACATGATTTCTACCTCTCTCTTCTTATTCCCTCCCTTCTTGTTGTCTCCTCAAGTGTCCTCCTTCCGTCACTCTAATCAACCCTTTTAATTACTCTGGCTATCAGCCACCCAACGCCTCACTGTCACCCCTGGGAATCTCTGCCTGGAAAAGGAGAGAAATGGAAAGGGAATGCAGGGGATGATGGCAGGCAAGCGGCTTATCAGTGAGGCTATTGGGAGACTGGGGGCCGTGGTTATAAGAGGCCTTTGCCAGTCCAACAGTGACACTGCCAGCTCGGCTCTCTGCCTGCTGAGCAGCTGATGTCGTGATAAATGGGTTGTTCCTGTCCCAATCCGATCCAGCACACAGACACACGGTCATCAAACAGCACAACAAAGAGGCTAAATAGGTGCTCAAGGGCTTTGGTCGTATATACAATAAGATCAAGCAACTTTATTTATGGAGTGTTTTAACTTGTTCAACTTTTGATTTCATTCTTGAATTTATAATCTATAAGATATTCTTATAGGTTAACTTGGTAAAACTGTGCCTACTTGTGGTAACAGCAACTTTTTTTTAAAGTGGGGGTCTGGTGGGGGTCCAAGAGGCTGGTCTTCCTATCTCCACCAGAACAGCCTCTTGAACCCCCACCAGTCTGGGTTCAAGGTGGGTCACTCGACAGAGACAGCCCTCCTTGCGGTGACAGAGTCGCGTCACGCCGCAAGAGCGAACTCTCTCTCCTCTGTCCTGATTCTCCTGGACCTGTCTGGACCTGGACCGCGTTTCACACGGTGAACCACCAGATCCTCCTCACCAACCTTGAGGGTATGGGGGTCTCAGGCTCTGCCCTCTCCCTGTTTGCATCCTACCTGATAGGTCGATCCTGCCAGGTGACATGGAGGGGGGCCATGTCGGAACCACGCATGCTGACTACGGGGGTTCCACAAGGTTCAGTTCTGGGCCCCCTTCTCTTCTCGCTATACACAACATCTCTGGGTTCTGTTATTTGCTCGCATGACTTCTCTTACCATTGTTATGCCGATGACACCCAGCGGGTCTTGTCATTTCCCCCCGGTGACACTCAAGTGGAGGCACGCATTGCTGCGTGCTTGGCTGACATCTCAAGGTGGATGGCGACACACCACCTGAAGCTCAACCTGGACAAAACCGAGCTACTGTTCCTCCCGGGGAAGGGTTGCCCGCACCGAGACCTGTCCATCACCATTGATGATACCGTGGTGACGCCAACTCGGACTGCGAGGAATCTGGGTGTGACCCTGGACGACCAACTATCGTTCTCAGCAAACATTGCATCGGTTACACGCTCCTGCAGATTCCTGCTCTACAACATCAGGAGGATTCGCCCCTTCCTCCCTGACGAGACAGCGCAGGTGCTAATCCAGGCTCTTGTCATCTCCCGCCTAGACTACTACAACTCACTACTTGCTGGAGCCCCGGCGTCGGCCATCAGACCTCTGGAGCTTGTCCAGAAAGCTGCAGCTCGTCTGGTGTTCAATTGCCCCAAGTTCTCCCACACAACTTCCTTTCTCCGTTCTCTACACTGGCTCCCTGTAAGAGCTCGCATCCAGTTTAAGACTCTGGTGCTAGCCTACAGGGAAGTGAAAGGAACAGCTCCTTCCTATCTCCAGTCCATGGTCAAGCCCTACACCCCCGCCCGACCACTTCGCTCTGCTGCCTCGGGGCGATTGGTTGCCCCGTCGCTCAGAGTTCCCTGCGTCCGATCGACCCGGTCACAGCTTTTTTCTGTCCTGGCCCCACAGTGGTGGAATCAACTCCCCAATGACGTCAGGACACCAGAGTCGCTGCCCATCTTTCATCAGGCTGAAAACTCACCTCTTCAAGAAGTGCTACCCTGAGCCTTCCACTTAGCACTTATTGTATTCATATTAGTTTGTTGCACTTATTGTATTCGTATTAGTTTGCTTCTGCACTGTACTTTTGCTCTGGTTTATGCTCTTAGATGCTTGTTGAAAAAAGGCACTTAAGACTTCTGGAGACCAGTAGTTCTCTTGAATACCATGTTGAATACTTTTTGTAAGTTGCTTTGGATAAAAGCGTCTGCTAAATGACTGTAATGTAAATGACTGTAATGTAAAGTATGAGTCTCTTCTATTGATCAGAGGTCAGCAAGCCCTTTGAGCAGCTTCTCTCTCAGAAATGCAGAACAACTGGTGAATGTGTTTAGAGCACAGTCAAACACACTGTTTATTAGAGAATTCATCACCCATGATGATTTCATTAATGAGACTATAGCAGGGGCCACCAACCTTTTTGAGACTGAGAGCTACCTGACGGGCAGAGAGTAATATGGAGGGCTATTGTTTGATATAATCTTCCTGAATAATACATTTAATAGTCTACATATATTAGGAGACTGTCTATGTTCACTGATTAATTTGAATGAATCCTCACAATCATAAATTATAATGTTCTACCAAGTGATCATAGATACAATACAGAGCATTCATTATACATATACATTTAATCACATCGTACAAAGTTGTGTGTCCACCAAAGTGTTTTATCTAGTGGGGCAGATTAGTGAAACAATCTTTCACTTGGTGATACAAGCAACAAATTTGGCACAAATTATCTTCAAGACCTATATTTTCAAAAAAGCCCGGTATCCACGATGGAAAAACAATATGGCCGCCATTTTCCAAGATGGCCGCCAGCAAATGCCAATATATGCGATTTACAGATATACAGGGCTAATTAGATAGCATTTGGGACACTAAACTATACTAGAACTCAGTGGCGGGCCGTGCATTTTATACCTGGGCCTTCACTGCTATCCTTCAGCTGAAACACAGCTACGGTTATTATTTGTTTTGTGTAAAAATGAAGCCAACACCTGTAGATACACTATCTGCCGAGAGTGCGTCTCCTCTCTGCTCTGACTGCAGCTGGGACTGCAGCGCGAGGCTTCTGTGGGCGGCGGAGGAGGGGCTCACGGCAGCACCCGCTGCTCGTTCACGACAGTGCAGAACGAACGTCAAAACACCAGAAAATTCTCCAATAACACCAGAAAAAGTCGCTAGATTCGTCACTAGTAGCTTTTGACCAAAAAAGTCGCCATGAGGGTTTGGAAAGGTGCCAGATTTAGCGAGAAAGTCGCCAAGTTGCCAACACTGGCACCGGCTAAATATGTCCCCAGAGCAACATTGGACGTAACAATAGTTCCTATCACATATTAAACCAAACAAAAATCCATCTTCATAAAAACAAGTTGTACAAATAATAATATATAAACAAGCATATTAAAGCTACTGCAGATGTAAAAACAAACGCATTTAACTTACCAGAGCTGCTGTTCACTTTTTAAAGACAAAGTCCATCCTTCTTTCTTTGTTAACAAAGAGTTTAATCTCACGGTTGTTCAGTACATCCGTGCGTTTTAGTTCCAGTAAGAAGTCCTTCTCGATTCATGGACGCCAGTGGAGACAGTCGAGCCTCCCCAGTTGTATTTCTTGAATACGTTTTAATGCGTTTGAGGCTGAAAATGTCCGCTCGACAGAGGCAGCAGATATTGGGATTGTCACCGCCCAACATGTCAGGCTAGCCCACTGACCAATCACGTACTTGTAGGCCAGCTAGCAGGCTCTGACACATCAAAGAATACGCCCAACATGTCAAACTAAAGATCTGATTGGTTGAACACTATGACAATCAACAATATCGTTCCCATTCACTTAAACTGCAAAGGGATGCACTTGTGAGTCTGCAGGCCTCTGGCCTCTGTTCTTACCTAGAGACACAGAGGTGAAATCTGATTGGATAAAAGCTCTACTTAAAACAAGCTGCACTGGAAGCAGAGCAACTGAGGAAGACAGTAGCTGTGCAATGAGAAAATAAGATAATGGGAAAAATATTTTTATAAATTATAATACATGTAGTGTATTTAAGAAAAATTATTAAATTATAAAATAGCTATAACTTTGTGATTCTGTTTAGGCCAGCAGAGAAGGTCTTGCTGGCCCTGACGGCCCACCACTGCTAGAACTACAGTTAGCACTGCAGTTAGTAGACTACAACTACAGCAAGTACACTAATTAGCCGACACTGAACCCCATGCTGAGTCTCACAGCAATGATGTCACCAGTGTGCCCTGGTTGTGCTTTGACATCACTCTTTTATAAACAGAATGTCACCTCATATAGATCAATCAAAACATTTAAATTTGGATGAAAAAGATAACTTGGAACTTGGACTACTACTTCATCCAGCTGAAACCTAATCTCTGATCAAAGAACGACAAAAAGTGTGAATTTTGAGTAACAAATGGCCGCCATCTTGAAAAATTGCGACCATATTGAATTTGTATTGCCACCATTGAATTTCTCGTGTCAAAATACATACATTTTGATGTCTAGATTATTAAAATATGTCCAGCCATTCAATTTCTACACTGAAAAACCTATTCACATTTTCGATGACGGCCATCTTAAAAAATCTTGGATTTTCAGGTGGATACCGGGCTTTTCTGAAAGAGTAGTTCCTAGGCATTATTCATGCCAAATTTGGTGCTTGTATCACCAAGTGAAAGATTCTAATGGAATATTGACTTAATCTGCCGCACTAATCCCAGCTGGGAGCACTTGAGAGTTTTTTCACCTGAGAGCTTTGGTTGCGTCTAGTTGCTATGATACGGGATATTGGCGGAAGTAAAAAATGCCGTTACAAGGTAGAGTACTTGCTCTGATGAAGAGAAGGCTGATGATGATATTTTGTGGGTTAGGAAACATCTCGGCGATCAGGCTACGATCGGTCAAGAGCTGAAGTTGGATGGAGCCCGGTTCATGGAGTAGGCTATCTTTGTGGTATTAGTACCCCCACTCCACTGTGGTGGAGTGGGGGTACCTCACAGCCTACGTGTCACATGACAAAGACAGTCCCTGAACAGACACAAAGGTTACAATCAGATTTTTTAAAAGTCTGTCAGGACACTCAAGTCTGTGTTCTCTCCCACTCAAAGACAAAGCTCCATTCTTCTAAGAAAGCTGCATTATCATTCCAAAGTGATTTTTTAGCTCACCTTGACTGCTCGTGTGATTTTGCTGTGGACTTGGTAGTCTTGGAATTCTTTTTTTTTTTTTAAGATGAAATAAATACAATAAAATGTTCCAACACACAATGTGAAATTGTAACACTTAGTTATTGTTTCGCTATAAAATGTTATTCTGTGTACTTAGTTTGTGAAGGACAAGTGACTTTTTTCATCGGTACAGTCAATCCTAAAAATAAAGACCACAGTCTATCGGTGGCTGCGTGGGTCTGTGTGACGTACATTTTATCATCTGTTCGACTCCACGAAAGTTTGACAAAAATACGTGACCAAGCGGACTGTATCCATTACAAGTGCACTGACTGTACATGTGCTGAAAAGCAAACTGGACACTTGTTTTGTGCACTGTTTGTACCTACTGTGTGTACTGTGCTCACAATCCTTGTTGTTTTTTAACTGTTGTTCAGCCAAATACAACAAATTGAGGAGCTTTTCTTCTTGCTGTCAGGAGGTCACCATCATGTTTTCTGTGCATGTGTGCAACGTGTCTGCATAAGCAGACCCCCGGTTGTAAAGATGCATAGAAGCATTCTGCCTGTGTGCAAGTTCACAGCTGTCACAGCGTCTTCATCCATACTGAAATATGATCAAAGCTTGGTTGAGAAAATAGTCTCACAAAACATTGTCTTTTTGGTAGCTGGTCTAGAGCTTTTGATCATATCACATGATCCTATGATCATCTAGTAAATGTACTCTCGTTTCCACCAGTAACCACAGGCATTATCAGATCACCCAGGACTGGAACCCTGGGTGTATAACCAGAGGACATCATTTTCCCAGATGGAAGGACAGAAGCGTGGGAGGAGCTCAGGTTTCTAATAGAGCAGTGTAAGGACAGGAGTTCACTAATATATGCAGGCAGAGACCATGCAGTGCTTTATACACAAACAATAAGTATTTGAGGTAACCTCTTGTGTGTTTTAGAAGCCTTGCTCAGGTGTTTTGGGCCCGCTATAGCTGAGATAAAGACATATCAGTGGTGGCAAAGTATGAAGTGTGTACTTTAATCAGTGTGAGCAAATAAAAGATGTAAACCGAGTCATTGGGAGTTTGCTGTGCCAAAGAAATAGGGCACCGTTATGTAAGTTTGAGGTCAGTTTTGAGCTTGTCATCTCATTTGTCTGTTTAAGTAAATGTTAGAATATTATGTTTTGCCTCCCTGGTGAACCAAGGTACACACAGCTATTTGTGTGGCTGTGTGTACCTTGGCTCACAATATGAGGAACAAGCATTGTCATATTCCAGGGTTAGCTGAGGGAGCATTTACCTCACACGCAGACCCACGACACAAAAAATACATCATGATGTAATGTGAATTAAAGAAACATTAAGGTAGGAGGGAGTAAATATTTCATCTGCAGTACCTTGGTGTATTTATAAAGGTATTTAGGCATGTGAATCTCAAGCACTGCAGTTCTATTTATTCATGTATTTTTAAAGGACATAAGTGACTGTACAGAGAGGTGTGCCATGTGGGAATATGGAACTGAAACTAAATCTTGACAGTAAACATACTTTTTTAAATGATAAGTCATTGTTTTTTTAGTGTTGCAATTGAAGCCATCCATAGTGATGTAATAACACATTGATAATAGACAAATCATACTATCTAGGTGTGCTCCTGTATTGCCAGCGTGGAGCAAGGGTTCAACAATATAGATCCAATAGATAACTTACCTTTACCGTAGAGTGAGCACGACCTCCCATCAGGGTAAACAGGACTACGAGTACAGCCTTGCTATGAGGTGGAGGCATCGCTGTTGTTTGAGCCAAATGCTAACATTAGCATGCTGACATGGGTAATGTTAGGGTCCGTTAGGACCATGAAGGTCTGAACAACATGTCATGGCAGCCCATCCGATAGTTGAGATATTTCACTCTGACCAAAACACAAGCGGTGGACGTGTCAGCAGTCTTGTCATTCCCAGAGTCACATCACTACTGTGGCTAAACATGAGCCTGTATTTCTTTTATCCCAAACATATTACCTTTTATTTAGTCAGGTTAGATCATACATATAACCTCAGCATTGGACTCCAGCCACTAGCAGGTGTGATGCTGTAACAAAAACGACCTCCTGGTACGCACACCTTGTTGAGTGTACAATATGTCAACACCTAGTCTGTATTTATTGTTTGTTCAAACAAAAACTCTACAAAATATAAGTAAATGTATGTTTTTCACTTTACATTTTCATTTTTTGTTAATTTGATTTCTGGGCTGTCTCTGAGGCTGTCACACAACTGTCCGGTTTAAACATACAGTATCTCCTCCAAACATACTGTCAAATTACGTGTTATACAGTATTGGATTTTACTTGCGCTCTATTCAGTTCAATGTATTTTCCTGACCCACCATCTTTACTAAAGTAGTTCCTTTTTACTTAACAAAACCGTACAGAATGCCCTAGCCCTTAGCTCATGCAGATGTAGGTAAGAATGCCATCATGCGTATGTGGGTGATTTAACTCATTAGCAGAGCTACAGGTGTAACAAACCTGTTGGGATCTGTCTGGGGGCGCCTCAGCTCTCTTTGTCAATAGTGAAGTAGCTTCCTGCCAGAGTGCTGCTGTCACACGGGCCTCATCCTTAATCATTCAGCGCAACATCCCGGCTCACGACCCCCATATGTTTGATCACAATGTGACAGAGAAGTCCTATTAGTCCTCTGTACCCTACAGTAATTAAACTTGTCTTGTTTTTTTCTATTCCCTCTGCCCCCCCAGCCGATCACTGCTTCGCTGCATCCGGTCCTCCATCCTCTCTATAATTATCCATCTGTGAGGCCGCGAGAAGCCAGCAAGGTTGAAGGTAAGTGTGTTTACTGCATAAAGAACAAAAAAAAGAAAATATTGGCTGAGCCATTGATTTTCCTTTGTTTTCCTTTTAAGGGATGTAAGGAAGTTGATTTCAGACAGAATGAACATTAGAGTTTATTTTCACATCCTTTCCTTGAGTGCAGACTGCTGCACACACTGCAAGTGAAGCATTGAGCATTGGTAGGGTAGTACCACATGGCAACTTCTGCTTCTGGAAAGTGTAGCCAACGATTACGTGTCTTCAACCTGCATTCTCTCTGATGTCCATCAGGGGGCGACTCCTCTGGTTGTATACAAGTCTATGAGAAAATTACTCTACTTCTCTCTTGATTTATTACCTCAGTTACCATTGTGGTAACACTTTATAATAACTACACACTATGAAGCATTAGTTAAGTATAAGTAAACACTTAATTCATCATTTATAAAGCATTGTTCCTACATTAATAATTCATTAGTATGCAGTTCATAACAGTTATAAATGTTTTATTCTTGATTAATAAGCTCGTCTATTATGTGTTTCATGATTGCGTTTTCATACTTTATAAATGATGGATTCCCCATTTGTAAATGAAGTATTATATATTTTACAAACCAATTATTAAGGAGTTGTAGATGATTAATAAGATCATTTATAAAGTGTTAGTAAATGATTAATAACTTATTTAGATGTACATTATTCATGCATTTATATATATAATGTTAGGGACTATGTTAATATATGCTTTATAAACGCATATTAATACTGCAATTCATGATTTATTAAGGTAGTTACTACTCGTTAGTAAAGTGTTTTGTGTGACCTCATCTAAAGTGAGGACTATTTATGCCTTACAAAGCATTTATTAATGACATTGAAAGGCCAGCAGTGCCTCAAAACACATCCATTGGAGGCCTTAACCTGTACTAGTACTAGTCATTCATTCATACATCGTCCATCATACAGTAACCTGTACTAGTACTAGTCATTCATTCATACATCGTCCATCATACAGTAACCTGTACTAGTACTAGTCATTCATTCATACATCGTCCATCATACAGTAACCTGTACTAGTACTGGTCAGTCATTCATACACCGTCCTTCATACAGTAACCTGTACTAGTACTAGTCATTCATTCATACATCGTCCATCATACAGTAACCTGTACTAGTACTAGTCATTCATTCATACACCGCCCTTCATACAGTAACCTGTACTAGTACTAGTCATTCATTCATACATCGTCCTTCATACAGTAACCTGTACTAGTACTAGTCATTCATTCATACATCGTCCTTCATACAGTAACCTGTACTAGTACTAGTCATTCATTCATACATCGTCCTTCATACAGTAACCTGTACTAGTACTAGTCATTCATTCATACATCGTCCTTCATACAGTAACCTCTACTAGTACTAGTCATTCATTCATACATCGCCCTTCATACAGTAACCTGTACTAGTACTAGTCATTCATTCATACATCGTCCTTCATACAGTAACCTCTACTAGTACTAGTCATTCATTCATACATCGCCCTTCATACAGTAACCTGTACTAGTACTAGTCATTCATTCATACATCGCCCTTCATACAGTAACCTGTACTAGTACTAGTCATTTATTCATACATCGTCCTTCATATAGTAACCTGTTTTCTTTGCAAACTTGTGGGACTGCAAAATCTTTTAACCTTCCTTACCCGTGAGAAAGTTTAGCGTACAGCGTGTCGTACAATGCACTTCTCAGAAACGAATATAATGAATGTTACACACGTTATATACCCACTTAATGAAGAGATTCTGGGCAAAAATATCATGGAAGCCATTTTACACACTGCAAACACAATTATATACAAACTAATTTGATCAACTAGAAGATGTACCACAATATCACGTATTTTTCGCCATGACTTGGCGAGCTATGCACTCCGGACAAAACTACGAACACAAAGCTAAACGCTAACACGGACAACCAATACATCGGAAAGCAAGAGAATTCGACACAGAATCCAGAGATATCTTCAGAATTTCTCTCCGTGAAACCATTACAAAGATACAGCCAACAAGCAACACAACAACAAGCCACTCCACCGCAGAACAAATCATAGATGCTCCTTACTTTGAGAAGAATCATGAAGACAAAGGAATAATATCCCGTTTCCTTTCTAAAAACACTGTTGCTACGTATATCCTGTGTGTTTTCTGAGCTGTTTCAAGCATGGGGGACCGAAGGGGACAGAAGGGATTTCACTTTTGGCGAATGAAATCAACACCAGGCTACTCCCACTGAATTCCTGAGACTCTGACGCATTGAACGAGGTGTCATTGTCTGAAATTTACCAATCATAGGCTGAGATAGCCTCACATAGACACAGGCAAACAGCAGTCAGACGAGGATGGATCCATGTTTCACAGCGCAGAGAGGATCCAGGCTGTCAAAATGATGCCAAACTGCTGTATTTGGATAGATTGAACACTATTAGTGATAAAACAAGTGCAATATATAGTTATATAGTATATAAAATTACAATGGAACAGCTGGAACATGTTTGATAATTTGATATACAACATAACTATATATTTTGCTTGACCCCGCCTGACCTCTTTGTACTAAAACCTCTAACGTTGTCATGCTTCACTTTATCAAAGTCAAATTATGCATAGAGACTGCTGACATGTTGTACTATAATTTGGGAGAGTTACGCTTTCAGCTGCATTATTTCAAAGAAATATCAATAAAAGTGTTTTTTTTTCAGGTGAACCTGAAACTTTTCAATTTGAGCTGTGTGCCATCTTCATTTACCCTTAACCAGTAACATACACTGTTAGCCCGAACTAGTTGACTTTACTAGAAAACCGCGTGGAAACCTGTTGCCTCAAACCATTTAAGTTTTTACAAATGGAGGAACTAAAGAGATCAAGTTGTGTTAACATAGAACCTTAATGCATGCAGTAGACAAATTTAAGTCCACATTAGTAATCATTAGTTCACTTGAATTATTTTTTCTTTAGTCTAAGTTTAATGAAATAACTATTTTAAGTTCAACATACATAAGCATATATAAACAAATCACTAATATAACATTATTTATTGCTACTTAAGACCATTAGTTTATTTAAGTAATGTCTTTACTTTAATAAAATTAATTGTAGTTTGATTTTGAGATTTAATGTATTGTTTTAAGAAAATTGTACAGAAGTAAAGAAATTAAACAATACATTTTAATGTTCCGATGCGTTTTATTTTTTCAAAACATTGCATTGTAACTGTTAAAACTGAAAGAAATTCCAACTGCATTTCCAGAAGAAATGCAGCCTTGTGAATGGCTATTCACATGCAGACATTACAACTTGACTGGATAAGGACAGAGGAACTGGGTTAAACATATCTAAACAACCTACTCATTCAACAAACTTATAACATAATTCAAAATAAGTATCTTAGTAGTTAAACATTTCCTGAGAGTCTTTGGTGACAAAGGGGGATTAAAACCATGCGAGGCTTGGTTTGGAGGGGCTAGCAGACCCCACAGTTGAGGTGTCTCTGCATATAAGACCTAAACAGATAACAAACTGACTCCATCCAACAGTGCAAGTAACAATAAAATCCTCCATTTAAAAAAACAAAACAGTCCTTTCAGCATCTCTCTGGGTTCTAATCCCAACTCTCTGTCCTGACTATCTAATGAAAGGCAAAAAACAAAAAATAATCATAAAAAAAAAAAGAAGAGGTCATTACAGCCTATATATTGAATATAGATATTAATGGAAAAAATAACTTTCACAATGAATAGTATCAAAAACAGGATTTTAAAACATCGCATGTATCACATGTATAACACATACATGTTTAGGCTTGTTCAGTAGGGATGCTGACTGTGGCACGCCTCCCGGAGCTTCCCCTGTCTGCTGCCAGGTTGAACCTCATTGCTGTTTCACAATCTCATCTGTGGCGGCACCTGAGACATGATTCTTTGACGGCATCTGTGATCACACAAGCAGATCATACAAAAATGAACACTCAGTGCAACATATAGCAGACATGCAGTCTAAAAGCTAGTGGCTGTCTGGCATGTAAAGGTTTGCTATGCTATATTCAGAGCTAATATATCATAGAACTATTATGTAAAGATATAGTCGAGTAATATCAACCTGAGCAGAGAATGAAGTTGAAGTTGCAAAGAGAATTTGTAAGTTTGAACACGACCTAAGACCTCTGGGTGACTTCAAATTGTTTTCATTAAATATTACAGTTACTTACGCAGGAGCAAAGTCTTCGACTCCATCTGGCTGAAGGACTTTTTCCCCATTTATCCCTTTCCAGTTCATTCTCTTCCCAACATCATCGTTGAACATGCGGGCAAGATGTTCCATGTAACCCGTTTTGTGTCATGTCCTCCGATGGTTGCCAGGGAGGAAATCTAAAATGGATCAAAAAAGTACTGTTAACACTTTACAGAATGTTTTTTCTACAATTTCACTCTTAAAGTCATGCTTTTAAACATATTTAAAAAAGGAAAGAGAACTTACCAAACAAAGGCTGGCCTCGAGGTAGATCAGCTGCTCTCTCAGGTTTGTCTGAGTTCAGGAGGAAAGGTGAACCTCCCACCCCATTGTATGGTATGCCCCCTGTTGCCTGGGTCCTAATGGTAGGCTGCCTTTTACCTGCCTGCAGTATTTGAACGGGGGAAAAAGGTGCGTTCGATGTGCGGATACGCCCGGTGTCCGCGGATCCGCCCCGAAGTCGACTTATGAACTCACAATATGTACACTTCCACTGCATCTTCACAAGAACCTGTGAAAACAAGAATAAAACTATTAGCTCAACTTTCAGTTCAACAACCCAGTACCAGTAACATTAACTCCACTGCAAAACGTTACCCAGCCTCTGCTAATAACCAACTAATGACCTCGTGCCTTGAGAAGCTAGCTAAGTTACTGCTATAAATGCAATTGTGGAGAATTTCAGTATTAAACGCATTATTAGTAGGATTAAATAACACCCCTAGTGGTGAGTAGAAGTGTCACAATAATAAATATGTTAGTCACAATATGTTTCCATATGGAATGTATTATGTTTATAATATCCTCACTTATAGAGGATATTATATGTTACAGTATATTAACTCATTGAATGTATTAAATCATAGAAGTATAGTCACTAAAGGTATTAAAACACTGTATGAATAGTTTTGAGGGTCAGTAAGGGATCATTTTTGAGTGAGCCTTTTCAGAGGTGCAGCAGGGGGACGGACAACTGACCAGCAGGTCAGAGAGGAGGAGTTCAAGATGTTTGCCACAAAGGATCGATCCAGGGAGGGGACAGGATTCAAATGGAGCCAATCACTGATCAACGGAGGATCATTCACATGTTTTATGACAGTTCGGACACTTTCCAACTGTCAGGGGATACAAAAGACAACGTTCGAGAGAGCATTCCTCAGACCACTTCCGCTCTCGTTTTTCAGAACCTGAATTCAGACCTGTGTGTGAGGTGCGTGCATGTGGTCTCTGTTCTCGAGAACATTACTATTGATAGTTAATTCAGTTTGTAAGTGAACTTTGTGTAGTACATTAAATATTGTTTTAATTTTAACCGGATCCAGCTCATTCTTCTGATGCGCGTGCGCAGTAAGAAGCTCGCAGCAGAAGTGTACCTGCGGCCTGTAGGCTCCTTCATCCTTTGTTTTTAAGACTCAACACAATCAATAACTCCTGTGCAACCTAACCAAACACCATTTTGAAAAGCTAAAGTAACGTTATCGTCAGCTAGCTTAAAACACAGCACATGCAAACACGTGTTAAAGTTATAAACTGGACCCCACAGAAAATCGTTAGCATGCTAACACTCAGCTAACGTTAGCGTTTAGCTTACTAGTTGAAATAAATACTCCCAGAATGATATCTAACGTTACAGTCAATATGGTGAGAGTACACACTCACCATTCCACTTGGTGTAAAGTTGTTTCCGAAATCCCGCAGCTCCGTCAAAGCCAGGTTACGTTTCGCAGTCGGACGCAGGGACTCCTTTAGACTAGTCACTGCGCTGCACACGGCACTAATTAATCGAGTGAAATTCAAACGGCCCCTCCCCCCTTACAGAAACAACCTACTGAGTTATCTCTGCTAAACTGATCATTGCACTCAATATTTCAGCTGATTAGTGCAAACAATTAAATAGATTTAGTAATGACACAGTTGTTTTACAAAACATGAAAGTATAAGTAATGACTACTGAAAAGTTTACAGTGTATGCACAAATCTCACAAGTGTTACCTTTATTATAACATCAAAATTATTCAAATAGACCTTGTAGTTAGAGAAATGCACTCTTTTTAGTATGGGTATGCAATTTTTGAGCAGAGGCCTAAAAATAGTGCTAGGGCCCAACTAAGGTGACATATAGTGATTTGATACTCCAGCTAGCTACACAGCTGCAGCCGTGAGTCCACTTGTACTGTTAGCTGAAGGCCAAACTATTATCAGCATTTTCTCTATCTCTTCGCAGATCTTGACAGTTTTATCATGTTTATTGTCGGACTCCCTTTTGGAATTTATTTTTGATAAGTCTGTCTTATTTATTTTTTAGCAGTTTAGGCAGTTGTTGCCAATGCTGGAATAGTAAGTTTTCCTTCGGTTGGCCAAAGTGTCCCATCAAAGGCTAGATTTTCTAAAGCCTGAAAACAGAGCCAAGAGGAAGTGCAGGAGTAGTTTTCTCTCACACCACTTGACTTACAATATGCTGAAAGGTTATTATGGAATTTTTGCCCAATGACGCCAAAAGTGTACCTTTAATTCACTGGCTTTGGTACCTCTTCTGTCCATGCAGTTGTAGCAATATGCAAATAGAAAAATTCTTGTTCTATGACAATCCTGTGAAAGCCATTGGTTTAGCAGTCAGTATAAAGACATTTACTGTATGTTAGCAGGCTAGAGAATAGATACATGTTTTCTGCCAGCCAGTTTGGCAGCTAGAGGCTGTGACTTTAACTGCAGGATTTCAATTATGTCTCTCTAAACCCTTTAGTGAGTGAAATTGGAGGGAGATGCAAATGATCATCTGCAATAGTCATGTTCGGAAGCCTATTTACCCTGTTCATGCCAGTTGGCCGTAATGGCATATAATTTAAAATGATTCTGTATTCCCGTTTACTGGCAAAGACATACACATACCTATGGCACTGAAAGTGGTTACAGCGGTCTCTGTATACTTTTCTAGTTTTTATGAATGTATCACATTTGGCTCAGCGTTTACCTTGTCTCCACACTGATTTACAAAGCTCAGTATCTTAGTAACAACATGTGGCAAGCTTCTCTCCTACATATCTGTAAATACTTCAACTTCTGATAATGTACCTTTATCACAGCTTCTCTTGCCTCTCTCTCTCCCTCTCTCACAGTTTGCATTGTTCAGCAAGGCCAATTGCCAGAAACTCTGTGTTCAGGCAACTGGAATGCCTCATGCAGTTGTCCGATTGGGCAAGTAAAAAATAAATGGGATCTTTGCTAGGGGCTAATATTCAGCTGTAATATGTGATCTGGAGATGGGCATTAATGCTTCATGGTCTCGGATCTCTGATAATACTCCATTGTGAAATTGGCAAAAGGGGAGCTAATGTTAGCAGCTGGTTGGCAGCACAGTCCTGCTTGGCCAAATATTGGAGCCAACAGCATAACAACATTTGGAACAACTAACTTAATCAGACACGTAGGCCTCTTATACTGTAATTCATTCCCATCACGCTGCTCAGAGCAATCACAGTGAGTCTCTTCTGCCTACAGCTCGGGGTCTCTCCCAAGTACAGTCCTGCTTATAACGGAGCTAACAGCAACTGCACGGAGGTTCCATTCAGTTATGTTATGGTGCGTTTGAGCTCCAAACTCTGAAAATTAGTGTTGGGTGAAGGTAAATTACAATGTTATCACAATGTGTTCAAATTAAAATTTAGTTTTTGGTGAGAAACTAAATACAGATGTTTAAAGGAGATGTTTTTTCACAGCAATTATAAAATAGATATTAGATATTAATTATGACCTGTTTAACTCCATAACACCAGCTATAAGCAGCTTATAATAAATGAGTTGAACCTCCAATGCCCCAAATATGTATAATGAACGCAAATAATTTAATAAAAAAGTTAAAATATGAATTGTGTCTTGTGTTTTGCTAATAACCACAAAAAATGACAATAACAAAGTAAAAGGATAACATTTAACGTTTTATTTTTTGCCATTTTTTTTTGTGGAATTGTCCAAATATCTGTTGATTTTATGTAGGTCTACATTTCCAAAGTAAGTTTGGCTATTGGGTAAGTAAAACCTCTCAGCTTTATCAAACTTGCACCGAACCATGAAACCTGTAATTATTTAAGTAAGTTTCACGAAGAGTTCTGCCCGTTCATACCTGAACTACCTAGTAAATGGTAAATAGACTGTACTTAACACACTGTAGGCACAGCTATACGGGAGCAATTTGGGGTTAAGCGTCTTGCACAAGGAGCGAGGGATCCAAACGCTGATCCTCTGATTGAAGGACGACCCTGCTCTACCACTGAGCCACAGTCACTCCAACCAGTACAACCAGTCTGATCTGTTGGCCACCGAGCAGGGGTCTTAATCAAGGGCACTTAAGTGGGAGTGAGGGAGCCCAGTTGTTGTAGTCACACCCGCCTTGAGCTCCGTCCCACGGTCTGAGTGTTAACATAGAGTAACCTAACCTCTTTCAAATGATTCTATGAGTAGTATCTAGGTCAGTGGTTCTCAACTGGTCTGGCTGCGGGACCCACCATCACCCCTTAATGACAAGCCGCGACCCACTACCCAAATTATTTATATATATATATATATATATATATATATATATATATATATATATATATATTCAAGAAGTCTAGTAGTAGTAACGTCTGTGTAGTAAACAACTGCCAAATCAAATAAAGAAAGTACACATCAATTATATTTTAACAAATATTATTCTAATTTTTCAAATGTAACTGGATGGATTATAAATAATGCATAGAAATACATGAATAAATGTTCTTCTCATTTCAAGTAAAATAACGGCTGGATTAAAAACTAAATTTCGTAACGAAATTAATTTTAGAAAAATTATTTTCACTGAAATGCCCTGCAGCTTTAAATTCAGTTCAGTCAGGGTGAAGTGAAAAGGCCACAATATTATATTTTTCTCATCTTCTAAAAAGAGAATTTAGTGTTGGAAGAATTCACCTATATGTCTCTGGTCTCTGGCCAATTTTCTCTTTTGGAAATCGTCCTATGATTTGACTTTCACAAGTCAATAGTCCTGCTCTGCTGTCTATTTCCTCGTCTCTCCCCCCTGTGTCAGGGGGTGTGTGTACATCTCACTCAAGTCAGGACACTTGTCAGAATGCCCATATTTGATTGGATGAGCTGCATCACGTGATGTGATTCACAACGCATTGGTCGGTGTTTTTCCTGCACCGCTGAACAAGTGCCGTAAATGCTGGAATAATTCCGCTGCATAAAAAATGCCCTTCAAAATAAAATCACATTTTTATTTATTTTTTGTCAGTCAAAGGCCCGCGACCCACTGAAAATGGGTCCGCGACCCACTTTTGGGTCCCGACCCACCAGTTGAGAATCACTGATCTAGGTCACAGAAAATGTCCTATAATGATTTATTTCAAAAAAGTCTGAGCCCTGTTGGAGTCTTTTGAGTTAAAACACTGTGGTCTCGTCACATGCTGATCCTATCTTGGGGGTAACAGTACAGCTCTTGTTAAATTCCCATCATTTTCGTAGTAGTGCAATGTTCTGATGCAGTCCTGGTGGACTTCTCCCTCCCTTCTTCCCACCGCACAGCAGTATCAACAGCTGTTTGATTAGAGCTCTAATTTGCCCTCGTCTGTGTCTCCATGCTGCTATCTAACTTCTGTCTAGGTTCTGTTTGTGTTGGCTGGTAATGCCACACATCTGGCTGTTAGTTTTTAGTTTTTCAGTTACAGCACGGCCACTAACCCTCAGGATCTGAGTGGTGCATTCTCTTTATTATTAATTTTATTCACGTTGCTGTTTAGCTGAGAGGCAGAACGACGTCCTTCAAAAGCAGCCCAGTACAAGCCACTGTTTTGTCAGCTCTTAATTGCATTGGTACATTTGGAGTGCCAGCACAATGCAAGAAGCTGAACAGGTGTAATTACTTGTTATTTGATGAGCTGTAAGATGATAACCGTGTGTTAATGTACTTCAGAGGAACCCAACCACCATTAGCATTTTTTTACCACAGGCTCATTTTGGGCCTCAATATGACCACAAGCATCGACACCACCACCATGCTAATTTCATCATTATCATCATCACTGTTGCTATCATCGGTATCACCACAGATTATACTAAATGTATCTTTACTGCAGTGAGATCTGAGCTGGTTGTTATAATTTGACAAATTTACAGTATTTTACCAGATCCCAACAGTGTGTCCTGTGATCCCTATTTGTCTCAAATTAGAAACAGCTGTGTGTTGGTTCTACATACATAAACCGATGAGGCAATGTGTAGTCATTAGTCAAAAGGTCTATAGAGTGAGATGCACTCTCCAGAAAACTGTATCGTCAGGTTGTCTGATGTAAAAAAGAGACTGCCAGTGTTTGCCAACTCTGTGTGAGTGTCTCCTATTATTGATCAGTGATAATCTCAATAATCTTCAAATCCATCAGTGTCTGTACTTTTATTTTGTGTATGCTTCTATTGATTTAACAGAATTTCCATGACAACGGCAATCTATTTAGCCATACTCTTTTTATGAAGCACGTGTAGAAGCTAAGAATTTCCTTCTTTTCATCTGATCAGGTAATTCTATAAAAAACAAGGATCATCATTTGAATAACTGCTATAACTTTTTTATCTGTTTTTAATTATCCTGATCTGTTTTAGTGCCACTGAGAAAGCTCTTTTATGTGCAGGCATGTGATGGTGTAATAGACCAGCAACTCCCATGTTCTACGAGGTAAAATTACAATTTGTCACAATGGAAAACATAAAAACACATCAAAAACACACATGTAGGAAATGTTGTGGGCTGAAAGGCCTGTAGTTCAGAGTTATTTGCGTTATAAAAACCTAAACGGTCGGTCAGACCACCTTATTTTACTCTAACTACCCACAGATCACACATCAAATGCAATGTTCAGGCATGAGAAATTGCAGTACTGGTCAGAACTTGTGGTCAAAGCAGGTCATAAAGTAGATACAGTTAAGTACAAAGAAAACCAACCAAAAGCAAAGTGGTCAACAGTGATGGATGAGTTGTCTAGGAGCCCACTGACAAATGATGAGTTATTTAGACAAACAGGTTAATTTTTTCTCTCTGGTTGAAGGTGTGAGATGCTTTAATAATTGGATTGACAAAAACAAAACTGTACAGGGCTGGTTAATACATTTCCAACACAGGTGGTCACATGGAATTCCAGACAAAGCTTTTGTGTCTGAAAGCACTCTGCTGAAGCATTCTCTAGACACTCTTAAAGCCATCGTTTAGTAATGGTTGTATTGCGGTATTTGTTTCCATTGTTAATTCAGAGTTTGAATGAAATGGAAAAGTTTCACATCTGCCGTTGGGGAATTGTTATCCTACCACTCAGTCCAGAAACTTTGACATCCGCATGGCAGGTAATTTCAACATTCAGAATGCCATTATGTCAAATGGATCCGTAAAGATGGGGCTTTTACCAGCTGCTTGTCATTACAAACAGGCTTTTCCACCGCTTAAAAGACCTAGTTATGAAAAAGAAAAGAAAAAAGGTTGAAACTTTCAGAATCATTATGTAAAACGTCTATACATCTTAAAGTTGTTCAAGTGTACTTATTGAAATCACCATTTCCAAGTTAAAAGGAAAATTGCTCCCCTTGAGTTGGATTTGGGTAAAGCCTTCATGGCAGCTGCACTTAATTCTGGGGATAAAGCTTTTTTCTGCAACAACAAAAATGTAATATTCTTTACAACTGGTGAAAACCCATCAAACTTACACCTGCTGCACTTGAACCAACACGTCCTCATACCTAAACGACAGAATAGGTTGTTTGCCAAAGAATTTCAAAACAAATATATGACGTCTTATTTATTGTTGTGAAACAGAGATACACGGTTAGGTTTACCCCACACAGCTACCTGGTTAGGTTTACCCAACACAGCTACCTGGTTAGGTTTACCCAACACAGCTACCTGGTTAGGTTTACCCAACACAGCTACCTGGTTAGGTTTACCCAACACAGCTACCTGGTTAGGTTTATCCAACACAGCTACCTGGGCCCCGTTCCTCGTACGTGGCTAACTGAGTTAGCCACGTACGAGGAACCAACAGAATGGTGTGTTTTTTTGTGGAGGGGAGCAATAGATCTGATCTTGTCATGTTTAGGGATGTCATGATATCAGAAAGTTTGTAGTCGATGCCAATACCAGTGAAATTCTATAATTCTTGATACCCAATTTGATATCAGTAAAAACAAACCAATATAACTACTTCAACATACACACCTTTATTAGCATTTGCGTACTGAATTCTGCTAATTAATTATTAATCCCTGATGATCTGCCTGATGTTTCTTGACAAAAAATTTTTTTTGCAAGATTACATTTGAAATCAGAATAATATTATATGTCAAGTCAAACAGGGGTTTTCTTTTATATAAATAGAAACAATATAAATAACTGAAAGGAATTTAAACTAATGGTAAATAAAATAATAAATGAAGCCGTTAGTAAAGGGATTGATACTGACTGTGTTAGTGTTCGGAGGGAAAGCAGGGCGGAACCAATCTGCCTGGAGGTATATAACCAGAGACGCAGTAACACACGGTGTCGCAGAAAATACGGTCCGAAAATTGGACAAGGAAGTACCGTCGAGATCATATCGTGTGGAGATCTGCGGCCGTCACTGCATGACTGACGAGTCGGAAAGGTCTGGAGAGGCAGCCGGTAAGGGAGCTGACACTGCGTAAACAACTAAGACTTTGAAGTGATGTGTCACAAACTGCCGTCACCAGCTTGCTAGCATTAGCATTAGCACGTATCAGTCTGATCTTCACAGCTGCATACACAGATAACCCTTTGTTTTGTAATGCGGTTGTTAATGATTGACTGTCCACAAATGTGTTTTATCTGGTTGCGCTAAATTGTAATAAGAGGTTAAATTATTCACTGATGGTATTGTAAATATACATGATAGCATTAACTGTATTTATTAACTTCAGGGCATTTTTAGATTATAGGATTTGACACTGGTGCTTTATTTGATCAAGCTATCATGAAAGCTTTGCCCATGTAAATTAATTTGTGTATTTAATATGGGTTCTGTTTTTCTATTTAAAGGTTTTTTACCTGACTGAATGAACTGAGCAGTGCTAAAAGTGCTAAGCTAAAAGGCTAGAAGTGCTAAGCTAACTGAGCAGCGTGCTGAACTGAACCGACCAAAAATAAGAGGAAAAAGTTGTTTGGTTTCTGAGTGGAATCCAGTTGGGACCCTTCAGGTGGACTCGATCCTTTTCAAGTGGGGAAAATGCAGACGTTAAGAACAGTAAAAAACGGATAACTTGACATTATAATTTACCTTTATCATGACAATTTTTTAATTAAAAGAGCTTGAAAACATCATGTAACTCAATCCATCCTTTGTTAACGTTGGCTGTTAGTACTGTTATTTAGCCAAGCAGGACTGTGCTGCTAACCAGCTGCTAACAGCTAACATTAAGTAGCTTTGCTCCTGCCGATCTCAATATGAATTTGTTGTTCTTAATGTAGCATTATCAGGGAAATGTTCTCTTGCTCCTGGGGCTGTGGTACGCCATTGGTCTCGAGCCCTGGTCCCTGTTACATGCAGTACTGTACAGAAACAAGTACCGTCACCTTTTCAGAATTCTGGCACCAAAGTATTGGCACACGAGAGGGGTTAGTAGGTAGCCAGCTAACTGTAAGTAATAGTTATTTGTGAATGACAGTTTGTGTTTAATGAATCAGACTATCCCATTTAAACTTTGAAGAACAAAGCTTTATTAGGACCTTCAGGATTCAAAGCTACGAGGCAGCTTTTCCTGCCAGTCTGTGAAGATAGTGTTGGATCAAGCTGCTACAGTGTAGTACTGAATTATTTAGTCATCGTAAGTCAGATATCATCTTTATAGCCATGATTAATCTTTAATATGTTATGAATAGCAATGGTCAAAAATTAAGCAATGGTCAGGGGCTTGATCCCCAAATCTATGTATTTTTCCAAAAGAGAAGGAAGTTAGGCTAAGAAGTGAACCCATGGAGATCCATGAAGTAGACACCATTTCTTTTCATTATGACTGTAGATGCAGGTTGGATTTTTTTAAAATTTTATTTTTTTATTTTTTTTAACAAACGTTGCACAACATCACAGCATGGCTCCAAAAGAAACCAAACAGTAAAGAGCTCATTTCATTTCACTATTGGTCAAAACTCTGCGTGCGAATGCACTTTGGAGAGACAACACAACACAAGGAGGGACACAACACCAAGTTAGATTCAGAAACACACGGGTGCCAGTTTATTACAGGACACACATAAACCGTAATGTGCAAATCTAACTGAAGACCAGGGACTGGTGCCAGGCAGATGAGAGAGAGTGAGGGCGGAGCAAGGAGGTGCTTATGTAGGTAACCCACATCTTCATCCAGGTGCCCTCAATCACTCGTCAGGGAGCTGCACCTAGAACTCAAAAGACACAGAACACACACACCCAAGCACAAACACTTACAGCAGGACATATAACCATACGTAACAGTAACATACAGTGGTGGAAGTACTCCGATTTCTACTTAAGGAGAAGAAGCATTAGTAAAAAATAGCCGACTCTGTTACAAGTAAAAGTCCTGCATTCAAACTATTACTCAAGAAAAAGTACCAAAGTAATTGCAAAAATATACTTTAAATGTCATTATGCAGAAAAATGTCATTATGTTATTATTGATTAATGAATGTGTTCACTTTAATGTTGCCGCTGGTAGAGGTGGAGCGTTACGTTATTTACTGCTGGGTTGTTTAATCTACAATAATGCATCGTCATTGATTAGTTTATTTGTTTTAATAATCTGAATAACTAAAACTGTCAGATAAATGCAGTAGAGTTCCAATACTCAAGTACACTCAAGAACAAGTACTTCAACATTGTATTTAAGTACAGTAAACTGCTATTAACATAAATACATGTAATAACTATTTCCAACTCTAGTTAATAAATGTGACTGTAGTTGTGAAGTATTTTTTTTCTACTAAATATAATTACTTGCATCTACTAATACTTTAACATCACAATTCATAGTTAATCTGGAAAGTAAACAGTTGTTTTTGTGGTACACACCTTTTTTAATGATTAAGATGGACTTGAATGTAAAGATGGTGCCAGGGTCCAACTATGGAATATCAAAAAAATATGTAACCCATAATCTTCACTGTTCCTCTGGTGGAACTACAAGATACCATTATTTCAGTCAGGACACTTGACTGATTAATCAGGACATGAAAAAGGGTTGAAAATTAGCGCTAGCTATAAACTCTGTTTCATGCCCTTTATTGTAAAATAACATCGTCTCTATCAAATAAAATCAATTCAGATTCAGTCACATGGGGATGTACATCACCAGTTTAAAGGCTCCATGCACAGAATGAGGTCCACTTTTGCTGAAAATATTAGTTGTGTACATTCAGACTACATCAGAGATATATTTATATACAGTGGGTACGGAAAGTATTCAGACCCCTTTACATTTTTCACTCTTTTTCATTGCAGCCATTTGCTAAAATCAAAAAAGTTAATTTTATTTCTCAGCACCCCATCTTGACAGAAAAAAACAGAAATGTAGAAATTTTTGCAAATTTATTAAAAAAGAAAAACTGAAATATCACATGGTCATAAGTATTCAGACCCTTTGCTGTGACACTCATATTTAACTCGCATGCTGTCCATTTCTTCTGATCCTCCTTGAGATGGTTCTACTCCTTCATTGGAGTCAAGCTGTGTTTAATTAAACTGATTGGACTTGATTAGGAAAGGCACACACCTGTCTATATAAGACCTTACAGCTCACAGTGCATGTCAGAGCAAATGAGAATCATGAGGTCGAAGGAACTGCCCAAGGAGCTCAGAGACAGAATTGTGGCAAGGCACAGATCTGGCCAAGGTTACAAAAGAATTTCTGCAGCACTCAAGGTTCCTAAGAGCACAGTGGCCTCCATAATCCTTAAATGGAAGAAGTTTGGGACGACCAGAACTCTTCCTAGACCTGGCCGTCCAGCCAAACTGAGCAATCGTGGAAGAAGAGCCTTGGTGAGAGAGGTAAAGAAGAACCCAAAGATCACTGTGGCTGAGCTCCAGAGATGCAGTAGGGAGATGGGAGAAAGTTCCACAAAGTCAACTATCACTGCAGCCCTCCACCAGTCGGGGCTTTATGGCAGAGTGGCCCGACGGAAGCCTCTCCTCAGTGCAAGACCGCATAGAGTTTGCCAAAAAACACATGACGGACTCCCAGACTATGAGAAATAAGATTCTCTGGTCTGATGAGACCAAGATTGAACTTTTTAGCGTTAATTCTAAGCGGTATGTGTGGAGAAAACCAGGCACTGCTCATCACCTGCCCAATACAATCCCAACAGTGAAACATGGTGGTGGCAGCATCATGCTATGGGGGTGTTTTTTCAGCTGCAGGGACAGGACGACTGGTTGCAATTGAAGGAAAGATGAATGCGGCCAAGTACAGAGATATCCTGGAAGAAAACCTCTTCCAGAGTGCTCTGGACCTCAGACTGGGCCGAAGGTTCACCTTCCAACAAGACAATGACCCTAAGCACACAGCTAAAATAACAAAGGAGTGGCTTCGGAACAACTCTGTGACCATTCTTGACTGGCCCAGCCAGAGCCCTGACCTAAACCCAATTGAGCATCTCTGGAGGGACCTGAAAATGGCTGTCCACCAACGTTCACCATCCAACCTGACGGAACTGGAGAGGATCTGCAAGGAAGAATGGCAGAGGATCCTCAAATCCAGGTGTGAAAAACTTGTTGCATCATTCCCAAGAAGAATGGCTGTACTAGCTCAAAAGGGTGCTTCTACTCAATACTGAGCAAAGGGTCTGAATACTTATGACCATGTGATATTTCAGTTTTTCTTTTTTAATAAATTTGCAAAGATTTCTACATTTCTGTTTTTTCTGTCAAGATGGGGTGCTGAGTGTACATTAATGAGAAATAAAATGAACTTTTTTGATTTTAGCAAATGGCTGCAATGAAACAGAGTGAAAAATTTAAAGGGGTCTGAATACTTTCCGTACCCACTGTATATACTCCATAATAACATGAACCTTTAAGGAATTTATCTCCTAGATAAATCCACTAAGCTTGTAATGAATGGATGTGTGTTGTGTAGTCAACATTTCAGTTTGGATCTGGACAAACTAGAGGTCGACCTAATATGTCAAAATGCATGTTGATGCGGTGGTGTGCCTCTGACTCAGACTGTCCCTGCTTTGTCTTGGACCAAATACCGTGATTCGTGTCGAGACAGCCGCAGTGAGGTCGAAGTTGCTTCTCATCAGTTCAGGAGGTCAAAACCGCCGGCTGAGACAAAGAGTCGCAGTTCTTGCTCCCCTGGCTGAGAGAGAGCAATCTTCCGTACTCCCGCGCGGAGCGAAGGATCTTAATCTTTTGCTTTATTGCATTTTGTTTCTTTCCCTTCTTTTTTACTAATCCACACACATATAGCTTTGAGCTAATGTAGCTACGTGCTAAACGGCTACCGGCACGTATAGACGCCGGGTCTCCTGTTGGCTATCCGCCATTTTTGAGTCTCACGCATGAGAGACGTCACCACGTCCCATCTACGTCATACGTCGCTGAGCTGTTCCCTCGCTCCATACCCCCTTACGCACACACACTCCCCCCCCCCCCCCCCCCCCCCCTCTTTTCAATCGTCTGTTGATTTTAGATAGCGTGCTCATGAATGTATAGTTGTTAGTTTAGATATTAGTTGACTAGATCATTAGTATTAGAACGTAATAAACTCTGTTATATTTTAAAGAGCAGCTGTCTGTGATTACTTTGTGCATGTGTATTGTGATGATAGCTGTATATGTGGTCTGTGCTCGAACTTAAACCTTCACTTTCACTCTGAATGTGTAACAGTACTCAGACTGTTGACATTGTGAGTGAATACTAATTATGAGACTTAGTTTATCGTTTGATTATTGGTCCCTGTTCGCAGGGTGGTGCCCCGTTATTATTAATAATCATTAATAATTATTACTGACATTAATAATTCTATTGATGTCAAGAATTTAGTTTCTTAGATGCTGATAACCCAAACACGCTCCTCTAGGTTCCCAACATATTGCTGATAACCCCTTTTTGAGGCTATGTTATTCCCAACACGAGGCAAGAATGCATTTCATTTTCACATAACAATAAAACTGACAGACTCGTGTATTCATCCTGACAAATGTTCATGATTTACAATTGTAAATGTTGGGCACTTAAATATCTTGTCTTAAATGAAAGTTTATTTTTCATATACTTTTCAAGTGAAATGGGTAAACATACGTCAGCAAACACAATGAAAATACCACAGAGCAAATAGTGAAGTGCTGGTGGCACCACTGACCCGGTGGAGTAGCTGGTTCATGCCAGTAGAAATAGTGACCATTCTTTACACCAAAATGTTCTGCGTGATTGTAACTGACACACCCTCTAATATGCCTGGCTTCCTGCTTTGGTGCAGATGGGGGTTCGCTAAAATAGAAAATGACTGGAGGTGAAGGAAAAACTTGTTCATGGTTAACAAGAAACACATCTCTTGTTTAAAGCCTTCACTGTGTGCTGTCATGAAAATAGGGCCCCTTGGGTCACAATGCTTACTTTTGTAGTAAATATAGGAGTGATCTATATGGAGCTTTCACGCTCATGAACCTGCTAAGATCATACTGGGTTGCGTGTGTGTCTTTTCTTCTTCTCTATGTAGATCATTTTTTCCCATTGATTACGTCTCATATGTCCAGTTGCTGTGGTTTAAATAGGACTCAGTGACCCAGTTAGCGTTTTAAAGTCATGCTAAATAGCACTACCAGCTGACGCTGATGGGAGTGTCGGTTTAACAGATATGTGGTCATAAACCAAGCGATAGGACAAATTAGGATTTTGTCCTGATGGTGCTAAATTAAAAATTTCCAACATTATAACAATTCATCTTGAGGAGAACATGCCATTCCATTCTGTATTGTAGATGTTGGGATATTTCACTGCCACAGTCAGTCAAACATGTGAAGTGTATATATTATCACATAACTTCACAAAGTGTGCTGTCTGTGTCCGTTCACTTCCATTCACACATGCTGCTTTGGATTAGATCAGAATACATATTAAGAGTTAACAAGCTCCAGATTGCTACAATTACTTCAATTAGTGCAAGACATTAGTCAAACAAGACATCTGTACAGAAGTTAAACTCAACAAATAGAACTAGAAATCTGAAATGACAATATAAAAGAGAATGTTGTTTTCTATTTTATTTCAAGAATGTCCTGGAATCTGAATTGTAGAAATGTCTCTTTTTCTTGTTATTCATGAACCTTCTCCACCAAGTCGTTAGCCACCCAGGAACGACAAGAAGCACACAACTATTGGTGTGTCGTAGGGGTAAATGGGTTGCAGTCATGCAGTGAGTGATGTTGTATGAAGGCAGGGTGGGTGGTGTGCGAAAGCTCTCTCAGTAAAGCTAATTAAGAATATGGGGGATGGCAGTGGAAGCAGAGAGGGACAATATTTGCTTTCTGCACTGGATCTGATGAGACATTAGATCCAAGGTGAAGTTCAACATGTGATTTCATATGCCTTTACATGTTGCATGCATATTTAATGGTGCCATGACTTTGAGACCTCGCTTGGTTACATCTATTCATTAGCAATAGCTCACCCTTTAGATGGCCGTGGGGACCCAGCTGTCAGTGGGCGAGAGGCTGGGTACACCGTAGGTGGGTCGCCCGTCAATCACAGAGACGGACAACCACTCGCGCTCACAGTCACACCGATGGGCAATTTGGAGTCACCATTTAATTATTTGGACTCTGGATGCTCCGGAGAAAACCCATGCAGGCGTGGAGAGAACATGCAAACTCATTATTCAGCAGTGCTCTGCGGTGTCCCTGTAGGGCCCAGGAACCAATCAGATCTATCAGAATTGACACTAAAAGGCTTCCAACAGAAGAGAATCCGGCTGTGAAATGCCTCCCAACGACAAACATCATGTGATTAGCAGTCAACATTAATCCTTCATGCAATCTCAGAAAAAATAAAACAACCTCCTTTGATAATTCTCCAGCAGTGTGTGCATCCCTGTTTCCTGCACACGGCTTGTAATGAATGGATGTGCATTGTGTAGTCAACATTTCAGTTTGGATCTGGACAAACAAACATCCGGAGAGTGTTTCTCAAAAACAAAACGCGACCCTTAATGCCACTTTCAGATTTTCTACATGCGTTTGTGTGTTTGTGACACAGTATGATGAAATTGCTGAATTATCCTGGCCTAATCCTCCTTTAGTTACATCAGCAGACTGACATAGGAATAAGAGAGGCTGCATTATTAATGCAGTAGCACCACTTAACATCACCTTGGATTTCATGGATATAGACTTGAGACTAATAGATTGCAAGCTGTATTAGCACATTTAGTCAAAAAAATAATACTACATGCATAATTGAAGAGTTAAAGGTGCAACGTGTAAGATCTAGCCAGAATTTTAGTTTAAAGCATTCTGAAAAATGCATACATTCTCACCAGAATGTGAAGAGGTTACATTGTTGCAGATATCTACTGAAATCAGCATGCTAACGAGCAAGCCCCGGCTCGTCCTGTCTTGCTGTACCTGGAAACGTAATAGTGAGTCACTGAAGCGTCTGTTTTCAGTCCAACATGAGAGGACGAAGAAGTAAAGCTGGACGTCCAGAGGGCACATCCATGGTCCGTGTATGTACAAGAAAACGACTCGTATTTTTGTTTCGTCCTCCCCGCCAAGAGAAGACTATTTTGCCGGGAGGAGAGAGCAGGGGAGAGCTGCGGGAACAGGACCTTAAGTTAACTTATTCAGCATGCTTTCTGTTGCAGCCGTTTCACAGGTTAGATCAGACCTGGGCATTGTACGGACTGCAACAGCCGGATGTGGCCCGCGGACACAGCCCAGTTACTCATCTTTGTACGTGGGATAACGAAAGACTTCGTGATTACAGAGGAGCTGGCAGCAATGCAGTCAATGAAAGGGACGACGGCGGGGAGTGATTTGTTCACGGAGGTAAATGCATGCTTCCACAAGCTGGGACTGAAATGGGACAAACTGGCATGTGTCACAACCGATGGTTGTCCAAATCTGACGGGGGAAAATGCCGGACTTTTGAAGCGGATGCAAGATAAAGTGACTGAAATAGACCCAGAACTAAACTTGGTATTTTTGCATTGTATTATACATCAGAATGTGTTGTGTAAGTCAGTGCTAAAACTTAACCACGTTATTGATGTTGTAACTAAAATAGTTAACTTCATCAAAGCAAGAGCATTGAATCACAGACAGTTTGAGGAGCATGAGACTGAACACAGTGACAGGCTACCACACAGCTGTCAGGTGGCTCAGCCTGGGCAAAGTGCGTAAAAGAGTTCGGGACCTGAGAGCAGAGATTCAAGAGTTTTGTGAGAAGAAAGGCAAGAACATCCCAGAGCTCTCTGATGTAAACTGGATGACAGATTTTGCATTTGCTGTTGATGTGACGGCACTAATGAATGATCTGAATACCAAACTGCACACTGTATCACATGTAGCCTGGTGAAGGCTTTCATGACAAAGTTGCAGTTTCTTTCAAGCCAGATGGAGGGTAACACTCTCACCCACCTGCAAACCCTGACAGAAGCCACACCATCAGTTGATCACCTCCACAGGTACTCATCCATGTTAGGGGCACTGCATGGTGAGTTTTCAAGACTTCAAAACAGTTGAGAGTGAAACATGATTTCGTCTCCCTTCACGTGCAGTGTGGATGATGCTCCCAGTGATGTTCAGCTCCAACTCATTGACCTGCAGTCTGATGCAGTACTGCAGAGCACTGTCAGTAGCACTGCTGGATTTTTATTCTTCTCTCAAAGAGGAGAACTTTCCACACATGAGGCATGCTCAGAAGATGTTGCTTCTCTTTGGATCGACCTACATCTGTGAACAAACATTCTCTGTGATGAAGTTCAACAAATCCAGATCCTCTCTCACTGACGATCACCTGTCAGCTGTCCTTCACATCTCACCTCACACATTCAGCCTGACTTCAGTGCACTCGTTCAAGCCCAACAAAGACTAGATTTCTCGCACTGAACTGAAAAACTGAAAGAGGTCATTTGTATGGTGATAGACACACACACAGAAGTACACTCATACTTTCAGCACATGTACTATACATAGTACGATTGAGAGCTGATCATTAACACGTTGGTGTTACTGTGAAAGGGCAGCCTTTTCTTACCACTCAGTGTAAGAAGGAGCCGTGAGTGCACAAAGCAGCGTAGGTCTGGATGCCCCTCTGGTTCTGTCATAGGAGTCATACGTCACCTTGTTCTGTGAGTGAGCGTTCAGCCAAGGAAAAGAAGCTGAGAGCACCTACCTTTTGTTTGCTTTGCTTTATTGACAACACTCTAATATACTTATGAAATGCAACGTGTTACTTACTAAAACATTAGAAGACCAGGACTTTTTTCCATTATTGCTACAACAACCTTTATCAAGGCAGAAACATGTATTCAGTGTAATTTATAAATATTGTAAAATAGGATGGTAACACTAGAAAAGTGAATCTGATTATTTTCTGTAGATGCCTGAGGGAACAACAAATCACACAAAGGCTGCAAAATTGTTTTAAGTATATAAAATGTTGTCCTTTTTGTATCAAAATATTTTAGTGATTTTTTATTTTTTTTTGTCATTCAATTGCGTGCTGTAGTCTTCACAGAGACCTGGATCCATCGTGGTTCAGGATCAAACTGCACTTGAGGGGCGGACATCAGGACAGAGAGCAGGACTCTGGTGGACTCTGTGTTCACATCATGATACTTGGTGCTCAAACACAGTCACAGTTGATGGACAATGTTGTCCTCATCTTTAATATGAAGATGTGAAGATGTCGGCCATGTTATCTGAGCAGAGAATTGTTTCTGTTGCTGCTCTTTTCATTCATTAAGGCACAAATTCAAACTAATGCACTACAGGAATGTACGACTGTTTTACTTGAGTTTGTCGTGTGTTTGTTGGGTTACAAATGAAGTAGTTGTGCATCCCTGTGTTGCATAATGACAACAAATGATCCCTGAATCCTTGTCTATCTACCGTCTAACAACAAACCATGAGCGGACTGTACTGTTACTGTCACAGCATGTTTACGGTTTAACAAGGCCATGTATCTTCCTGAAAAGCATCCATACAGTGTACCTATATGTGAATGTCCTTCACGGTGTGTTTTCCTTCCCTCTGTCCTCTCTCTCTGACACTGTGAGGCTTTGGCTGATCAACAGACAAATGCAGCCTCTATTGACCAGGCAGTAAGTCGTACTGCTGTGTTTGTCTTTCATGTTCAGCCATGCTGTTTACCACTTTGATGTCAGATACTTTATTTTTTTTTACGAGTGAACACTTTACACCTGCAGAACTGTCCAGATGGATGGCAGGGGGCATGCATGTGTTCCCATGCCATCTGCTCATTATCTGCCCCCCCTCCTCTTTCTGAGTTAAATGGAGCCGGTGCCTGTGAGCCGGTGCCTCGAGATCTCGAGATCGAGATCGATATATCGAGATATCGAGATCGATATATCGAGATCTCGAGATCGATATATCGAGATCGATATATCGAGATCTCGAGATCGATATATCGAGATCGATATATCGAGATCTCGAGATCGATATATCGAGATCGAGATCTCGAGATCGATATATCGAGATCTCGAGATATATCGATATCTCGATCTCTCGATATCGAGATATATCGAGATCTCGAGATCTCGATATCTCTCGATATCGAGATATATCGAGATCTCGAGATCTCGATATATCTCGATATCTCGATCTCTCGATATCGATATATCGAGATATATCGATATATCTCGATCTATCGATATCGATATATCTCGATCTCTCGATATCGATATATATCTCGATCTCGATATATCGATATATATCTCGATATATCGATATATCGAGATATCTCGAGATCTCGATATATATCGATATATCGATCTCGATATATCGATATATCGAGATCGATATATCGAGATATATCGAGATATATCGATCTCGATATATCGAGATCGATATAGCGAGATATATCGAGATATATCGATCTCGATATATCGATATCGAGATCGATATATCGAGATATATCGATCTCGATATATCGATATCGAGATATATATCGATATATCGATCTCGATATCTCGATATATCGATATCTCGATATATCGATATCTCGATATATATCGATATATCGATCTCGATATATCGATATCTCGATATCTCGATATATATCGAGATATCGATCTCGATATATCGATATCTCGATATATCTTTTTTTTTACGAGTGAACACTTTACACCTGCAGAACTGTCCAGATGGATGGCAGGGGGCATGCATGTGTTCCCATGCCATCTGCTCATTATCTGCCCCCCCTCCTCTTTCTGAGTTAAATGGAGCCGGTGCCTGTGAGCCGGTGCCTCGAGATCTCGAGATCGAGATCGATATATCGAGATATCGAGATCGATATATCGAGATCTCGAGATCGATATATCGAGATCGATATATCGAGATCTCGAGATCGATATATCGAGATCGAGATCTCGAGATCGATATATCGAGATCTCGAGATATATCGATATCTCGATCTCTCGATATCGAGATATATCGAGATCTCGAGATCTCGATATCTCTCGATATCTCGATCTCTCGATATCGATATATCGAGATATATCGATATCTCGATCTATCGATATCGATATATCTCGATCTCTCGATATCGATATATATCTCGATCTCGATATATCGATATATATCTCGATATATCGATATATCGAGATATCTCGAGATCTCGATATATATCGATATATCGATCTCGATATATCGATATATCGAGATCGATATATCGAGATATATCGAGATATATCGATCTCGATATATCGAGATCGATATAGCGAGATATATCGAGATATATCGATCTCGATATATCGATATCGAGATCGATATATCGAGATATATCGATCTCGATATATCGATATCGAGATCGATATATCGAGATATATCGATCTCGATATATCGATATCGAGATCGATATATCGAGATATATCGATCTCGATATATCGATATCGAGATATATATCGATATATCGATCTCGATATCTCGATATATCGATATCTCGATATATCGATATCTCGATATATATCGATCTCGATATATCGATATCTCGACATATATCGAGATATCGATCTCGATATATCGATATCTCGATATATCGATCTCGAGATATCGATATATCGAGATATCGAGATATCGATCTCGATATATCGATATCTCGATATATATCGAGATATCGATCTCGATATATCGATATCGATCTCGATATCGATATCTCGATATATCTCGAGATCGAGATATATATCGAGATATATCTCGATCTCGATATATCTCGATATCTCGATCTCTCGATATCGATATATCGAGATATATCGATATATCTCGATCTATCGATATCGATATATCTCGATCTCTCGATATCGATATATATCTCGATCTCGATATATCGATATATATCTCGATATATCGATATATCGAGATATCTCGAGATCTCGATATATATCGATATATCGATCTCGATATATCGATTTATCGAGATCGATATATCGAGATATATCGAGATATATCGATCTCGATATATCGATATCGAGATCGATATATCGAGATATATCGATATCGATATCGAGATCGATATATCGAGATATATCGATCTCGATATCTCGATATATCGATATCTCGATATATCGATATCTCGATATATATCGAGATATCGAGATATATATCGAGATATCGAGATATCTCGATATATATCGAGATATCGATCTCGAGATAGAGATCTCGATATATCGATCTCGATATATCGATATCTCGATATATACCGATCTCGATATATCGATATCTCGATATATATCGAGATATCGATCTCGATATATCGATATCTCGATATATATCGAGATATCGATCTCGATATATCGATATCGATCTCGATATCGATATCTCGATCTATCGAGATATCGAGATATATCGATCTATCGATATCGATATATCGAGATATATCGATATATCGAGATCTCTCGATATCGATATATATCTCGATCTCTCGATATCGATATATATCTCGATCTCGATATATCGATATTAATTCATTAAGGCACAAATTCAAACTAATGCACTACAGGAATGTACGACTGTTTTACTTGAGTTTGTCGTGTGTTTGTTGGGTTACAAATGAAGTAGTTGTGCATCCCTGTGTTGCATAATGACAACAAATGATCCCTGAATCCTTGTCTATCTACCGTCTAACAACAAACCATGAGCGGACTGTACTGTTACTGTCACAGCATGTTTACGGTTTAACAAGGCCATGTATCTTCCTGAAAAGCATCCATACAGTGTACCTATATGTGAATGTCCTTCACGGTGTGTTTTCCTTCCCTCTGTCCTCTCTCTCTGACACTGTGAGGCTTTGGCTGATCAACAGACAAATGCAGCCTCTATTGACCAGGCAGTAAGTCGTACTGCTGTGTTTGTCTTTCATGTTCAGCCATGCTGTTTACCACTTTGATGTCAGATACTTTATTTTTTTTTACGAGTGAACACTTTACACCTGCAGAACTGTCCAGATGGATGGCAGGGGGCATGCATGTGTTCCCATGCCATCTGCTCATTATCTGCCCCCCCTCCTCTTTCTGAGTTAAATGGAGCCGGTGCCTGTGAGCCGGTGCCTCGAGATCTCGAGATCGAGATCGATATATCGAGATATCGAGATCGATATATCGAGATCTCGAGATCGATATATCGAGATCGATATATCGAGATCTCGAGATCGATATATCGAGATCGATATATCGAGATCTCGAGATCGATATATCGAGATCGAGATCTCGAGATCGATATATCGAGATCTCGAGATATATCGATATCTCGATCTCTCGATATCGAGATATATCGAGATCTCGAGATCTCGATATATCTCGATATCTCGATCTCTCGATATCGATATATCGAGATATATCGATATATCTCGATCTATCGATATCGATATATCTCGATCTCTCGATATCGATATATATCTCGATCTCGATATATCGATATATATCTCGATATATCGATATATCGAGATATCTCGAGATCTCGATATATATCGATATATCGATCTCGATATATATCGATATATCGATCTCGATATATCGATATATCGAGATCGATATATCGAGATATATCGAGATATATCGATCTCGATATATCGAGATCGATATAGCGAGATATATCGAGATATCGATATATCGATATATCTATCGATATATCGATATATCGATATATATATCGATATATCGATATATCGATATATCGATATATCGATATATATCGATATATATATCGATATATCGAGATATCGAGATATCTCGAGATCGAGATATATATCGAGATATATCTCGATCTCGATATATCTCGATATATCGATATATCGAGATCGATATATCGAGATCGATATATCGAGATATCGAGATATATATCGATATCGAGATATATATCGATATATCGATATCGAGATATATCGATATCGAGATCGAGATATATATCGATATATCGATATCGATATCGAGATCGAGATATATATCGATATATCGATATCGATATCGAGATCGAGATATATATCGATATATCGATATCGATATCGAGAGATCGAGATATATCGAGAGATCGAGATATATATCGATATATCGAGAGATCGAGATATATATCGATATATCGATATATCGAGATATATATCGATATATCGAGAGATCGAGATATATATCGATATATCGAGAGATCGAGATATATCGATATCGAGAGATCGAGAGATCGAGAGATATCTCGAGATATATATCTCGAGATATATATCTCGAGATATATATCTCGAGATACCTGCAGATACACGCCGTTCAGCGATACGCCGCTCGCTATTAAATCCGCCAGGACAGGTTAGTGTGTCCCACACGTTCTCTCGATATATCGATATATATCTCGATCTCTCGATATATCGAGAGATCGAGATATATATCGATATATCGAGAGATCGAGATATATATCGATATATCGATATATCGAGATATATATCGATATATCGAGAGATCGAGATATATATCGATATATCGAGAGATCGAGATATATCGATATCGAGAGATCGAGAGATCGAGAGATATCTCGAGATATATATCTCGAGATATATATCTCGAGATATATATCTCGAGATATATATCTCGAGATATATATCTCGAGAGATATATCTCGATATATCTCGATATATCTCGATATATATCTCGATCTCGAGATATATCGAGATATCGATATCGAGATCGATATCGATATATCGAGATCGATATCTCGATATATATCGAGATATCGATATATCGAGATCGATATCTCGATATATATCGAGATATCGATATATCGAGATCGATCTATCGAGATATCGATATATCGAGATCGATATCTCGATATATATCGAGATATCGATATATCGAGATCGATATATCGATATATATCGAGATATCGATATATCGAGATATCGATATATCGAGATATCGAGATCGATATATCGATATATATCTCGATATCGATATATCGAGATCGATATATATCGATATATATCTCGATATCGATATATCGAGATCTCGAGATCTCGATATATCTCGATATCTCGATCTCTCGATATCGATATATCGAGATATATCGATATATCTCGATCTATCGATATCGATATATCTCGATCTCTCGATATCGATATATATCTCGATCTCGATATATCTCGATATATCTCGATATATCGATATATCGAGATATCTCGAGATCTCGATATATCTCGATATATCGATCTCGATATATCGATATATCGAGATCGATATATCGAGATATATCGAGATATATCGATCTCGATATATCGAGATCGATATAGCGAGATATATCGAGATATATCGATCTCGATATATCGATCTCGATATATCGATATCGAGATCGATATATCGAGATATATCGATCTCGATATATCGATATCGAGATATATATCGATATATATCGATCTCGATATATCGATATCGAGATATATATCGATATATCGATCTCGATATCTCGATATATCGATATCTCGATATATCGATATCTCGATATATATCGATATATCGATCTCGATATATCGATATCTCGATATATATCGAGATATCGATCTCGATATATCGATATCTCGATAGATCGATCTCGATATATCGATATCTCGATATATATCGAGATATCGATCTCGATATATCGATATCTCGATATATATCGAGATATCGATCTCGATATATCGATATCGATCTCGATATCGATATCTCGATATATCTCGAGATCGAGATATATATCGAGATATATCGAGATATATCGAGATATATCTCTCGAGATATATATCTCGAGATATATATCTCGAGATATATATCTCGAGATATATATCTCGAGATATATATCTCGAGATATCTCTCGATCTCTCGATCTCTCGATATCGATATATCTCGATCTCTCGATATATCGATATATATCTCGATCTCTCGATATATCGATATATATCTCGATATATCGATATATCGATATATATCTCGATCTCTCGATATATCGATATATATCTCGATCTCTCGATATATCGAGAGATCGAGATATATATCGATATATCGAGAGAACGTGTGGGACACACTAACCTGTCCTGGCGGATTTAATAGCGAGCGGCGTATCGCTGAACGGCGTGTATCTGCAGGTATCTCGAGATATATATCTCGAGATATATATCTCGAGATATATATCTCGAGATATCTCTCGATCTCTCGATCTCTCGATATCGATATATCTCGATCTCTCGATATATCGATATATATCTCGATCTCTCGATATATCGATATATATCTCGATATATCGATATATCGATATATATCTCGATCTCTCGATATATCGATATATATCTCGATCTCTCGATATATCTCGATCTCTCGATATCGATATCGATATATCGATATATATCTCGATCTCGATATCGATATCGATATATCGATATATATCTCGATCTCGATATCGATATCGATATATCGATATATATCTCGATCTCGATATCGATATATCTCGATATCGATATATCGATATATATCTCGATATCGATATATATCTCGATCTCGATATCTCGATATATCGATCTCGATATATCGATCTCGATATATCGATATATCGAGATATATCGAGATCGAGATATATCTCGATATATATCTCGATCTCGAGATATCTCGATATATCGATATATCGATATATATATCGATATATATCGATATATCGATATATCGATATATCGATATATCGATATATATATCGATATATCGATATATCGATAGATATATCGATATATCGATATCTCGATATATCGATATATCGATATCTCGATATCTCGATATATCGATATATCGATATATCGATATATATATCTCGATATATATCGAGATATATATCGATATATCGAGATCGATATATCGATATATATATCTCGATATATATCGAGATATATATCGATATATCGAGATCGAGATATATATCGATATCGAGAGATCGAGATATATATCGATATCGAGAGATCTCGATATATCGATATCGATAGATCGATATATCTCGATATCTCGATAGATCGAGATATCGATATCGAGATCGATATCGATATATCGAGATCGATATCTCGATATATATCGAGATATCGATATATCGAGATCGATATCTCGATATATATCGAGATATCGATATATCGAGATCGGTATATATCGCGATATCGATATATCGAGATCGATATATCGAGATCTCTATCTCGAGATCGATATCTCGATATATATCGAGATATCTCGATATCTCGATATATATCTCGATATCTCGATATATATCGAGATATCGATATATCGAGATATCGATATATCGAGATATCGAGATCGATATATCTCGATATATCGATCTCGATATCGATATCGATATATCTCGATATATCGATCTCGATATCGATATATCGAGATCGATATATCTCGATATATCTCGATATATCGATCTCGATAAATCGATATATCGAGATCGATATATCGATATATATCGAGATCTCGAGATATCTCGATATATCGATATATCGAGATATATATCGATATATCGAGATCGAGATATATATCGATATCGAGAGATCGAGATATATCGATATCGATAGATCGAGATATATCGATATATCTCGCTATATCGATATCGAGATATATCTCGATCTCGATATATCTCGATATCTCGATCTCTCGATATCGATATAGCGAGATATATCGATATATCTCGATCTATCGATATCGATATATCTCGATCTCTCGATATCGATATATATCTCGATCTCGATATATCGATATATATCTCGATATATCGATATATCGAGATATCTCGAGATCTCGATATATATCGATATATCGATCTCGATATATCGATTTATCGAGATCGATATATCGAGATATATCGAGATATATCGATCTCGATATATCGATATCGAGATCGATATATCGAGATATATCGAGATATATCGATCTCGATATATCGATATCGAGATCGATATATCGAGATATATCGATATCGATATATCGAGATATATCGATATCGATATCGAGATCGATATATCGAGATATATCGATCTCGATATCTCGATATATCGATATCTCGATATATATCGAGATATCGAGATATATATCGAGATATCGAGATATCTCGATATATATCGAGATATCGATCTCGAGATAGAGATCTCGATATATCGATCTCGATATATCGATATCTCGATATATACCGATCTCGATATATCGATATCTCGATATATATCGAGATATCGATCTCGATATATCGATATCTCGATATATATCGAGATATCGATCTCGATATATCGATCTCGATATATCGATATCGATCTCGATATCGATATCTCGATCTATCGAGATATCGAGATATATCGATCTATCGATATCGATATATCGAGATATATCGAGATCTCTCGATATCGATATATATCTCGATCTCTCGATATCGATATATATCTCGATCTCGATATATCGATATATATCTCGATATATCGAGATATATATATCGATATATCGATATATCGATATATCGATATATCGATATATCGATCTATCGATCTATCGATCTATCGATCTATCGATCTATCGATCTATCGATCTATCGATATATCGATCTATCGATCTATCGAGATATCGATCTATCGATATATCGAGATATCGATATATCGATATATCTATCGATATATCGATATATCGATATATATATCGATATATCGATAGATATATCGATATATCGATATATCGATATATCGATATATCGATATATCGATATATATCGATATATATATCGATATATCGATATATCGAGATATCTCGAGATCGAGATATATATCGAGATATATCTCGATCTCGATATATATCGATATATCGAGATCGATATATCGAGATCGATATATCGAGATATCGAGATCGAGATATATATCGATATCGAGATATATATCGATATATCGATATCGAGATATATCGATATCGAGATCGAGATATATATCGATATATCGATATCGATATCGAGATCGAGATATATATCGATATATCGATATCGATATCGAGATCGAGATATATATCGATATATCGATATCGATATCGAGAGATCGAGATATATCGAGAGATCGAGATATATATCGATATATCGAGAGATCGAGATATATATCGATATATCGATATATCGAGATATATATCGATATATCGAGAGATCGAGATATATATCGATATATCGAGAGATCGAGATATATCGATATCGAGAGATCGAGAGATCGAGAGATATCTCGAGATATATATCTCGAGATATATATCTCGAGATATATATCTCGAGATACCTGCAGATACACGCCGTTCAGCGATACGCCGCTCGCTATTAAATCCGCCAGGACAGGTTAGTGTGTCCCACACGTTCTCTCGATATATCGATATATATCTCGATCTCTCGATATATCGAGAGATCGAGATATATATCGATATATCGAGAGATCGAGATATATATCGATATATCGATATATCGAGATATATATCGATATATCGAGATATATATCGATATATCGATATATCGAGATATATATCGATATATCGAGAGATCGAGATATATATCGATATATCGAGAGATCGAGATATATCGATATCGAGAGATCGAGAGATCGAGAGATATATATCGAGATATATATCTCGAGATATATATCTCGAGATATATATCTCGAGAGATATATCTCGAGAGATATCTCGAGAGATCTCGATATATATCGAGATCTCGATATATCGAGATCGATATATCGAGATATATCGATCTCGATATATATCGAGATCGATATATCGAGATCGATATATATCGAGATCGATATATCGAGATCGATATATATCGAGATCGATATATATCGAGATCGATATATATCGAGATCGATATATATCGAGATCGATATATATCGAGATCGATATATATCGAGATCGATATATATCGAGATCGATATATATCGAGATCGATATATATCGAGATCGATATATATCGAGATCGATATATATCGATATATATCGATATATCGAGATCGATATATATCGATATATCGAGATCGATATATATCGATATATCGAGATCGATATATATCGATATATCGAGATCGATATATATCGAGATCGATATATATCGATATATCAATATATCGAGATCGATATATATCGAGATCGAGATATATATCGATATATCGAGATCGAGATATATATCGATATATCGAGATACATATCGATATATCGATACCAGCCTGAGCCTGCCTGCTGGACCGGATGTTGGATCAGTGGTGTCGTCACAGCTCTCTGAGGGACTGTGAAAACCTGCCACGCCTGTAAGACGGACTGGTGGAACGGTGTCAGACCAGTTAGATCCACTGACTGGGGCTGAAGTAGGAACAGGTATTTGTCACAACCTAAGCGTCCAGCCCTCCTCAGCAGCACACAGGCAGTCCATGGCAGGCCGAAGCTGTACAGCAGTCTCTGAGCTGTCTGCAGTCTGAAGGCTGTGATGCGTGATGTGATGTCCACCAGGCCCTGCCCTCCCTCCTGGACCGGCAGGTACAGCACCGCAGATCTCAGCCAGTGAAGCCCTGACCAGAAGAAGTCCACAACTGCCCTCTGGATTTCTTTAATCAGGCCCTGTGGTGGAGATAGGACTACCAGTCTGTGCCAAAGGGTTGAGGCAACCAAGTCATTGACAATTAGGACCCTCCCCCTGTAAGAGAGCTGAGGTAGCAGCCATTCCCATCCAATAGACATTCCTGTCACCTCATCAATATTAAAAAAACAAACCCTCACCTTGTGCACTGAGAAAAGAAACAGAGCCGTGATGTAGACAGCTAGAAGAAACACTAACAGAAAGATTAAGTGAATCACATCCATCATAGACTCACTTAGAGGTTCTTAACCTTTTGGAACCTTTCCCTTCATCTCTCTTCTTTAGCTTCCTGAGACTCGTCACGTGCTTCTTTAGACGGAAACGTTTCTTTTCATCTAATGAATCCACATCAACCTCACATCAAAACACTTTTAATAAACTTGTCTGCGTCTGGAAAATAGTCTAAAACTTCTACAGATTTTCCGAAGTTATTAATTTCCCTCAGCTTGTACCGACCTCCACTGTGAGTCTGACAGAGAGACCGTCAGAGTCGTACTCCATCTCCTCCTCCACAACACAAGCCCTCCCACTCACCTCTGGACCAGCAGCCTGACTTTGGTCAGCTTCAGCTGTCGGCCCATTACTGCTGCCTCCTCCACTTTCCCTCACACACTGGAGCTCCGCTAAATGACTAGCCGGCGGAGGTCGCTGCTCCGCGGGGGGGGTGACGACCCGCCGGAGGAGGAGGGGCATAGCGGGCAGACAGACAGTCAGGACGGGGAACAGAGAGCGGATTTAGGCAGAGACACAATTATTGATGAGAACTCAGCTGTTCTGAGTCTCACAACAGAGGGAAGGAAAGAAGTAGAGGGAAGGAAAGTAGTAGAGGAAAGGAAAGTAGCAGCGGAAGCACTGACAGCAGGAGAAGAGGAAGGTATGAGTGATCGAGCTCCTCCGCCGGTACGGCCCCCGGCTCGGGGTGCCCTTCGGCCGGCCTGTGAGGACAAGCGGTCCGCGTGTGCCCCACTTCCCCGCACTCAAAGCACCTGATGCTACCTGTGCTAGCGTACACCATGTAGTGTCCCTCCCCGTGCTTCACTCTAAAGGAGACCTCCAGCGTCTGTGAAGGACAGGTAAGGAACATGAACACTTGTCTCCTGAAGGACTGGACATGTTTCAGTTTATCATTTTTACAACCCAGACCCACAGTCCTGAAGCTGCTCGCCAGCTTCCCGAAGCGCTGCAGCTCTCGCTCCAACACCTGGTTGAGGATGAACGGGGAAAATCGGAGACGGTGACCCGGGTGGAGGGCACTGCGAGCGGGGAAACCTGCAGATACACGCCGTTCAGCGATACGCCGCTCGCTATTAAATCCGCCAGGACAGGTTAGTGTGTCCCACACGTTCTCCCACAGCCAGGAGAACCGCCTCTACCGGGACACACGGGTCGGGCTGAAAACAAACTCCATGCCTCAAAGACATGGACGGCGTCTCAGAGGACGCCATCCCCGACAAGAAACACGGTTCTCTGTCCGCCCAAAACACCAAATACCCCGACAACAACCTCAAACCACCACAACTCAATCACACAGTGAACTATGAAAAAAGATTGAAGAAAAGTTTGAGAAAAATCAAACATTTAGCAACGCTCTCCACGCTTACCACCACCACGCTCTCAGAGAGAGAGAGAGAGGGTTCGTCAGGGTTGCAATTTAAGTCCGACTTTATTCAATATATATATAAATTAACTTGCTGTTGAGTTGGATCAATGTGCTGTTCCTGGGCTCTCCCTCCTAGATAGAGGTGAAGTGTCTGTTTTATGCCGATGACCTGGTTCTACTGTCTCCTACTGAACAAGGACTACAGCAACAGCTGGACATAGTGGAAAAGTTCTGTCACAACTGGGCCCTGGCAGTAAACATGAAGAAAACCAATATCATGATTTTTCAAAAACGCCCCAGATGTCAGGAGAACAAATACCAGTTTACCATAAATAATAACATAGTATGAGTTATACCTACCTTGGTATAACCATAACCGCATCAGGGAGTTTCAACATGGCAGTGGATGCACTAAAAGAAAAAGCTCGAAGACCTCTAAATGCAATTAAGAGAAAATGTTATAATTTTCAAATCCCAATTAAAATCTGGCTCAAAATCTTTAACAGTGTCATCCAGCCCATTGCGCTATATAGTAGTGAAGTATGGGGTCCACTCAGTCATCACAGTTATACCCGCTGGGACAAACATCCAACAGAATCTCTACACGCAGAATTTTGCAGATACATTTTACACGTACACAGAAACACACCAACAGATGCATGTAGAGCAGAACTAGGCCGATACCCACTGATCATTAACATTCAAAAGAGAGCACTCACATTCTTCAATCACCTTAAATCCAGCCCCCCAGACACCCTCCACTCCAAAGCCCTCCAAACCCAAGAGCTGAGCCCAGAGAAGAGTCCCCTATGTCAGCTGGTACTGAGACTAACTGCCTCCTCTCAGACACACGGGGACCAGTCTCTCAACAACACTGCTCTCCAAACACCAACCAGAGTAAAACACATAACGCCATGTAAAGAAACCGATCTGGAACCCTGGAGAGAAGAAACTAAAAGACAAAGTAGATTAGAATGTTATCTGGCCCTAGAAAGAGATTATGAATAGTCCGAATATCTCTCTACTGTCAGAGATAGAAAGCAGAGACAGATCCTCACCAAGTACAGGCTCAGTGACTACAAACTGGACATCTAAAGGAAGACACTAAACATCCTGCAACCAAGAGAGAACACAATATGTGGTCACTGTGGGACAGGTGAGGCTGAGACAGCACTTCCTCCTAAAATGTGAAACATTCAATACAATTAGGAATATTATTGTTTATTGATATAATTGATGCTCTGGCAATATACCGTTTCTAAACGTTCATGTCAATAAAGCAAATTTGAAGAGAGAGAGAGAGAGAGAGAGACCGGGCGTGTCACCCGGGGGGGGGGAGCGGCAGCAGAAGGAAGTGACGCCACAGAAACACAGCTGTTCACCGCTCGCTGCCCGGTTTTTGTGTTAAAAATGACCGCTTAATAATAAATTTCAAAAAACTGCGTTAATGCGCAATAATATAATTGTCGCCGTTAATTAATTCATGCGTTAACTTGCCCAGCACTAGCTAAAATATATTGAATTCAAACATAAAATAATTTTGAATTTATTACATTATTAGTAAAATGTATTGTTTTGGTCCTATTTCAAAGTAATTTCACAATTGTTTTGCAGTGTGGTCTAAAATGAACGACGTTCAGAATGCACTGAAGATCATCCAAGGATCATCGCTATATCGATATCGAGAGATCGAGATATCGAGATATATCGAGATCGAGATATATCTCGATATCGATATAGCGAGATATATCGATATATCTCGATCTATCGATATCGATATATCTCGATCTCTCGATATCGATATATATCTCGATCTCGATATATCGATATATATCTCGATATATCGATATATCGAGATATCTCGAGATCTCGATATATATCGATATATCGATCTCGATATATCGATTTATCGAGATCGATATATCGAGATATATCGATCTCGATATATCGAGATATATCGAGATATATCGATCTCGATATATCGATATCGAGATCGATATATCGAGATATATCGATATCGATATCGAGATCGATATATCGAGATATATCGATCTCGATATCTCGATATATCGATATCTCGATATATCGATATCTCGATATATCGATATCTCGATATATATCGAGATATCGAGATATATATCGAGATATCGAGATATCTCGATATATATCGAGATATCGATCTCGAGATAGAGATCTCGATATATCGATCTCGATATATCGATATCTCGATATATACCGATCTCGATATATCGATATCTCGATATATATCGAGATATCGATCTCGATATATCGATATCTCGATATATATCGAGATATCGATCTCGATATATCAATATCGATCTCGATATCGATATCTCGATCTATCGAGATATCGAGATATATCGATCTATCGATATCGATATATCGAGATATATCGAGATCTCTCGATATCGATATATATCTCGATCTCTCGATATCGATATATATCTCGATATCGATATCGATATATATCTCGATCTCGAGATATCGATATATCGATATATCGATATATCGAGATATCGATATATCGATATCTCGATATATCGATATATCGATATATCGATATATCGATATATATATCGATATATCGATATATATCGATATATATCTCGATCTCGATATCGATATATCTCGATATCGATATATCGATATATATCTCGATATCGATATATATCTCGATCTCGATATCTCGATATATCGATCTCGATATATCGATCTCGATATATCGATATATCGAGATATATCGAGATCGAGATATATCTCGATATATATCTCGATCTCGAGATATCTCGATATATCGATATATCGATATATATATCGATATATATCGATATATCGATATATCGATATATCGATATATCGATATATATCGATATATATCTCGATATATCGATCTCGATATCGATATCGATATATCTCGATATATCGATCTCGATATCGATATATCGAGATCGATATATCTCGATATATCTCGATATATCGATCTCGATAAATCGATATATCGAGATCGATATATCGATATATATCGAGATCTCGAGATATCTCGATATATCGATATATCGAGATATATATCGATATATCGAGATCGAGATATATATCGATATCGAGAGATCGAGATATATCGATATCGATAGATCGAGATATATCGATATATCTCGCTATATCGATATCGAGATATATCTCGATCTCGATATATCTCGATATCTCGATCTCTCGATATCGATATAGCGAGATATATCGATATATCTCGATCTATCGATATCGATATATCTCGATCTCTCGATATCGATATATATCTCGATCTCGATATATCGATATATATCTCGATATATCGATATATCGAGATATCTCGAGATCTCGATATATATCGATATATCGATCTCGATATATCGATTTATCGAGATCGATATATCGAGATATATCGAGATATATCGATCTCGATATATCGATATCGAGATCGATATATCGAGATATATATCGATATATATCGATATATCGATATATCGATATATCGATATATCGATATATATCGATATATATATCGATATATCGATATATCGAGATATCTCGAGATCGAGATATATATCGAGATATATCTCGATCTCGATATATCTCGATATATCGATATATCGAGATCGATATATCGAGATCGATATATCGAGATATCGAGATCGAGATATATATCGAGATATATATCGATATATCGATATCGAGATATATCGATATCGAGATCGAGATATATATCGATATATCGATATCGATATCGAGATCGAGATATATATCGATATATCGATATCGATATCGAGATCGAGAGATATATCGATATCGATATCGAGAGATCGAGATATATCGAGAGATCGAGATATATATCGATATATCGAGAGATCGAGATATATATCGATATATCGATATATCGAGATATATATCGATATATCGAGAGATCGAGATATATATCGATATATCGAGAGATCGAGATATATCGATATCGAGAGATCGAGAGATCGAGAGATATCTCGAGATATATATCTCGAGATATATATCTCGAGATACCTGCAGATACACGCCGTTCAGCGATACGCCGCTCGCTATTAAATCCGCCAGGACAGGTTAGTGTGTCCCACACGTTCTCTCGATATATCGATATATATCTCGATCTCTCGATATATCGAGAGATCGAGATATATATCGATATATCGAGAGATCGAGATATATATCGATATATCGATATATCGAGATATATATCGATATATCGAGATATATATCGATATATCGATATATCGAGATATATATCGATATATCGAGAGATCGAGATATATATCGATATATCGAGAGATCGAGATATATCGATATCGAGAGATCGAGAGATCGAGAGATATCTCGAGATATATATCTCGAGATATATATCTCGAGATATATATCTCGAGATATATATCTCGAGAGATATATCTCGAGAGATATATCTCGAGAGATATCTCGAGAGATCTCGATATATATCGAGATCTCGATATATCGAGATCGATATATCGAGATATATCGATCTCGATATATATCGAGATCGATATATCGAGATCGATATATATCGAGATCGATATATCGAGATCGATATATATCGAGATCGATATATATCGAGATCGATATATATCGAGATCGATATATATCGAGATCGATATATATCGAGATCGATATATATCGAGATCGATATATATCGAGATCGATATATATCGAGATCGATATATATCGAGATCGATATATATCGATATATATCGATATATCGAGATCGATATATATCGATATATCGAGATCGATATATATCGATATATCGAGATCGATATATATCGATATATCGAGATCGATATATATCGAGATCGATATATATCGATATATCAATATATCGAGATCGATATATATCGAGATCGAGATATATATCGATATATCGAGATCGAGATATATATCGATATATCGAGATATATATCGATATATCGATACCAGCCTGAGCCTGCCTGCTGGACCGGATGTTGGATCAGTGGTGTCGTCACAGCTCTCTGAGGGACTGTGAAAACCTGCCACGCCTGTAAGACGGACTGGTGGAACGGTGTCAGACCAGTTAGATCCACTGACTGGGGCTGAAGTAGGAACAGGTATTTGTCACAACCTAAGCGTCCAGCCCTCCTCAGCAGCACACAGGCAGTCCATGGCAGGCCGAAGCTGTACAGCAGTCTCTGAGCTGTCTGCAGTCTGAAGGCTGTGATGCGTGATGTGATGTCCACCAGGCCCTGCCCTCCCTCCTGGACCGGCAGGTACAGCACCGCAGATCTCAGCCAGTGAAGCCCTGACCAGAAGAAGTCCACAACTGCCCTCTGGATTTCTTTAATCAGGCCCTGTGGTGGAGATAGGACTACCAGTCTGTGCCAAAGGGTTGAGGCAACCAAGTCATTGACAATTAGGACCCTCCCCCTGTAAGAGAGCTGAGGTAGCAGCCATTCCCATCCAATAGACATTCCTGTCACCTCATCAATATTAAAAAAACAAACCCTCACCTTGTGCACTGAGAAAAGAAACAGAGCCGTGATGTAGACAGCTAGAAGAAACACTAACAGAAAGATTAAGTGAATCACATCCATCATAGACTCACTTAGAGGTTCTTAACCTTTTGGAACCTTTCCCTTCATCTCTCTTCTTTAGCTTCCTGAGACTCGTCACGTGCTTCTTTAGACGGAAACGTTTCTTTTCATCTAATGAATCCACATCAACCTCACATCAAAACACTTTTAATAAACTTGTCTGCGTCTGGAAAATAGTCTAAAACTTCTACAGATTTTCCGAAGTTATTAATTTCCCTCAGCTTGTACCGACCTCCACTGTGAGTCTGACAGAGAGACCGTCAGAGTCGTACTCCATCTCCTCCTCCACAACACAAGCCCTCCCACTCACCTCTGGACCAGCAGCCTGACTTTGGTCAGCTTCAGCTGTCGGCCCATTACTGCTGCCTCCTCCACTTTCCCTCACACACTGGAGCTCCGCTAAATGACTAGCCGGCGGAGGTCGCTGCTCCGCGGGGGGGGTGACGACCCGCCGGAGGAGGAGGGGCATAGCGGGCAGACAGACAGTCAGGACGGGGAACAGAGAGCGGATTTAGGCAGAGACACAATTATTGATGAGAACTCAGCTGTTCTGAGTCTCACAACAGAGGGAAGGAAAGAAGTAGAGGGAAGGAAAGTAGTAGAGGAAAGGAAAGTAGCAGCGGAAGCACTGACAGCAGGAGAAGAGGAAGGTATGAGTGATCGAGCTCCTCCGCCGGTACGGCCCCCGGCTCGGGGTGCCCTTCGGCCGGCCTGTGAGGACAAGCGGTCCGCGTGTGCCCCACTTCCCCGCACTCAAAGCACCTGATGCTACCTGTGCTAGCGTACACCATGTAGTGTCCCTCCCCGTGCTTCACTCTAAAGGAGACCTCCAGCGTCTGTGAAGGACAGGTAAGGAACATGAACACTTGTCTCCTGAAGGACTGGACATGTTTCAGTTTATCATTTTTACAACCCAGACCCACAGTCCTGAAGCTGCTCGCCAGCTTCCCGAAGCGCTGCAGCTCTCGCTCCAACACCTGGTTGAGGATGAACGGGGAAAATCGGAGACGGTGACCCGGGTGGAGGGCACTGCGAGCGGGGAAACCTGCAGATACACGCCGTTCAGCGATACGCCGCTCGCTATTAAATCCGCCAGGACAGGTTAGTGTGTCCCACACGTTCTCCCACAGCCAGGAGAACCGCCTCTACCGGGACACACGGGTCGGGCTGAAAACAAACTCCATGCCTCAAAGACATGGACGGCGTCTCAGAGGACGCCATCCCCGACAAGAAACACGGTTCTCTGTCCGCCCAAAACACCAAATACCCCGACAACAACCTCAAACCACCACAACTCAATCACACAGTGAACTATGAAAAAAGATTGAAGAAAAGTTTGAGAAAAATCAAACATTTAGCAACGCTCTCCACGCTTACCACCACCACGCTCTCAGAGAGAGAGAGAGAGGGTTCGTCAGGGTTGCAATTTAAGTCCGACTTTATTCAATATATATATAAATTAACTTGCTGTTGAGTTGGATCAATGTGCTGTTCCTGGGCTCTCCCTCCTAGATAGAGGTGAAGTGTCTGTTTTATGCCGATGACCTGGTTCTACTGTCTCCTACTGAACAAGGACTACAGCAACAGCTGGACATAGTGGAAAAGTTCTGTCACAACTGGGCCCTGGCAGTAAACATGAAGAAAACCAATATCATGATTTTTCAAAAACGCCCCAGATGTCAGGAGAACAAATACCAGTTTACCATAAATAATAACATAGTATGAGTTATACCTACCTTGGTATAACCATAACCGCATCAGGGAGTTTCAACATGGCAGTGGATGCACTAAAAGAAAAAGCTCGAAGACCTCTAAATGCAATTAAGAGAAAATGTTATAATTTTCAAATCCCAATTAAAATCTGGCTCAAAATCTTTAACAGTGTCATCCAGCCCATTGCGCTATATAGTAGTGAAGTATGGGGTCCACTCAGTCATCACAGTTATACCCGCTGGGACAAACATCCAACAGAATCTCTACACGCAGAATTTTGCAGATACATTTTACACGTACACAGAAACACACCAACAGATGCATGTAGAGCAGAACTAGGCCGATACCCACTGATCATTAACATTCAAAAGAGAGCACTCACATTCTTCAATCACCTTAAATCCAGCCCCCCAGACACCCTCCACTCCAAAGCCCTCCAAACCCAAGAGCTGAGCCCAGAGAAGAGTCCCCTATGTCAGCTGGTACTGAGACTAACTGCCTCCTCTCAGACACACGGGGACCAGTCTCTCAACAACACTGCTCTCCAAACACCAACCAGAGTAAAACACATAACGCCATGTAAAGAAACCGATCTGGAACCCTGGAGAGAAGAAACTAAAAGACAAAGTAGATTAGAATGTTATCTGGCCCTAGAAAGAGATTATGAATAGTCCGAATATCTCTCTACTGTCAGAGATAGAAAGCAGAGACAGATCCTCACCAAGTACAGGCTCAGTGACTACAAACTGGACATCTAAAGGAAGACACTAAACATCCTGCAACCAAGAGAGAACACAATATGTGGTCACTGTGGGACAGGTGAGGCTGAGACAGCACTTCCTCCTAAAATGTGAAACATTCAATACAATTAGGAATATTATTGTTTATTGATATAATTGATGCTCTGGCAATATACCGTTTCTAAACGTTCATGTCAATAAAGCAAATTTGAAGAGAGAGAGAGAGAGAGAGAGACCGGGCGTGTCACCCGGGGGGGGGGAGCGGCAGCAGAAGGAAGTGACGCCACAGAAACACAGCTGTTCACCGCTCGCTGCCCGGTTTTTGTGTTAAAAATGACCGCTTAATAATAAATTTCAAAAAACTGCGTTAATGCGCAATAATATAATTGTCGCCGTTAATTAATTCATGCGTTAACTTGCCCAGCACTAGCTAAAATATATTGAATTCAAACATAAAATAATTTTGAATTTATTACATTATTAGTAAAATGTATTGTTTTGGTCCTATTTCAAAGTAATTTCACAATTGTTTTGCAGTGTGGTCTAAAATGAACGACGTTCAGAATGCACTGAAGATCATCCAAGGAAAAGACATTTTTGTCTTGTAAAACAAATCTGAAAAAGATTTTTTGGTTAAACCTGTTATTTTTTGATATGTGTTGTGGACATGCAAATAAAAAGGCATATCTTTGTTACTAATCAAAAAAGGCCAAGTTGTTTGATTTTCAAATGAGGAGTACATTTATATGTAAAAGTATTTAAAAGTATTTTCAGAAATGTGTTCCATGTGGTCCATTTAGTCTGTTTTATATCCCCTATAACTTTCCGTTAAGGAAAAATGTCTTTGGGTTCTTGATGATTGCATAGATCAGGAAGGGTCTGTAAAGTTTGTTAGCAAATTCAATTTGCTTAAAGGGTATTGGCAAGTTCCTTTGTCCAAGCGTGCGGAGGAAATGTCTGCATTTATCACACCGTCGGGTCTTTACTCCTATAAAGTGATGCCTTTTGGGTTAAAGAACACCCCCGCAAGATTTCAGCGTTTGATGAATTGTGTAGTGTTGTAGGTTGCGCTGTTTATCTTCATGATTTGGTAATTTACAGCGATACTTGGCATTCGCATCTTCAGGTCATCCGCGCAGTGTTTGAATGTTTGGCGGAAGCGCGGTTCACCATTAATTTGGCCAAATGTGACTTTGCAAGGGCTACGGTGACATACCTCGGTTGTGTGGTGGGACACAACCACGACAAAGAAGGAACTACAAAGGTTTTTGGGTTTAGTGGGTTACTACAGGAGTTTTTGTAAAAACGTTTCACCTCAATGAACTGCTCAAGGCCAAGGTGAAATTTGATGGTTGTCCAAATGTCAGAAAGCTTTTGATAATGTGAAATCTCTGTTATGCTCTTCTTCTGTGCTAGCTGCTCCTTGTTTTAATCGAGCGTTCATGCTCCGAGTAGATGCCAGTCAGGTGGGAGCAGGTGCTGTCTTGCTTCAGGGTGACGACCAGGGATTGGTGAGGCTGGTCAGTTTTTTCTCAAAAAACTTTAACAATTATCAGAGAAATTACTCTGTTATTGAGAAGGATGCTTTGTTGCTCTTTTGGGCCATACAACATTTTATTGTGTATGTAGGAACAGGAGGGCAGATTCTGGTGTACACAGATCACAATCCTTTGACGTTTGTGCATTCCATCAGATGCCCAAACCAGAGGCTGACACGTTGGTCGTAGCTCCTTCAGGCTTACAACCTTAACATTAGACATATTAAAGGAACAGGCAACATTATTGCTGATGCGTTATCACGCACACCTCTACATTGATTAGTCACCAGGGTGACTTTCAAACTGCATATTGCCATGTCGTATTGTTTTATTCATCTGTTCTTCTTGTGTCCATCTTCTTAATTTGCTTCTCAGGTAACAGGGTTGCTGATGGTGGGGTGGGGAGCTACAGTAAGGGTATTATGTACAAAGGCCGTATTTTATTTTTGCTATTTTGTCCTGTTTGAGCCATTTGAGTAGTGCTGCTCCGGTGGCTTGGTAGTATGCCCTTGGGGCACCGACTTTATGGGGGTTGTGACGGCCCCTGCCTCTTGTACAAGTGTACAAGTATGGTTTTGCCACTTATTTGTCCCCGTGTCCCTGAAGGTGTCACAGGAACGCGGTTGTGGCAGATTACTGGATGCAGAGCCGCTGTTCCCGGAGCTCTGGGGAATAAAAGCCCTGCTCCAGCGCTGCTCTGCCCTCCCTCTCCTGCTCACATGGACACATCCCTGCCAGCTTATTCCTCGGTTTTGGTTTTCTTTTGTTTCCACACTTCATCGTGCACAAATTCACATTTACATTACTGATGTTACTGACTGACACATTCACAATGATATTGTGAATTTTTTATTTATTTATATTGTGCTATTTCTTTACATCCTTATAATAAATACATTTAATTTACCATCCTCCATTGTGTCCTTTCCGTATTTGTCATAACCTAGGAGCTGGGTTATGACAATCATCGCTGTCAAAGATTTGAATAAAATTAAATAAACAAACCAAGAGTGAGAAAGTATGAATTATTTGCTCAAGTTTAAAAATGTATTGCCTCGTTTAAATGTGCCTTCCCTTCATATCAGCCCAACACAAGTGGACACAATTTTAGTGAGCTTGGACCCCCAGACCATGTTCAGACCAACTTGTGCACTGTGTGAAAAAACACAGCCCCGTTTCCAACAGCAAAACACACAGATTCTTCTCGAAAATAGTTCCTTTGTGATGCAATGGACGTAATTGTCCTGTTTACCCTGTATCGGGGCTCAGTGATAGAGCGGAGTCCATGTCCATGTGTCCTTGTGTAAGACACTTAACCCCAATTGCTCCCTTAGTCTGTGCCTGCAGTGAATGAATAGGTATGAATGTTAGATACGTAGTTCTGATGGGCAGGTGGCCTTGCATGGTAGCCCTGTCATCAGTGTGTGAATGGGTGTGAATGGGTGAATGATGACATGTAGTGTTGAAGGGCTTTGGGAAAACGCTATACAAGTACAGTCCATTTACCATTTACCAATCAATGAGACGGAGGACTTTTCGGATTTGTAAGAAGCTGTCTGATAGTATTACACATTTCCAAGTTAGGCATATAAAATGAAACTCTAACCCTCCATAAACAACACACCAATACAAACTCCATACAAAGATGTCTTCAGTCTCACAGACTTGCATTGCAATATTCCCACACAGCCTCCTTATCCATTTCAATATGACCACTGTGTAAATACAGCAGGGTCCTGACTCACACTGACTAGATCAAATACAAGTATAGGCACATTCTTGGTAGAATGTTTTTTAACATGAAGGTTTGTAATGTAGCTGTTTGCCCTGTGATTGCCGAGGATTGCTGCCGTAGTAACTTTCCAGAGTTATAAGATCCTGTCATGAATTGTTACTTAAACCAGACTTTTTTGTTTTCCAGTTAAGCAGCAGCTCATGGTATCAGAAGACTATGTTTGCATCTATTTAAAATGAGCAGTCCATTTTAGGTAGAGATGCTACGATTATGGTATTTTCTGCTAGTACTGATTGCCCATCTTCAATGAGCCATATCGGCTGGTTCACGGTTAATACCGATCGTTTTTGTCTTGCTTTGTTTTGCTATAGACACTGGTATCCAAGGACACCACCATCTTGGAATTGTTACAAAAATGAATTGTTTTTATCATTTATAGTGGTTATTAGCATAAAAACACAAAATTTTGATGATCCGAAAAGAAGTTATTCGATTTCCATTTAAAGCTCCTACAATGAACTCTCATTTTGTGCTGATTTTGGCGGTCCCTGTAGACCAGAGCAGTGGTGTTTCCAAGCACCAGGATCTTTTAAGAAAACCACTAATTTTACTTTGCAGCAGGGTCCAACAGCCTGCCCCGATCAGTCCTGGTTCTGGTTCTCCCGTGCCTCCCTTCCCTCCAGCGAACCCAACAATACAGCCTGGTGTCGGTGTTGGCTTAAATTGAAACTGCTTCATAATCAGTTCAAATTCCCTCACATAAACTACATTTTTGAATATTATATTTCAACATATTAACGTTCACGCTATAATAGGTAAATTATAACATTAACATTGATATGTTCAAATGTGCTGAATGATAATTTTGCACTTGATATAGTCAGAACGCATCATAATGTAACTGAATGCAGCCTCTGTTGATGTTAGCTGTAAGCTCCGTTATTTAGCCAGCAGGACTGTGCTGCCCACTGGCTGCTAGTTGCTTGTCCCACACCTGAGCAACCACATGTGAAGCTCCTGTATGGCCAGAGAATGAGTTGGGAGGCAGGACTACAGTACACACACAGCCTGAGGGTTAAACTCCAGGTGTGTAGCTTCCCCTTCCCGACCCCCCATCCCTCCACAATTGGTGGCTGGAATGCCCATCTACTGATCGACTGGTATTTCTAGTTTTGTGTTACTATAATAACATCTGGAGCATGCTTTGAATCAATACATCATAAACAAATGATTAACCATCAGTACGTGTGAAGCCTGAACACATGGTAAGGTTAATGCAACTGTCAGTAGCTGAAGGTTAAGGGAAGATGGTGGAGACGAGACACGGAGCTGAAATGCTAATGTTGGAATCAAACTCTTTCTCTGGACACCCGCCCCGATCTTGCTATTTTGACCTTGTTCACAGATCAAATAAAGCGCTACAAGAAATGTATTTTTCATTTTGTATTGTATAATTGATATTTGTTTCCAGAATCACAGGCATGGATGGAAGGCATAATTCACCAGCTGTGGTCAGTCCATAGACAACACAAACATCAGTCCATCAGAGTTGCTTCACTACACTGACTCAACACACTTTCAAGCAGCACTATTTTTTTTATTGAATGCTACCGTTAAATGTCAGATGTGCCACTGCTGGTCAGGGTCTTATAGAGCAGGGGTTCTTAACCTTTTTGACCTCGGGGCCCAACTTTTCAAGTACAAAGTGTCCCGGGGCCCATTCAAATATTAACACTGTATTAGTTTAACTAATTGATCTCACTCTTGGTTTGATTTGTATTCAATAACTATATTAAATCCACTTACAGTTTAACAAGCAAAACCCTTGTCAAATAAATGAGATGATTCTTGCTTATAAATTATATTCTCTCTGAACACGTTTCTCTTTTTGGAGAACGTCATGCGAGATATCTTCTTCGATCGGCGCAATTTTCCTGCTCTTCTTTCTATTTCCTCGTCTCTCCCCCGTGTGTCACGGTGTGTGTAAACCTCGCTCGAGTCAGGAAACTTGTCAGAATACCCATATTGAGCTGCATCACCTGATGTGATTTGCAATGCATTGGTCGGTGTGTTTCCTGCACCGCCGAACAAGTGCCGTAACGGCTGGATAAGACGCGCCGGTTAAAGTATAAACTCGGTGCCTAATATGTATAATTCCGAATTATCTATCGGATTTAGGGCCTGGGTCCGGATCCGGTCCGCCTGTTGGGGACCCCTGATGTAGACTCAGGGAGCCGCAACAGAGGGGCTGAAGAGCCGCAGGAGAGTAAGATAATACATCACAGTGAACAGCAGGTGTGCTTTAGTCTCGGTTATACTTTTGACAAGGATGGTTCAACTCATTCTCACAGCACTTTGTGAACTAGTCATGAAATGCAATATATTTTTTCTAAAAAATGAGAGTTAAGTTTAGACAACAAAACCACTTTGTTAGGTTTAGGAATAATATAATGTTTGGGCTTAAAATAACAACATATAGGTAGGTTTAGAAAACCAGACGAACATTGGACAACAAAACCACACCTTTTTGAAGATGTCACTTTACAACAACCCTTTAGGACATGTGGTTTCGAGCACCGGCCTCGTGGTTGAAGGCCCTGTGTTTGTTGAACCATTCCTTCAATAGCACCCGCCAAGTGGCCTTTCTTAATTTCTAATCCTACGTCACTAGTTATGACCATTGCATAGTTACGTGGATGTGTTTACTTTGTTATCCAGTAGTTTTATTTAAGAGATTACAGTAGTGACCTCATAGTTACAGATGATACTCATCACTGAAACCTTATTTGAAACAGTTTTAGAGGTGTTGATCAAACTTCATGGTCATTTTGGAGGCATTTATATAAAAGACGGTAGATAAAATATGACTTTTATTAATTATTATATTAATTGATGACTTACAGGCACATCAACAAGGATTTCCAAAGCTGTGCTCTGATAACACATTCATTAATTGTCCAGCTCATGGTATCAGAGGTGAAGCTGTGGACTAGTAACTTGTCACACCACGACTGTGGCTCAGTGGTAGAGCAGGGTCGTCCTTCAATCGGTGGTTCGATCCCCGGCTCCACTAGTCCATGTCCATGTCCATGTGTCCTTGGGCAAAACATTGAACCCCAAATTGCTCCTATAGCTGTTCCTGCGGTGTGTGAATGTTGTAGGAATATTAGTTTGAGTCCTGATGGGCAGGTGGCACCTTGCATAGTGTGTGAATGGTGAATGATGGTATGTAGTGTTAAAGAGCTTTGAGTGGTCAGAAGACTAGAAAAGCGCTATACATCTATAGTCCATTTACCATTTACACCCAATCATACACTGGCAGGGGGGTTAAGTGTCTTTAGGGTCGGGGAATGAACCGCCGATTTGCTGATTGAAGGACGACCCTGCTCTACCACTGAGCACTGAGCTGTCTGTATCGATAACGATTTTACCTCCTGACATGCTTCCACATGCTTTCCACTATGATAATTTCACCGCGGCATAGTTAAACCTGCATATAAATGCTGACAGTACTAAAGCAATGGTTAGTTTATTAAGTCTGTGCTGAACTTAAAGTGTGTCTGATGTTCTGTGGACAGCTCTGTGAGTGAGGTGCCCTCACACTGGGGTCACAGCTCTGAGTTGAACCAGGACAGATCTTTCCGTGTCACATATATTTTGCCTTGGTGTGATATGAATATTCACAATTATCCGTCGTTCAGACACACTTCTTGCAGCTCACAGATTCTGTTTTTTGTGGACAAGCATTACATTATCACGTCCTCGTGAGTGTTGCTGTACAAAGTTAGGTGAACGGAAATGCCTCTTTAAATAGAAACCTGGGTTCCCTGCAGAAAACATGCAAAGCTAAGTCTTGTGTTTTACCATACTGTATGACATCTGATGATTCTGTGCAACTCCGCTTCATTTCCCTCTGACAACTAATTCCATGTCAAGATAGTTTCCTGAATCAAGAACCATTTTGAAGGTACTTTCTTTGCACACAATTTAGAGAAGAGTAAAGCCTGCTTTAAAATGGGCATGGTCATAATGTGATGTTGACTGTTGACCTATACGTACAACCAGACAGGAATTGTATTTAGGAATGAAGGGATTTGTCAGTACACTGGCTTTAATGGCCCTTCTATGTTTGTAATATTATCATAGTACATACCCCAGTATTAAAAGCAAGTACATAAATAAATGGTAATTGTCAGAACTGACCTTAATACAATAGGTTTTTTTACTCTCCAAATGTGTTTCCCAAAGAGTTACAACTAATATGAGGTCAGTGAATCATTTTTCTTGTGTACTTTCAGCATCTATTGGTATGCATTCATACATTTGGGCCTTATTTTCTAGTCATCTGCATCACATCTTTTTGATAGACCAGATGAACTTCAATTAGAATCGGTTGGAAAATCTCACACGGTCTGTGTAATGCCTCAAGCTTCACCCTAGCTTTACACAAGTGCAACATGAGGGCCTCGAGTTGCTGCAGTTTGACTTTTAGATGTCCTGCTTTTGACATAGCCAGTGTGCTGTTACAGAGAGATACTTTAAAGGTGCTCAATTCAAAATGCAGTCTCTCTCTCTCTCTCTCTCTCCAATTCAATTTGCTTTGTTGGCATGAAAGTTTAGAAACAGTATTGCCAAAGCATCAAAACAAAAATAATTAAACATACAACAATACTAATACACAATAACATGAATACACAATAACATTAATACAACATCTAGATTGATTATTAATTTTATATATATATATATATATATATATATATATATAAAGTGTGTGTGTGTGTAGGTCACTCACTGTCCCTCAGGTTGTGGCATGTTAATACATATTGGGCACCAAGGTATGTCCTATCTCCTTCTCCTATACTTCCCATCTCCTTCTCCTAGGAGTATTTTTAATTTTGAGTTGTCACTCAATTTTTTTAAATCTGAAATGACAGAGTTGAATTTTTTTAAGTAAATGTTCCTAATTGTATTTGAATGTTTCACACTTTAGGAGGAAGTGCATCTCTGTCTCAGCCTCACCTGTCCCACAGTGACCACATATTGTGTTCTCTCTTGGTTGCAGGATGTTTAGTGTCTTCCTTTAGATGTCCAGTTTGTAGTCACTGAGCCTGTACTTGGTGAGGATCTGTCTCTGCTTTCTATCTCTGACAGTAGAGAGATATTCGGACTATTCATCAGATAACATTCTAATCTACTTTGTCTTTTAGTTTCTTCTCTCCAGGGTTCCAGATCGGTTTCTTTACATGGCGTTATGTGTTTTACTCTGGTTGGTGTTTGGAGAGCAGTGTTGTTGTGAGACTGGTCCCCGTGTGTCTGAGAGGAGGCAGTTAGTCTCAGTACCAGCTGACATAGGGGACTCTTCTCTGGGCTCAGCTCTTGGGTTTTTTCTCTCTCTCTGTCTCTCTCTCTCTGTCTGTGTCTCTCTCTCTCTCTATGTGCGTGTGTGTACTGTATTTGAATCTTCTCTGTGCTTTGTTGACAAAGCCGGTCCGACCGTGCACGCCCTTTAGTGCATGTGACTGTCTCCTTGCTCTATGCTCATCCAGCTGTTACATGTGATAATGCTGTTGTGATAGATGCTGTCGTCGTAAAAGCGTAGTGCCCACCCTCCTGTTCCCCCTCAGGTAAACACTGTTAATTCAGCACTGTTAGCACTGTTAGCTTCTAGCCGTCGCCATGTTGAGAGATGTGGAGGAAATAGATATGCTCTGAACTCGGTTTCGTGAAGGTTATCGGTACACGTTGGTTGTATAGTAGTAACACACCGAATGTTTGCACCAGTGAGATTCCATCATTTCATTTCTATGAGCTTTGATGGGGATTATGTGCCTGTGCTTTGTCATATGGCCACAGCCATTAGCCCACATAAAGGTGACCACATTGGCAGTTAAAGTGATAAACTAGGAAAAAGTTGGGTTTAGAAATCCTGTGAAGGCTAGCGGTTGCATTCCTCTTGACAACGGACTGAAGGTATTTGGAACTAGCTCCAGTCTCCCTGTCTGGCACCTGGCCCTCTCTAGTCCGCAGACCTGTTGGGACTACACCATGTGGTTGGAACAAAGGGTGTTGGGCCTACCCCGCAGTTCAACAGCCCGATTTGGGTTAAATCACACCAAACCCCACCGGACGTTAAATCTTACCTATGTGTGATTTTTGGTCCACACACAACACTGAGGTCTCATTGGACGAGGGCCACAGACACGTCACTGAGACTATAAACATCAGCGCTACCTACAGCTCTGAGCCATCCCACGCCATTCAGTTCACATGAAAGGGGCCAATTTTCTTTTGCTCTCGCTTCTCCCCCTACACACACACACACACACACCACGTGATTGTTGTCATAATTGTATATAAGTTGTTAGTTTTAGATATTATTTGACTTGATCAGTATTATTGGAATTTAATAAACTCTGTTATACTTTAAAGAGCAGCTGTCTGTGATTACTTTGTGCATGTGTATTATAACAGCTGATATGTGGCCTGTGCGCAAATTCAAACCTTTACTGTTCACTCTGAATGTGGAATAGTATACTTTGTATACTTTTTGTTTTGTTACATTGTGAATGAACAGTCATTATTAGACTTAGTTTATAGTTTGGTTATTTGTCTCCGATCTCAGGGTGGTTCCCCGTTATTATTAATATTTGTTAATAATGTTATTGATAATAATAATTGTATTTGTTTAGTTTTCATACTTGCTGATAAACAAACACGCTCCTGCCAGATCCCAACAGACCTCTCCATCAGACTTCTTACATTTTACCTACTTTATTCTCCTGACATCAGGGCTGCAGTAATCCTGGAAACCTGTCTGAGATTAGAAGATGTGAAGGAGGTGCTATGTTTGAGTGATGATCAATAATGTGTGTGACCAGTCTCTGACAACATCCTGCTGTAACTCAGGAAAACTGCATTTACATTTCCAAGGTTCAATACAGTACTATTCAGCTGACATGATTCCTAATCAATGATGACCAGGATCAGGATCATTTCTAGTCTCAGTGGACAAAAAGGTTAACTCAAAGCTGCCTGAGGAATGGTTTTAGCAATTGTTTGGCCAATGGAGTAAGTCAACATACGGACACCATTTGTGCACTCCAGTCTCTTCAGCTGCAGGTGAGACGGGATTCAGCAGAAGATAAACAGAGTTCTTCCCTCAAAGTAGAGAAGATGGATAAGCTGATGTCCAAGACCTCAATCCTGAAGACCCAATGGATCTGTGGTGAGAATCAGCACAAAGGTCCAGAGAACCAGAAGGGATTAACAAGCTACCAGTGACTTTCTGGATTCATTTCCTCTGTGAGGAACATGACAACAGCTACTACTGCTATGTGCGTACCAGGAATTAAGAGTGGACACGTTAACTGATGACACAAGATTCAGATTCTGTAAAGTATCAGATAAAACACAAACAATGTTGGTCGGTTACTGTAATATTCTTTCATGTCACATTTCCATGATTAAGCTGACATGTAATAACAAAATATTATCTTAATTACTCTAAATATAAGGTGAAGAAAAATGGCAACCGTATTATCAGTTTCCACAACCAAAAGCTGATGCCTGGTTGCCAAAAGTTTGTGTTGAGCCCTGCATCCTAATGACAGCTCATTAAGCTGAGTCCCTTTGTGTGTTTAAGCAGATCAACAAATGGCTGACATGGAGTTGGCCCAGTGAGTGAGTATCAGAAATAACTCAAATGTTACCAAACATCTGTCCACGAGTTTGGCTCCTTTGAGGTGCTATGGTTTAAACTTAATGGTTCATTATTTACCATATCGTTTTTTGCTCACTAATTAGATACGCTGGACACTGAGGGGGGCAGTGTGTGAGAATCAGTCTGGCACGCTGTTATTCTTCCACTCAATAGTGTGTTTCTGCTGCTTTGTGTATGTGTGTCTGAGTTTACAATGAGAGGAAAAGAGGGTTGATAATATTTACTGTTGCCTCATTACCGAAAAATGGTTGTCTTGAGTCATGAGCTCAGTTACCATCATAAAGAAAATTATAACAATGTCCCATTTAAAAAAAATAAATAACAGACCAGCCTTTTTTTTGTTACTTCATGTTTCTTTTCTTATGCCATGCAAAATACCAGAAAAAACAAGCAAGCGGGTTTCAAGGTCACACAGATGTCAACATATCATGCATGTGACAGGAAATCAGTCCCCTGAGTACAGGCACAGCCCCTGGTTAAGAACAGTGAAGCCAATACGAAAGTGCCCCAAACCTGCATTCTCTCTGCTGTCCACCAGGGGGCGACTCCTCTGACTGTATAGAAGTCTATGAGAAAATGACTCTACTTCTCTCTTGATTTATTACCTCAGTAAACATTGTAAACATGAGTTTATGGTCTCAATCTCTAGTTTCAAGTCTTCTTCAATACAGCAAGATGTTCATTTAGTACATTATGGTCCATTTAGAGTCAGACAGACCATAAAGCAGGGGATGCTTTAGGGCGGGGCTACACAGTGATTGACAGGTCACTACCATGGCGTTGTCCAGTCTGGATGTTGTCCGTGTTTTTGTCTTACAACTTTAACCCTTTCACAGTGAGTTTTCACGTCACGAAATTGTATCATTTTGGTTGCCTAAAAATGTCTTGTTCACTTGTACTTAGCTCCACCCTCTCCTTTCACTTCTGGTTTCCAAAAACCAAGATGGCGACAGGTAAGATGCCAAACTGGAGGCTTCAAAACCGTAGTTCATAAACCGATGGGTAACGTCACAGTCCATGGTTGAATCACACTGTTGTACTCTGCTCACCCCCCCTGTGTTTTAATTCTTGTGGTTCTTTAGAGTCTTTTGATTTTGAGTATCCGCAGATATGATACTTACATTTACTTAACAGTTGATTAAATATGTATCCGACTCACTGAAATAGCAGGTCGGTTGTACAGTGGTGTACACATTGTTCAAGGAGATTGTTACGTTTGTTAGCAAAGGGTAGAGATATACTTTCTTCAGTAGGAAACTGTTGAATGTCAGGTTATTAGCATTAGCCTAGCAAGCTAAACTGTTGGTTAACGTGTTGTTTCGTATGGACTATAATATGTTTTTCTGAGAAGAAGAACAGCAAGAGAAGAGTGTAATGCAGAGCAGGCACCTCATGAAATTTTATTTCATCTTATTTGGTGCACCGCGTACAGGAGGGCAACACCTACACACAGTGCGAAGCTGGCCTAAAACTCAGAGATGAAGAGAGAAAGAGGAACGAGGAGAGAAACTAACGACAGTTAATGACAACAAAATGCAGTACAGACGTAAAAAAGGTAAATAAAACATTTACATTCTTCAAATCCGTGTTTTTCTGAACTATTCAACATGCTGGCGAGGTGACAGACGACAAAAATAAATGGAGCAGCGCTCAAGGCTCTAGACTAGATCACCACTTGCACACATTACACACATGGAAACATGTGCGCTTGTCTTACATTCTGCCTCGTTTCTAAAACGCTCCAACACGTACACTGGATCCCCAAGTGTCCTGATAAAATAAGATCTCGTGAATTCTTAGTGGCCATGATGATTATATTTGATCATGACTTATTAAGAAGCCTCCCTCATTTTAGAGCGGTTTTGAATTTGCACAGTCATTCAACACTTCTTCGCTTTTTTTTTCTAGCACTGTTAGACTACTATCAATGAAACCCAATACTTCCTGTACAGATGCCTTCCAGTGGCTAAATGGCCGTAATCCCCCTCTTTTCTGTGAAGCTTCTAATGTGAGGTATCTGCAGGTCGTTCAACACCAAATGAAATAATCATTTTAATAATAATAAAACCACAAAGTAGATGTGACTGGAAGTAATGTCCAACACAAACTCATCCCTGCTCATCATATTGTGCCCTATTGGACTTTTTTAGCTTATTATCGTGATGCTGAATGTTTTTAATGTTGTCACAACCGTTGCGGTTAGGTTTAGGCAACAAAACCACTTAGTTAGAGTTAGTAAAAATGTTGGGGTTTGGCTTACTGAGTATGCTTGTAATATAAGGTAAGCTGGGCTTCACGTGACACAACAGTAAAAATCACTTAACTTTAGGATTCACAGGGGACACGAACATCAGCTCCTTGGGTGAAAGTGAGTTTGTTGGACCCATCCACCTCCCATCGCCCTTTATCCTCCGAGTGTGTGAAAATGACATGGCTGGGTATACATTGGAGTTAGCTTAAAAAGCACAGTTTGTATGTTACAGACATGAAAGGGTGTCCTGTGTGAGAGTATCATACTTCCCATACTTTAGTCTTCTATTAAGCTAACGTCAATGAGACTCAGCACTTCTGCAGAGATGTTTCACTATAAATCAGTGGCCGGCCGTGCATTTTATACCTGGACCTTCAGTGCTGTCCTACTACAGTTGAACCACCTCCTAATAACCTCATGACGCCACAGCTACGGTTAGTATTTATTTCTAGGGGTGTAACAATACACGCATTTGTATTCAACCGTTTGGTACGAGGCTTACAAGGCTCCTTTCTTTGTAAACAATAAGTTTGAATAATAATAATAATAATAAATTTGGAAAATGCAGAAGCTTCATTTGTGGGAAATATGTTTTCGTTGGACTTTGCTCAAACTGGCAACCCACCCAACGTAAGAGACACTGACCCTCGAAACAAAACATTGTACCCTGGTGAGATGCGTGTGTTCTGGGAGGCTCTGCTAAACTAGCTTAGCAGGAAAACCAACACGCTACAAACTCTCCCTGCAGCGTTTAGCTGTTCTCTACTGATTCAAACAGGGCTAAAGCAATCGCCACACAATCCCCATTTCTCCAGATCATAATTCTTGCTTTGTGAAAGAAAACAAAACCTCAAACAGAAAATCAAATGTCCGACCCTAACCCCACGAATGACGGGATACTGTGTCATTAACGGACAATGCATAGAGTCAAAATCAATGTAATTAACACAATGACAAAAACAAACTCACAAGAACCAGTCACATATATTTATATGACAACAAAGCAACAAATCAATCCAGCAACACTGCAGCGCTAAAACACGTATTCCACAACAAACTAAAGAGCATGAGCCATTCAAATATTATTCACATCAGAGGGAATATTAACCAGATCATAAATACGACACCATAGACACATTAACACAGTAGTAACACTACTGCAGATGTAAAAACTAGTGCTGGACAACGATTCTAATTTTTAGTCTCATGATTTTTTTGCGATTAATCACATTGTTATGCAAAAGTTCAATAATGAATTCAAAAGTAGTGTATTGCACACTTTTATTTTAAAAGTACTGCTATATGAACAAAAGTGCAATAACATTTGGTTTGCAAACACTTTAAACAAATAATGTTCTTTTTAACAGCAGTATTCCCTTTACACAGTAGCAGTTAAAATACAGTTATAATGATTCTGATAATAGATATTCAGCCGGTGTTCACAACTTTATCTTCGTGTAAGAGATGCAATTTGAAATATACACCTTGAATACTGCAAACATATCTACTTCATGTTTTTTTTCCTTTGTTTGTTAAATTCTCAGTAGTGATAACTAAATGATGCTTCTTATACAAATTCCAAACAAAACAAACTTTAGAAACAGGAAAAAAATAATTTAAATTAATCATTTATGTTTTGCTATTTTGGTCAGACACATGCAATGCTGATTACCGTAATATGTGTGGTATTTGTTATAAATTACGTTGGTACATAGAGGGTGATACGAAGCTGTACTTGGAGGGACTTAGGACCCAGGGGAATGTAGGTGAAGGAAACAGGAAGAGACGAAAGAGCCGCCACACAAACAGCTGTTCACCGCTCGTCACGATCCTGTAACGAGACAATTGCGTGTGCGTGTGTGTGTGTGTCAGAGACAGGAGGGACCGACGGTGACGGAGTGAAGGGGGGTTCCGGACCGGGCAGCAGCAGCAGCAGGAAGTGACGCCATACAAATACAGCGGTTCACCGCTCGCTGCCCGGTTCTTGTGTTAAAAATGTCCGTTTAATAAAAAATTTTTTTAAAAATAGCTGCGTTAACGCACGATAATATAATTGTCAAAAGCACTTCACTTACCAAAGCTCCTGTTCACTGAAAGACAAAGTCAATCCTCCTTTCTTTGTTAACAAAGAGTTTAATGACACGGTTGTACAGAACATTGGTGCGGTTCAGTTCCAGCCAGAGGTCCTCCTGCGAACGTAGATCCGCTCGGGTCTCAGCAAAAGTTTTCAAAAGCACTGTAGCTTGTAAGAGTCCTGTCGTGCTATGGTGTCGTGTTGCTGCCTTGGTTAGCCACCTCAGGTTAGCGTAGCTTAGCTCCAAACACCAAGACGCTCAGTCTCAAATAAAATCCATTCTAAGCCATAGAATGGGCAATGCTTCTCCGACGCTGTCAGCCAGAAATACCGTTCTGTCACGGGAGTTCAAGATCAGGACCCAATAGCAAACCACATGAGACAGAATCCGGTAAAACAGATTTTATTTTACCAATAATAAGGACAGGAATGGCTGTGTGGAGCCCGTGGTCCGACACAGGGTGCAGGCCGGATCGACGGTGTGGTACCCGTGGTCCGACACCGGAGGGCAGGCAGATCGACGGTGTGAAGTCCCTTGGAACACAACGGAGGGCAAGGGGGATTCCCGGACCGGCGGACACCGGAGGCAGGCGCTCAAGGCAGAAGATGATACGGGCTTGAAGCGAGTGAAAGACGGTACGAACTGACAACCCCAGACTGCAGGACCAGGGTTGATATAGTGCCAGGGGAATGGTTAGTGGGATCTGAGTCTGGTGTGTCAGCCTGCGGGATGTAATCGGCTGGAGTGTCCGCAGCTGTGCACTAATCAGGGGTGTGGCTATGGGAGGTGTCTGGAGGTAGAGGAAACACAGAGCACATGGCACACAATAACAAACAGGGGAACGACAGAACACATGAGGAGAGGAGATCAAGGGAAACAGAGGTAACACACAACAGGTCAGACATGGATCCTGACACGTTCATACAAATCCTTTTCCTGGCTGGGTCAGGGCTGCTAGCTGTGGGGTTGGCCGACCCTTTCTTACGATGTCCAGTTTTTCTGGAAACGTCCTTCTTGAGAAATCCATTTCTCCTCCTCCTTCAGCCATTAAGTGTTAACAAAGCTAGGTAAAAAAAAAAAGAATCTACACCAAGCAAAACGCTAAATATGTCATGTCAATGTCATAACTTCTTACATATCTTTCAACTTGAACTGTTACTACTAATACTAACTTCTGCTAGCTGCTTCAGCGTCAAAACAGTCACGCTAGCCCACTGACCAATCACGGCGCACTTTATTGCTGACGTACTTGTAGACTACCTCGGTAGCTCTGGTACGTCAAAGAATACACCCAATATGTCAAACTAAAGATCTGATTGGTTGAACACTATGACAATCAACAATATCGTTCCCATTCACTTAAACTGCACATGGATTCACTTGTGAGTCTGCAGGCCTCGGGCCTCTGTTCTTACCTAGAGACACAGAGGTGAGATCTGATTGGATAAAAGCTCTACTTAAAACAAGCTGCACTGGAAGCAGAGCAACTGAGGAACACAGTAGCTGTGCAATGAGAACATAAGATAATGGGAAAAATATTTTTATAAATTAGAATACATGTAGTGTATTTAAGAGAAATTATTAAATTATAAAATAGCTATAATTCTGTGATTCTGTTTAGGCCAGCAGAGAAGGCCTTGCTGGCCCTGACGGCCCACCACTGCTATAAATAACCTTTAAATGACTAAAATATCATCCTGTCTTTTTTGGTCAGCTTCAAATGTCTTCTGCAAGAAGTAGGGTTTTATTGACAGTAGCTAAAAACTGAGCAAATAAAAGACCGCAAAGCAATTTGAATTAATTAGCAAGTGAAATCATAATTTCTGTGAAAGAGTGGTGACTCTTGACCCTACTATTGTAGTGGTGCAAAGACCAGCACAAGCGTGCCAACCATTTGGAATTTCCCTGACTTTGAAATTTGCTTGGTGTGTTAGTTTGGTGCACAGATGAGAGGAGAGGCACAAAGAGATGTGAGCTTCATTCGAATGAGGCAATGAGTCTTATACGTTGTGCTGAGAATAGGCGTCTCAGAACCACATCTGTTTCTGCTGCAACACCAATCTCCTGCCAACCTGATGATTTTGTCAACAAAACACACTAAATACTTGAAGAAACAATGACAAGTGTAAAGCCTGTATTGATCTATGAATGAATGCTAGTCATTCATACAGTATGTGTGTTGTGCACCGCTGCTTTACTTACTTTACAGTCTTCCTCAGTTCATTAAATCCATGCAGCCATCCGAAGGCAGCAGGACTCATCCGATATGTTAATAAATGTGCAGCCTCTCATTTGAGGATTGCCACGCTGGAGCACAGTGCCACTACGCACGGCTGTCCACTGAGTTTACCTTCATTAATGCTTGTGCAAATGACAGCAGGCTGCCACAGAATAACCACACACACCTCTACACACATCACACGGGTCCATTATAACTCGGCACTCTGCCAGTTTATATAGGAGACATGGGATTACAGCGACTCATTAATCCTGTGCCACACAGCCTCCTTTCCAGTTTTCATGTTTTTTTGTTTGATAATCTATTTACGACTAATGCATTACGATGTAAATGCTGCTGTGTCGCATGTTACGATGTACTATATGTAACCATTTACAACAGAAATACAGAAGGATTATGAAATAGCATCGGATCGATCCAATCATATAAACTGCTTCCGCAAACGTTTTTTTCATTATTTGTATCCATCATCAGTGCACTAATGAACTATTACAAACTCTCCACACCATCTGGCTCTGGCTGCAGGTTGGTGGTGCTGTGTGTTTACATTGAGCCACTCTGCACCATCCAGACAACAATAGGCAATTCATCGGTTATCAAGCTATTGTTGCGATGCGTCACTGTGATTGTCACAGCTGTTTCAAAGCCATGAGACAAGTGACATCCTCAGCCCATCCTCTGATCTATATTCATGTTCATCCAGCCCTTTTGACTTTGCGCTGCTCCACCTACAAGACGAAAATAGCAGGTTCGCCTGGAGATACCCACACTGTCCAAGACCTACCACTGTGAGCTTGTCGTTGCGCTTGCTCCATAAAAATGAGAAAGCCAGTATTGTTTTGGTATTAGTACTATGGAAATAAAGAATCTTGACTTCACCGTTGCACTGACATCACATTTCCTCACCTGGTAGCCGGTCAACACAAGCATTCCCCTCCCTCCCCTACAATCAACACTAGCTCCCCCTGGTGGCTTGGTGGGTCTCCTACTACTCTACTTTTAGAGTTCACAGCCTTCCTGACCTCTGTTGTGTTAGGTCCAGGGTGGTCACACCCTGGACCTTGTGGTCTCTCTGGGTCTTGATATTGATCATATCCGTTGTGAGGACCTACTGATCAGTGATCATGAATGTAAATGCTGACTCCTTGTGTCTGAAACGAACATTCCACTCCCGCATTATTACTCAGAGTACAGCTGATCAGTTCTCAATGCACTTCTGCTGTGATATTAACACAAATCTCAACAGTGCTGAATTTTTAATGCAGATTAATGAACATTGCACCACATTGCTGGACAAAGTGTCACCTTTTAACAAAAGGACCAGGGCTGCCTACAACACTTCTCCGTGTCTGCAGCCTGAGACGGAAGTGTCGCAGGACAGAGCGGCTATGGAAAGCCACTGAGCTAGAAGTGCACCGCACATATCTCAAAGACCTCAGTGTATTTTAATAATGTAGTAAAGGAAGCTGGAACTGCTTACTTTGCTAAATTTATTTCTTCCTCAAAGACAAATCTTAAGATTTTGTTTGACACAATTAATACAATTGTTTCACCGTCTGTCTCTACAGTACCATGCTCTTCTGTTGACGATTGTATCAAGTTCCTTACCTATTTCATTTGTTAGGTAATGGCTATGAGGTCTGGTATTCAGCCTGGGATTTGTTCATCTACCTGTAGCTCCTCTTATTCTCCTACTGTTCTGGACTCTTTGCAGCCTATCAGCCTTCAAGACCTGATGGACTTAATTAAGAAAACAAAGCCATCATCTTCCCCCCTGGATGTTATACCATCCTCTCTAGTTCTGAAAGTTCTGCCAATTATTGGCCCTGCTGTGACCTCTATCGTTAATTCCTCATTGTCTACGTAGGGGTCTTAAACTCATCTTGTGACACATGTGTCACATTGTGTTTTTTATGCTTTTAAATTTCTGCTCTGTTAAGCACTTTGTGATTTTTTGTCTGTGAAAAGCACTATAAATAAATTTTATTATTATTATTATTATTTTCACTCTGGGCCACATCAGCATCACGGTCACCCTCAAAGGGCCGGTTGTAAATGTAACACTGTGTAAATGTAACTACTCCTAACATATTGGTAAATAACTGTCTCTGCATTTGATTATTGTTTATTCAAGTGTTAAAATATTGTACATGCAGTTATATAAATGTAAAAATATATTTAAGCATATTTCTGTTATTATAACTTAAATCCTTTTAATTTAGGGTGAAGAAACCCACATTACTCTATCAAAGATCAAACTATTAAAGAAAATAACAAAGACAAATATCAAACAAGTTATTACAATAACTTTGTTCAAAGCTTAAAATCCTTTCAAGGGTGCGTTTGCACAATCCCACGTGAAGTATTTCATGTGTTGTAAAGACACGTTTAAAGTAGTCTTCAATGTACTCACAATACATTTCCATTTCAAGTGTACAGTAACCAGCCAAAGAGCTGCTTCTATGACTGTGTGTTTAAATATCTCATCATTATGACTTTCTATCTCATAAATTCGACTTTCTATCTCATAATTTCGACGATGGGGATATTTTTATTATCAAGTCTAACTTTTAATAATTTCTTTTATTATAAAAAAAATGTTATTATAAAAAATTTTTTGCTGGCGGATTCGCGGGCCACATAAAATGACGTGGCGGGCCAGATTCGGCCCGCGGGCCTTGAGTTTGAGACCCCTGGTCTACAGGAAGTGTCCCTTCCTATCTGAAGCATGCCACTATCCAGCCTATATTAAAGAAACCCAACTTAGATCCGGCTTTTCCCATGAACTGTAGGCCCATATCAAAACTGCCTTCAAAAATCTTAGAGAAAGTGGTGGCCAAACAACTTACTGCTGTACTGGAGAGGCACAATATGTATGACAAGTTCCAGTCTGGGTTTCGAAAACAGCACTCTACTGAAACCGCTCTCCTGAGGGTTTCGAATGATAATTTAATGTCTTCTGATGCAGGTGACTGCTCTGTTTTAGTACTTCTGGACCTCAGTTATGCGTTCGACACTGTAGACCAGGGGTCCCCAACTGGTGGATCCGGACCCAGACGCAGTTGCATCCGGACCCAGCATCTCAAACCGATAGATAATTTGGAAATATACATACTTGAAAGCACTTGTTCAGCGGTGCAGGAAACACACCGACCAATGCGTTGTGAATCACATCACGTGATGCAGCTCAGCCAATCAAATATGGGTATTCTGACAAGTTTCCTGACTTGAGTGCGATTTACACACACCGTGACACACGGGGGAGAGACGAGGAACTAGAAAGAAGAGCAGGAACATTGCGCCGATCAGAGAAGTTATCTCACATGACGTTCTCCAAAAAGAGAAACTTGTTCAGAGAGAATAGAATTTTTAAGCAAGAATGAACAGAATCTTATATGTTAATTCTTACCACAGGCAGTTAAAACTAGCATGTCTCATATGTCCAGAAACCGTAACTATTGATAAAAGCGGCAAATAAAGCGCACTACGAGACAAAGCACAACTCTTTTGAGCAAACGTACCCACTCACATCTAAAATGAAGACACAGAAAATAAACCTAAGAGCCCAATATGATCAGAATCCTAACTGTCCAATGATGTTAACATAGAGAATAGAGCTGAAACAAGTGGTTTAACAGTTAATAACCACAAATAGTCCATGCACACTAATTTCTCTTGTTAGAAGATGAGAAAAATATAATATTGTGGCTTTTCTATTGACATCACTTCACATCTGAATGAGCTGAATTTATAGCTGCAGGACAATTCAGTGAAATAAATTTTTCTAAAATGAATTACTTTATTTTAAGATGCACATTTTTCAAAAGCTTTCTGTTATGTCAGTTATTCTTTAATCCAGACATTATTTTACTTGAAATGAGAAGAACATTTATTTATGTATTTCTATGTATTATTTATAATCCATCCAGTTCAATTTGAAAACTGAGAATAATAATTTGTTAAAATATAATTGATGTGTACTTTCTTTATTTGATTTGACAGTTGTTGACGACACAGAGACGTTCTTACTACTACTAGGCTTCTCGAATATATATATATATATATATATATATATATATATATATATATATATATATATATATATATATATATATATATATATGGCACTAAATAGCGCGAGTTAGATATTATTGTAATGTTACGGACCTTTGTCCGAGGAAATTTTCTCAATCTGGACCTTTTGGAATTTTAGTTGAAGACCCCTGCCGTAGACCATAACATCCTGATTAAGAGGCTGATTGGGTGGGCATATCTGGCATAGACTGGTTAGACTGGTTTTCTTCTTACCTCGCTGACAGAAGTTTTACGTCTCTGTGGGAGACTTTGTGTCTGTTACCTCTCCACTGTCTTGTGGTGTACCGCAGGGCTCGGTTCTGGGGCCTCTGAACAGCCATATCAAGACAATTACAAAATCAGTCTACCTGAAGAATATATCAAGGATTAGAGGATTTATGTCTCAACAAGATTCGGAAAAACTTGTCCATGCATTTATCTTCAGCAGACTGGACTACTGTAACGGTGTGTTTACAGGTCTCTGTAAAAAGTCTGTCAGAAAGCTGCAGCTCGAGTCCTAACTAAGACCAGGAGGGTGGATCACATCACTCCAGTTCTGAGGTCTTTGCACTGGCTTCCTGTCAAACAAAGAATTTACTTTAAAATCCTGCTGTTGGTTTATAAAGCACTGAATGGTTTAGGGCCAAAATACATCTCTGATCTGCTGCTACCTTATGAACCATCCCGACCCCTTAGGTCGTCTGGGACCGGTCTACTTTCTGTTCCCAGAGTCAGAACTAAACATGGAGAAGCAGCGTTCAGTTGTTCTGCTCCACATATCTGAACAAAGTCCCAGAAAGCTGCAGGTCTGCTGAGACCCTCAGCTCCTTTAAATCAAGACTGAAGACTTTTCTGTTTGCTGCTGCCTTTAATTGAACCAGATTCAAGGATATTAATCAATTTCTGCATTTTACTACTCTATTTTATTTCTTACACTGCTTTCTATTGTTTTAATGACTGTTTTTAATGTTTCAATGAATGTTCTTGTTTTTAAATCTCCTTTACTTTTGCCTTATGTTTTGATGCTTTTAACGGTTTTAAGTGAAGCACTTTGAATTACCTTGTTGTTGAAATGTGCTATACAAATAAACTTGCCTTGCCTAGCCTCTGTTATTTTCTTTATATTTGTTACCTTTAGGACAGATTATTAAAAAGTTGAATGTTGCGTATCATCTTTATGCAGACGATATTCAACTCCGTCTTTCCTTCAAACCCAGTGAGGCTTTCCCATTATCTAGGCTCCTAGACTGTGTCAATGCCATCAGAGACTGAACAGCAGAAACTGCTTACAACTCAATGCTAATAAGACGGAGGTTCTAGTTATTGCACAAGATGAAGTTGTCCCTACGATCAAGCAGAGTATTGGTCCACTCTTCAACCCTAGGGGTAATATTTGATCGATCCATGTCGTTTGACCCCCATGTTAAGCAGCTCCACCTAAGAAATATCCGTAAACTGAGATCTGTAGTACCAACAGCTGAACTAGAGATGATCATAAACGGCCATATCTCTTCACGCATTGATTATTGTAAGACACTTTTCTTCTCCTCACTCAGTGTATCTGCTCTTAACTGTTTGCAGGTCATCCAGAATGCTGCCGCCCGATTACTCACTATGACAAATAGACGGTCTCACATCACCCCCATACTCAGATCTCTTCACTGGCTCCTTGTAGCATTTAGGATCCACTTTAAAATTCTCACTTTCACTTACAGAGCACTACACGGTCAGACTCCTGCTTATGTGGCTGAACTACTTCACCCTTATTCACCCGCCTGCGCTCTTAGGTCAAACATTATCTGTCTGTCCCACGCACTCGCCTCAAGACCCGTGGTGACCGAGCTTTTGAGGCAGTAGCACCAAAGCTATGGAATGCTCTGCCTGCACACCTACGGTTTGCTGATTCCGTGAATCTGTTAAAAATCAGCTCAAGACACACCTGTTTAGACTTCCGTTTGGGTAAAATTCATGCTCTAGGCCTGATTTTAATCCACGATTTAATTGTGTACTTTCTGTTCTTATATATTATTATCCCGATTTTATTTGAGAATGAACTGAATTGTTGCCCAGACCTAATTCCACTTTATTTTGACGCAATGATGGGGGAATTACACTACATCAATATGTCACATTATGTAATCGAGATAGGATGGTGGCCTATGTCCCTCTTTTGATATACAGAATAATTGATGTCAACATAATGTCGTGCACATGGACGTGAAATTGACCAGTCTCATATTGATCTTTACCTCTCCATCTCTCTACAAGGGCTGCTGACAGTGCTGCTATCTGTCAAAGCGGCTGCAGCACTGCCATCACTGTCTGTCCTGCAGCTTTATGTTTTTTCCCTTTTTTATACGGAGGAAGGCGGATTATACGGTCACATAATGACCCACCGAGGTTGCTGTAAAACTGTCCGTGTGTAGGGAGCAATCTGCAGCAACAAAGATGAGCGGATGAGTTTGTGATGTGTTTTGCTCCCAACATGTAAAACACACTCTGCTCTCACTGTGCAGACGACTTTCCATGTATGTAGAGAGGATTTATCTTATGACATAAAGCAGATGTGCTGTTTTAATGAGCTAAACAGCTAAAATGCACTTTAGCAAAAAATAAAAGTGTCAATATGCATCATGACACAACTAAACTGTAATAGTGACTCAATAAGGCTTCAATATAAGGCAATAACAAAGCACCCGGGCTACTTTTTAAGATGGCTGCCTCGTGTGTTTGTCTTGTTCTGTTTGTAACTCCTGGTCTGTGTTTTGCTCCAGTATCTGGGGTTCTTTCACCAGAACAGAAACCATGAGCACCAGGGAAGCTACTCCAGAGGATTTACTTGCTACTATGCTCGCCCTATCAGTGGAATTATTAAAAATTAATTAGCATTGATCAAAGGAGCTCTTACCTTTTGGTATACAGTGAAACACCGGCGGAAAGGGAAACATTCAGGTGCACTTGTACAACTCAGTGCAGAGGCCTTTCTACTCTCCCTGTGAGTTTATGTCCATCATACTGGTGCAGGGGTCGGCAACCTACGGCTCGTGAGCCGCATGCGGCTCTTTAGCCTCTCTGTTGCGGCTCCCTGAGGTCCCCAACTGGCGTACCGGATCTGGACCCAGGACCTAAAACCGATAGATAATTCAGAATTATACATATTAAGCACCGAGTCTAAACTCTAACCGGCGCTTCATATTCAGCCGTTACGGCACTTGTTCGGCGGTGCAGGAAACACACCGACCAATGCGTTGCAAATCACATCACGAGATGCAGCTCAGCCAATCAAATATGGGTATTCTGACAAGTTTCCTCCTGACTCGAGCGAGGTTTACACACACGTGACACACGGGGCTGAGATGAGGAAATAGAAAGAAGAGCAGGAACATTGCGCTAATCGAAGAAGTTATCTCACATGACGTTCTCCAAAAAGAGAAACGTGTTCAGAGAGAATATAATTTATAAGCAAGAATGAACAGAATATTTCTGTTAATTATTCCCACAGGTAGTTAAATCCTCTACCCCTGTCAAGCGCTTTTCCCTGCAGGTGGCTGATCATGATTTTCAGACCCCCGCCCTCTGTAAACTATCCATGGATAAATCCAAAAAAAGAAAAGTCACGGAGGAAAATAGAGAGTTTAACTCTGCGTGGACGTCTTCATTTGCTTTCACTGCCAACGATGCTAACTTACCTGTATGCTTCCAGAACAAGCACACAGCATGTGCTGAACAGTGTCACGCTGGAGATGAGCGACAAAGAGAGATTTTTCAGCTGCTGCAGCAAACTCCTCTTCATAAGAGTTTGATATTGTTATATCAGGTAAAAGTGCAATAAAATGTCAAGAATTGTCTTTATTCATGTTCTATATTTTCATAAATACAACAAACTATAGTTGTTGTATATATAATATAACTATATATAACACTTTATAAGCTGTGATATCAAATAAATAATTTTGCGGCTCCAGACGAATTTTATTTGGTGGAAAATTGAGCAAAATGGCTCTTTGGATAGAAAAGGTTGCCGACCCCTGTACTGGTGGGTCTTTACCTTCCATCACCTATGACTCCATCCACCAGCTCCAACTTCCCCAACACAATACCCACTTCAGAGGCCCCCTACCCTTCTACCACAATGATGGCTCTCTCCATCCAGCTGTTCTAAACTCCCACAAAGCAGCAGGACCTGACTCTCTCTCTCCCTCCACCCTGAAGCACTGCGCTGACCAGCTGTCTCAAGTGTTCACAGACATCTCTAACACCTCACTGCAGACATACTATGTGCCAAAACCTGCACCGTCATCCCCCAAAAAAGCAAGGACCACAGGACTTAATGACTACAGGCCCAATGACTACATGCCCAAATTTCAAATGAAATCTTTTGAGCGCCCTGTGCTGGCCAAACTCAAAGCCATAACTGACCCACTTCTGGACCTGCTGCTGTTTGCCTAAAGAGCACCATGCAGTCAACATGGTCATCCACATCATGCTCCATGACCTGGACTCCTCAGGAATCTATGCCAGGATTCGTTTGTGAATTTAAGCTCCACCTTCAACTCCATCATCAAGACTCTGCAGCAAGACAAGCTCTACCAGCTGAATGTACCTGACCTGATCTGCAGGTGGATCAGGGTCTTCCTGTCTCACAGGAGGCAGCATGTGAAGCTGGTGAAGCGACTTAGACTCCCTTGACTGCAATCTGATGTCCGTCTAGGACATCGGATCTTTCATTTTTTATGTTTCACAAATCAGTGCTATTGGTCAGCCTTAACATCTTTTATCCATTTAAAAGTATTGTAAGGGCCTGAGGGGCAGGGTAGTGGCTGGCAGCTACATTCCTGCCAGAAGGCTCCACCCTCTCCTTGATGAGAGCATTGAGATCAGGTGTGGGAGGAGACACACCTGATCCGGATCTCCTCATCAGGGAGGGGAACAAAAGGCCAGGAGAGACGACGAGAGGAGAAGACTAAGCCGGTAAGTCGGCTACCTGCCCAGCTGTTTTAGTTTAGTTATAGAGCTAAGTGATCAAGCTCTGGAAGGAGCTACGTTTTCTGTTTTGTGTTGGTTGAGGTTTGTTGGATTAAAAACCTGCAGTACTGACTCTGCCTATGATTGCTGCGCTGCCACTAATTCCTGTCCTCCGTGCCTTCCTGTTACAGTATTAAGAGGAGCTTGTCACTAAATATTTTTACTTAATTTTTACTCACTTAACAGACAACGTGCAGTCACCTTTTGAACCCGGAACAATAACAAAAAACAGCTGTGTTCAGGGAGGCTAAGTGGGGAAACAACAGCAGTTAGCTGTTCCCTACTGATTCAAACAGAGGATCAAATGTCCGAAATAATCCCGCGATGACGGGATACAAGTCAGAATCAATGTAATTAACACAATGACAAGAACAGTCGCATATATTTATATGACAACATAAAATATCAAGCATGACAAATCAACCCAGCAACACTGCAGCGCTAGAGCACGAGCCATTCATATTATTCATAAAAACGACACGATAGATAAATGAACAGTAGTAACGCTACTGCAGATGTAAAAAAAAAAAAAAATGCAGTTTGTCACCTACCGAATGCTGTTCACTTAAAGACAAAGTCCATCCTCCTTTCTTTGTTGACAAAGAGTTTAAAACCACGGTTGTTCAGTATATCGTTTCAGTTCCAGTAAGAAGTCCTTCTCGATTCATGGACGCCAGTGACAATCGAGCCTCCCCAGTTGCGGACCGGCTGCGGGTGGACCGCGGTTGTGGAGCGCCGTTTCCCTGCGAACGTGTTCGTTGACCTGTAGATCCACTCGGGTTTCTCCAAAAGTTTTCAAAAGCACCGTAGTGTCCTGCCGTGCTATGGCATCCTCAGGTTAGCATAGCATAGCTCCAAACACCAAGATGCTCAGTTAAAGTGAAACACATTCCCAGCCATAAAATGTGCGACGCTGTCAACCAGGAACACCGTTCATACAAATGCTTTTCCTGGCTGAGTCAGCCATTGAGTGTTAAAAAAACAAACTATCCATCCATCCGTTACATCCATTTTCCTCCGCTTATCCGGGGTCGGGTCGCGGTGGCAGCAGGCCAAGCAGGCTGACCCAGACTTCCCTCTCCCCGGCAACATGTTCAAGCTCATTCTGGGGGATCCTGAGGCGTTCCCAGGCCAGCTGGGAGATATAATCCCTCCATGTTATAATTTCTTCCATATCTTTCAATTTGAATTCTTACTACTCCATCTAACTTCTGCCAGCTTCCTTAAATTTCAAATTAGTCACGCGCTGGCCCACTGACCAATAACGGTGCACATTAATGCTGACGTACTTAGAAGGCTACCTCGGTGCCACAGCACGCCAAAGAATACGCCCAACATGTCAAACTAAAGATCTGATTTGTTGAAGACTATGACAATCAACAATATCGTCCCCATTTACTTAAACTGCAAAGGCTCTTTAGAGGGCATCGGGCCTCTCTCCTTACATAGAGACATAGGGGCTGAATCTGATTGGATAAAAGCTCTCCTTAAAACAAGCTGCACTGGAAGCAGCGCTGCAGTGAATCAGAGCAACAGAGGAAGACAGGAGCTGTGCAATGAGAAAATAAGCTCATGGGGAAAAAAATAGCTATAACTTTGATTCTGTTTAGGCCAGCAGAGAAGGCTTAGCTGGCCCTGACGGCCCACCACTGAGCCCTAATGGCACCACTGTGATTATAGTTGGAAGTGTTTGCTGAGGAGACTAGCGTAGCTAGCTAGCCATGTGACCTCAGCGGCTGAGCGGCCGTTCGAATTAATGATAGACAAAACACGTATCTCGACTTACTGGTCAAAAACAACATGTAAGTTTATCAACATACATCAACCAATCAATCAACACTTCAATCAAAACACTTTATTACTGACTGAGGTTCAGATAAAAGACAAGACGTGTATAATAAATTACATACAAAAGAACAATTACAACCAGAATAATGTGTGCTACAAGAGACAATTAAACCAATGTCTCCACAGCTGGGTTTGGTAGCGTGTAGTATTATACAATATGTGAAATAAACCAAAGAGGGTTTCATTATCAGTCATTAAGCCAGATACATTTGTACATGAGATTTCTTAAAACAGCTTGTGGAGTGTTGACTCATGCAGCCAAACATTTCATATGCACTTTACCTCATATATATTATTATAATATAATATTCTCATTACATCATTATAAGCTTCTTGAAGCCATGTGAAGTCTTTGAGTTAAAAAGCATTATGAGTTACTTTGAAACAAACTTAACTTTGACAATAAAAAGAATGAAACATACCTACTCTGTGAGTCACAATGCAGTTGATGGGTACGAGCTCAAATACTTGCATTATTCTCATCCTGAAGAACAAAAGCAGGATTAATTTATATCAGTATATGTGTGTGACTCGTTCCTGTCCTAAATAATATTCTGGTTTGATTTCCTTGTCTCTTTAGTGTCTGCAATCATCGTTTCATTTAGGATTCATTCAAATATTTAGATATTTTGACAGTGTTTTTCCAGGTGCCTACTTTCTGTTGCAGACTTGATGCGTGTGTTGCATATGTATTGATTCTGATGGCACAATATAGCACATTATGTAAGTCAAGTTCCACTTAAGGTAGCATAGAAGCACATTTAGCTGTAAATTACTTCTGGGCAGTGCATTATAAATGGATTCAGTGCTACAGTCCAGAGTGTGGCCTTGGAGTAATTTCCAGACATGGAACATCTGAAACCATCGGCCCTAAACATGCACTCCACATTTCTCCCATTACTTCCTGGCAGGAAGTGGTCCCGTTGGTCCCTCATCTTGGTTAATGGTGGCTGAGTGGCTCTCAGGCCGCTGATATAATGACCTGTAATGCATAAAAACTCACCTACTGGGTCATTTGCTTCCTCTCTCAGTCCTAATGTACATTTGAGAGTCCCTTCCAAATGTGTCATTCAGTCCAATGTGCGATGGCAGAAAAAAATCCAGCAGAAGAGATGAAATGGATGGCTTTATGGTGGATGGCGGGCTGACAATGATGGGTGCTCCCTGTTACAGAGGTAGACTGAACAGCAGTACAGCAACACATACAGGATGTGAAGAGAAACAATCAATCAGAAAGGGAAAAAAAGGAAATACAGTATTTATACAGTAAGATTGAAAGGTCCTCTCCCAAATTCCACCCTTGCAGTCTTGTGGCCTAACATGCGCATTTGTGGGAGGGTTGCATTTATTGTTTTGTATTCTGCAAATTTGCTGCATTGACCCAACAATGTGTCCTTTGGTGTTGCCTGCATTATTAGACTATGACACTATTGAAAAGTGAAAAAGTGGCGGTTGACCAACAAAACTTTGTCATATAAGTGGGCGGTGCTGCTAGAGCAACCATAGGCCAAGCCCAGGTGAATGCTGTATATTGTGCAGGTGGAGAAGGCTTTTTTAATGAACAAAGTAGTTACAGGAAGACTGCTGCCAAATAAGCGACTGTATGGAAATGATTGTGGTGGAAAGCCAATGACTCCCTCATTCACTTCCCGAGAGAAGAGACACTACTATGGTTCACTTTCAGGAACAGTATTGTGAAATGCTGGACACATCATCATTTTGACTCATTAGTGATGGGTGTAGTGTCACATGAATGTCGTTTTTGCATCTATGAAATGAGGCACTTTGCATGTATGGTATTGTTAGCAACAAGTAGTATATGTGTAATGAACATATCAACCACCTTTGTAACCTATTTTTCAGAGCTGTTTTCAGGTTATTCAACTCTAAACCTCAAAATATGGTTGATACCTTCTTTGCTGGATTGTAAATTAGTCTTAAAGTGCTCTTTAGAACAGGTCCTTCTGAGTCATATCAAAACAAAACAGTAGGGGGTGGAGCTCAGTGCAGGATGGGCCTTCCTACTGTACACGCACCCACACACACACACACACACACACACACTCTGTCTACTTCTCTATCAGTGTACAGACAACACACAGCCCTCTCTATTGGCATAACTAATGATTAGTGATCGCCTGCTATACAGCAGCATCCCCAGCACTGCCAGCAGTTACTCTGAGAGTTTTGTAAACAAGTATATTTGAAAGAAGTCGGAGAAGTTCTTGGACAAAAGCTTTGCCAGGCTCATATATCATTCATTCCATCTGGCTGTATCCTTGAGATGTTAGCTTGTGCTGCATGAAAAGGCCTAAAGAGACATTATTGAAGGCGCAGCACACAATACCTCAGCGTTTCAAGGGAAGAATATGTATGACCAACGTCCCCGCTCTGTCTAACACCTGTTTGTCTAAGTTTGTACTGAATATGGTAAACATGTTAGGATATGGTTTTGTGATACTGTGTTTCATTTTATTTGCAATCTTGTAAAGGCTGTGCTTCATATTTGTATTTAATTTGTATTGTTTTAATGACCCCAGCAGGACCAGCAGCTGTTGTTAAAGGGATAATGGGGTCCAAAGAAATTAAGATAACTGTGGTGGCGGGCGTGGGTGGCTCAGCTGTGGAGGGGACGGAGTGTGGGAGTGGTTCAGGGAACGGTGCCGGGAAGAGACTTAATTAGGCGCAGCTGAAACTGATCCTGATTGTCTCACCTACAGCTGTATTTAATCAACAGTAGCGACGGAGGCGAGAGGGACGGACAGGACAGGAGAGGACTGCAATCCTCCCGCGGCGTGTGCTCGGAGGCAAGGCAGGAGAGCACACGGCCAAGCTAGTCCGAGTAAATACCAATAAAGAACATTTGAAACCGTCATTGAACCGTGTGCTGGCATCCTTGTGCTCATCAGACCCACCGGGTAGCAGGGACATTGTTACAATAACAAACAAAAAAACAATACCATTGCCATCTCTAAAATAATATATTGTTGTAATTAGAACAAGACGATACCATTATTGTGCAATAAAGATCTCATAATTATAAGACGTGTTTTCCTCATATTTACATAGTCATATAATATACAGTGTCATAATTATCAGATACAGAATCTTCCTTTTAGCAGACGCTGGGCCTTTTTTAAAACCCAAATGTTGACACGGCAACTCCAGTTCTATAGACCATGTTGGAACCTCTCCAACTGGTCGGCTGGTTTTTAATTCGTGCTTGTATGCGGCCTGTTAAGAGAGGCTTTATTTTAAGTTACAGTCTAAAGAAGATTGAACCTACTACTATAGGCTAATCTAATCCTCTGGCTGGTTTATTCTCACTTGGGACACCGTCTCCACTGCGGTGGCCTGATCAATCTGAATAAAGGTTGAAAGCACTACAAAATGCTGCTCTGAAATCAGTTATGAAATCAGCTTTGCCAGAAAAATAAAAAGGTAAAGCCACTGTGTGCAGAATTTAAAAAAGCTCTGACTTTGGCACCCCCAAGTGAAAGTATCAAAAGAGTCAACTTTTCCATCTCTGATCAATTGATAAACTAATGGTAGAACTGTCAGTTTTGTAAAATACATCATTCTTTATGTTATAGCTATGATTTGTCTGTATTTGTTACTGATTTTACAGAAACAAATCCACATTTTATCGAAAGATCGACAGCAAACATATTGATGCTGCATCTATAAATGTAAAACATTAAGAAACACAATCCACATGCACACACAGACATACTTTGGGCTGCCCAGAAATTTTGGGAGAAACCACCAGCGTATCGTCAGTGAGGATTAGCTCGGGTTTAAAAGTGTAACTAATTACTTTCTGCTCTGCAAGATGGGGCCACACTCCAGTGTATCAATGAATATCATTAGATTAGAGGCTGATTTAACTGAGATGTACACTCTCATCACACGACGGCTGATGATGAGGAACATGCACACTTGTACACCCACATAACTGCTGCATGGGAGAAGATGTTGTCTCTTTTACACAAGCTCGAACCTCTTGAGCTGTGATTTGGCCCTCGTCCAGCGTCATCCCGCCCTTCTGTCTCCAGCTTCTTTTCACAAATCAAAACCACTCTTATATTATGCTGATAGTTTCAAAAAGACCTATTCCTTTTAAAAAAAACATCCATCTCAATGTATTTTATTTACTGCACAGATGAAACCTGTGATGTCCAATATTGCTGTAACCATCTTGAACATAATCCCGCAGCATTAGGCAAAGTCGTTCTAAAAATAAGGATGTGAAAAAAGGGGTAAGCATCCCACGTCATACCTTGCTTTGTGTCCAGATCAGAGTAAGAGGATCACCTGAGCTATTACAGTTCATCCTGAAGGGGAAATTAATGGTATACCAAAGATCCATCAATTTGAGAAACTTCAACCACAAACGTCAACCTCATGGTGGCGCAAGAGTCAAAAGTCAGGGGATCACCAAGTCAGTGGGGTACACCATCTAGGGAATATGGATGTCTGTAGAAAGTTTAATGGCAATCCTTCCAATAGTAGTGGACGTCGGTGCTCGGGCCCTAATAATAAACATTAGAATAACAATAGGTCCTCCGCTCCGACTACGTCGGTGCTCGGGCCCTAATAAAGTAGCTGTGTGAAGTGGTGTGGAGGAGAGGAATTACATTTCGGTAGTGTTGAATGGCCCGTAGCTCTTCCTGCCTGTGCTATCATTGTATCCTCCTCCCACCGCTCTCCTGCTTTTAATTGCTATAAACTCATGCATATTCACAACAGGTGTCAAGCCCTTTGCTGGTGATAGATTGAGGTATATGGCCAATTTGCATAGAAATTATGCATTTGTTTTGGTAGGTGCAACAACCAGCTCGTGCTGCCCTTCTCTTCAGGACCATCTGTCAGGTAAATACACACATGTTCTGTATGGGAGGGTGATACAGGCAGTTCACGTTTTTTTCTTTGCCAATTGTTCACATTTTAACATAAATCAATAAATGTTAAACTCTTACACAATATTAATTTTCCAATTGGTTATATCACTTTTTTTTTATATACATACAGTATCAAAGTCCCATCCCACTCGTTGCCTTCTGTTCCGCTATGTTCTCATAAAGTGTCTCTTCTCTCTGAAAAGCTGAAAACCTTTTCTGTCCCTATTCCAAACTTGACTGAATTCCGGTTATGATAAACTATAAATCATAGTACATTTGCAGAACTTCTATTGTCATCTTCTCACCAGAACTGCACACAAACTGAAAGACAAGTTCACGGCATGATTGACAACAACATGCATTTGTTTGTGGGTTGCCATCTCTTCGCAAATCATATTTTAATTTCAGAATGGCATAATGCATGGTGCATCACCACAATTAGCTAACAAGCTAACTAACCAGCTGTCCGCTAGTTATCTAGCTTGCTAATTCAGTGATGCTTTAATGCAACAATGGTTACCGAAAATGAGCCAAACAGCGAGATGATGGCCAGCATCAGTGCTGGGTCTAAGGGTCCTTCTGCCTCAATCTCTGCCACTCCTGAGAAGGACAAGCAACTAACTAGCCATGTGTATCCAGAGCTACAAGATCAAGATCTAGCAAGCTGAAACAACAGTTTACACTGTGTTGTCAGCACAACAACTAACTTGTACTCGTCATATGACCACAGAAAATAGTAAATGGACTTGTACTTATATCCAGTCTTTCGATCACTCAAAGCGCTTTAATTCACCCATACATTGCACGGATTACAATGCAAGGTGCCAGGACTAACGTACCTATTCCACTACCACACATACAGTCTTTGGGAGAAATCAATATGGACTGGAGGAGCCTGGGGATCGAACTGCCGTTCTTCTGATTGGAAGACAACCCTACAGTCACAGTCTGAGCCACAGCCCAACTCAACATAAACGCCAAGTCATTCTGTTGTTTTCCCCCAGCCTCTTTCTCTTGTCCTCTTATCTTTTATGTTTTGAAGAAGATTCATAAAATCCCAGAAAAAAACTGATTTCACTTTAAACATTTTTAGCTTGCATGTTTGTGTCTTTGCCTCAATATGTGCTGCTTGGGATCTCTTTTCTTTATATGGCCTTTGAATGCAATTGTGCCGTAACTGAAATTCACTTTGTGTTTTTCTGAATACACCTTAACATTAGTGTTGCTATGTGTCCTTGCAGTGTTGCTGAAAATGCTGGAATGACTGCAACACTAAAGACAAACACACCTTTCGGGTTATTTCTCAACTGGACATAGCTGCTCAACCGAGATCACCATCAGATGTATACGTATAGATCCATTCGTCTATTGATTTACTTTCAGCTTATCTGGGGCCGGGTTTCTGGGGGAGGAAGGCTTAGGAGGGTATTCCAGATGTCCCTCTCTCCAACACCGCTTTTCGGCTCTTCCTGGGGAACTCTGAGGCATTCCCAGGCCAGACAAGATATATAATCCCTCCCGCGTGTTCTGACTCTACTCAAGGGCCTCTTACCATTTGGACATGCCTGGAAGAACTCTAAAGAGAGGGGCCCACATCTTGATCAGATGCCCGAACCACCTCAGCTGGCCTCTTTTGACACAAAGGAGCAGCAGCTCTACTCCGAGCTCCCTCCGGATGTCTGAGCTTGACACCCTATCTCTAAGGCTTAGCCCAGCCAACCTATGAAGAAAGCACATTTAGGCTGCTCGTACGTGCAATCTTATTGTTTCGATCACTACCCAAAGCTCATTGTCATAGTGATGATTGTAACGTAGATTGACTGGTAAATCCAGAGCTTTGCCTTCCAAATCAGCTCCCTCTTCAACGGTCCGGTACAACGCCTGCATCACTTCTGACGCCACAACGAGCTGCCTGTCCATCTTACACTCCATTTAACCCTTTCTTGTAAATAACACCCAAAAATACTTGGTCCTCCTAACCCGGAGGCTCCAGCCCACCGTTTTCCAGCAGAAAACCATGGCCTCAGACTTGACTCTCACCTCTTAAACACGACGCCCCCGAATTTGGGGGCTTCGTGCTCAAGTGGCGTAGCAAAAATCGTCGAAAAAATGTACATATCGAGAGCGAATATTTTGCATGTATACATATGTTATATACCAGATTAAACAGCAACAGCTGGGCAACACTATCATGTAAGTCATGTTTTACACACTCCAAACACAATTATACACAACTAATATATCTAGAAGACGTACCACAATATCACGTATTTTTCGGCATGACTCTGCGGCCATCCACTCCGTAAAAAGCTGAACAAAGAAAATGCTAACCGCTAACACGGCTAACCGAGATAGCAAAAAGCATGAGCATTCGACAGAGTCCACAGATATCTTCAGAATTTCTCTCCATGAGACCATTACAATCCTACAGCCAACAAGCACCACAAAACCAAGCCCCATTTGGGGTTCGAGCAAGACCGTTTAGCGTGGTAGCGTGTCGTAGAATGCACTTTTCATAAACAAATATAATGAATGCTCTACACATATTATATACCGAATTAACGAAAAAAGTCTGGGCAAAATCATCATACCAGCCATTTTACACATTGCAAACACAATTATACACAAACTAATATCATCTCTAGAAGATTTACCACAATATCACGTATTTTTCGCCACGAATCGGCGACCTATGCACTCCGTTTGCATCTCCCATCACAACGCTGGCCACTATCATGGCTGCTGCATATATCAGAAAGTACGAGGATTCGATCACGAGTCCAGTCATATCCTCCACATTCCTCTCTGTGAAACCATTAAAAAGTTACATCCAGAAAGCCAACGAACAACAAACCGCTCCACAGCAAAAAAAATGTAAACGCATCGTACTTTGAGGTGATTTTCTTGAAGAAAAACGCTGGAAATTGATGGTAATCCATTTCAGCGGTGTTCTTCCTCTCATCCACTGTGTGTGAGTGAGAAAATGGCGTTTTTGGGTGAAACTATCACAAAATGGTCGGCATTCTAGTGTTCGGCGAATAATTTTACGCATGGGGGTTGCGTGGCACAGATTGCGATTTTCAGTGGCTAAAAAGTCTGTCAATCTACTCAAGAACCCACCTACTGCTTTTCTGACGTTCATCCGGGTCTAACGAGGTATCACATGATGAAATCCGCCAATCACAGGCCTTAGAAAGGGATCCATCGACACAGACAGAGACGAGAAAATTCCATGGAGGAGAGATATGAGACCTCAAAATGGTTCAAAATGATGCCAAACTGCTGTATTTGGATAGATTGAATACTCATAGTGATAAAACAAGTGAAATATATAGTTATATAGTATATAAAAGTACAATGGAACAGGTTCCAAAATGACAAATCTGCTTCACCTCCCGCGACCTCTCTGACACAATAAACTCTATAACTTTTGTTTGCTTCACTTTATCAAAGCCAAATCCTTTTTAGGGACTACTGGCATGTTGTGCTATGATTTGGGAGTGTTTTTAAGCTTTATTTTTAAGCTGCATTATTTCAAAGACATAATTTCAATAAAAGTGCTTTTGTTTCAGGCGAACCTGAAAATTTTCAATTTCAGCTTTGTTCCATCTTCATTCACTATTAACCAGTAACATATACACAATATTTACACATCTTAACAAGTGTCTCGCAAGTGTTACCTGTATTATACCATCAAAATTATTAAAATAGACCTTGTAGCTAGAGATGTACACTCTTTAGTATGGGTATGCAATTTTCGAGCAGAGGCCTAAAAATAGGGCTAGGGTTTAAGAGGTTTAAGACCGCTTCACCCTCGACTGCAAACCGCCCAATTTCACGCTTACGTTCACATCCTGAAGGAGTTAAAAGAACCATATCATTACATAAAGCAGTGATGCAATTCTAAGGATCCCTGCGCTTTCAAATCACACGGGATTCGTGACGAGGGACAACATGCCAACACGCACTGGAAACATTTGACTTTGTGCCGAGTATACGGACACAGCTCTTAACTTTGGTTATACAAGGACCAGATGGCGCGTAGCAACGACCCTGTCACCCTGTATTTCTGCAGTACCTTCCATAGGACATTGCCGTAAGCCTTCTCCAAGTCCACAAAACACATGTAGATTGGGTAGGCAAACTCCCATGACTCCTCCAACAGACCTGCAAGGGTAAAGAGCTGGTCCACTTTTCCATTGCCCGGATGGAATAAGCATTGCTCTTCCTGAATCTGAGGTTCAACAGTCGGTCGGAGCCTCCTTTCCAGCACCCTGGAATAAACATTCCTGGGGACGGCTGAGCAGTGTGATACCCTAAAAATTGGAGCACACTCTCCTTTTTAAAAATGGGAACAACCATCACAGTCTGCCTCTCCACAGGCACTGACCCTGACCTCCAAGCGACACTGAAGAGGCATGTCAACCAAGCCAGACAGACAATGTCCAGAGCCTTCGGCATCTCAGGGCAAATCTCATTTTCCCCTGATGCCTTGCCTCTGAGGAGCCTTTTGACTAACTCAGCAACCTCTGCCAGGGATATGGAGGGTTCTTCTCCTACATCTTCAATCACTGCCTCGTCCACGGAGGGTGTGTTGGTTCTTCAAAGTGCTCGTTCCACCACATGACAATTTCCCCAGTCCAGGTCCGCAGTTCTCCCCTTCTGAACAACACCTGAGCTGTGCTTCCCATTCTGAGTCGTCTAACTGTTTGCCAGAACTTCCTTAAGGCAGAGAAATAGTCCCCCCAAACTCTTCCCACACCCTGGTATTAGCTGCAGCACTTCTGGCCAACCGGCACCTGTCTGCTGTTTGCGGAAATTACTGGGCCAGTCATACCCAAAAGGCCTCCTTCTTCAGCTTGGTGGCCTCCTGGTTCGTAGTTTTCTGCCACGATAGGCACCAATGACCTTCTGATCACAACTCTAGCAGCCGTTTCCACGATGTTCCCAGTTCACCTTCACTACACGTCTGGGTTTACCAGATCTGTCGGGGCGCCTTCCCCGCCATATGATCCAACTCACCACCAGGAGGTGATCAATTGACAGCTCTGCTCCTCTCTTTATTCAAGTGTCCAAGATATACGGCCTTATTATTGCAGATAGATGGGTTACAAATGAAAGGAAACATTAAGAATACAGATATAGACCATGAGAGCTAAGAGCTGATAAGGGGACAAGAAGCACTGAAGCTCTGGAGGTTCATGGTGGAAAACCAACTCATGTTAGTTTTTGCTTCCATGTGCGACAACCATCTACATACATGTATATGCCACTGACAGTTTGTCCTCACTCGTTATGTCTGTGTCCTTGAGTGTCCTCATCAATAGCTGCCATGACCTCCCTGTGAGACCAGGATAATTTTCAATATCTAGCCAGAAGAGTGTAAAATTGAGTTTGTGTGTACACTTATGTGTGTAGAGCTTCGCGCCTACAGGGAGAGCACATTCATTCAGGTTCATAACATGTTTGATGACAGATCCACGAATAAGCAATCAGCAGCCTCGGGTTGTTTTGTGTTGTACCTATTGATGGCATGCAGCGAACTGCAATGCCTTCCCCACTCCAACGACATTTAGGAATTCTGGGTAATCACTGCGTTTGATGTCTCCAGCTGAAATATGTATGACTGATATCAATATCAAAGCTGAGTATGCGTGTCATGTTCATTCTCATCCTCTCAGCCTTTGAAATGTGTTAATTAGTTTCAGTTTGTTAACTACATATTGCTTTGAACATAATTTCACACTAGTAATTTACTGATTTGCTTTAGACAAAAAAATAAAAGCACAACAAATCCCTCATTTAGTTTATGAGGTGGAATATTGGACCTTGTGATGGATTTGATTTGATTATATTTGCGTCTTCTCGGCACCGACATGTACAACAGTTTAATTAAAGGAGGGGGAAAGCCTGAATGCGAATGTAATTGAAGAGTAAATTGAATTATTGTATTTGTTCAGTCGTGTTGCCCTGTGGGTGTACCCTGGATTTCATTTTACCCAGTCAAAACTCCTGAGAACACAGCTCCCAGACATGACACTCACACACAGAACTACAAGCACAAATACACACACACACATAAACAATGTTAATTTCATTGCATCAGTGACATGCATTTATGAAGCCCCCTAGGCATATAAAATTAAAACCTTTCACTTCATTTGATGCACTGTAGTTTAATAAGTTTACTTTCAGTGGCTGTCGTAGGGGGATAGAAAAAATGCATTTACGGGAAAGAAATCTAAATTAATTGGCAATGCAGATATGAGCAGATACTGAGATATACAGTTGTGTGAAAAAGTGTTTGCCCCCTTCCTGATTTCTTATTTTTTTGCATGTTTGTCACACTTAAATGTTTCAGATCATCAAACTAATTTAAATATTAGACAAAGATAACACAAGTAAACACAAAATACAGTTTTTAAATGAAGGTTTTTATTATTATGGGGGGGAAAAAATCCAAACCTACATGGCCCTGTGTGAAAAAGTGATTGCCCCCCCCTGTTAAAACATAAATTAACTGTGGTTTACCAAAGTAATTGAGATCTATCAGTCTGGAAAAGGTTACAAAGCCATTTCTAAAGCTTTGGGACTCCAGCGAACCACAGTGAGAGCCATTATCCACAAATGGCGAAAACATGGAACAGTGGTGAACCTTCCCAGGAGTGGCCGGCCGACCAAAATTACCCCAAGAGTGTAGCGACGACTCATCCAAGAGGTCACAAAAGACCCCAGAACAACATCCAAAGAACTGCAGGCCTCACTTGCCTCAATTAAGGTCAGTGTTCATGACTCCACCATAAGAAAGAGACTGGGCAAAAATGGCCTGCATGGCAGAGTTCCAAGACGAAAACCACTGCTGAGCAAAAAGAACATAAAGGCTCGTCTCAGTTTTGCCAGAAAACATCTTGATGATCCCCAAGACTTTTGGGAAAATACTCTGTGGACTGACGAGACAAAAGTTGAACTTTTTGGAAGGTGTATGTCCCATTACATCTGGCGTAAAAGTAACACAGCATTTCAGAAAAGGAACATCATACCAACAGTAAAATATGGTGGTGGTAGTGTGATGGTCTGGGGCTGTTTTGCTGCTTCAGGACCTGGAAGACTTGCTGTGGTAAATGGAACCATGAATTCTGCTGTCTACCAAAAAATCCTGAAGGACAATGTCCGGCCATCTGTTCGTGACCTCAAGCTGAAGCGCACTTGGGTTCTGCAGCAGGACAATGATCCAAAACACACCAGCAAGTCCATCTCTGAATGGCTTAAGAAAAACAAAATGAAGACTTTGGAGTGGCCTAGTCAAAGTCCCGACCTGAATCCGATTGAGATGCTGTGGCATGACCTTAAAAAGGCGGTTCATGCTCGAAAACCCTCCAATGTGGCTGAATTTCAACAATTCTGCAAAGATGAGTGGGCCAAAATTCCTCTACAGTGCTGTAAAAGACTCATTGCCAGTTATCGCAAACGCTTGATTGCAGTTGTTGCTGCTAAGGGTGGCCCAACCAGTTATTAGGTTTAGGGGGCAATCACTTTTTCACACAGGGCCATGTAGGTTTGGATTTTTTTCCCCCTTAATAATAAAAACCTTCATTTAAAAACTGCATTTTGTGTTTACTTGTGTTATCTTTGTCTAATATTTAAATTTGTTTGATGATCTGAAACATTTAAGTGTAACAAACATGCAAAAAAATAAGAAATCAGGAAGGGGGCAAACACTTTTTCACACAACTGTATATATTTAGGATAAGGGTTAAAATTGAATAAACAGTCACGGTAGAAATGGTTTAAAAATATAGTGTTGATGATGAGTTATTTAATGTATAAATGTGACATGTTACATTTAACAGGAAATTCAGTCCATGTGTAAATGGCATCGGCATCATGTCAGGAATGTGTCAGTCAATGTACAGTAAATACTTGGCAGCTTAATGGGACCTGTACAACATGTAGCAGTCAGTGTGGCAGCAACCCATGCTGATTTATTCACAACAGTCAAATTCAAGTGACATTTGCTGCCTCGCAGGTGGAAATTTCAGAACCTGCCAGCATGAAAAAATACATTCAAACAGCAGTCAGTTAACTGTGTATAGTTAGGTAGGGCACAGCTGACCTTAATGTGTACTGGCACCCAAAAGATACAGTCAGCATTTCCTAACAGTGAGTGTGGAATCAAAACCAAAGCTGAGAACTTTTTAACATGAGGTGGCAGGGCTAAACCTAATGATTTGAATGGATCACGTGAAATATGTTTCCCATGCAGCTCAGGTGAGCTGCACACTCTCAGTTCCCATGCACAGCCATGCCTTAGTCTGTCTACGTGTTTGCCCTGTAGTGATCCCACCATCCACCCAGAGTGTCTCCCTGCTCTCCATCCTAATGCATGCTGGCACTGTGGGAAATTAGGACTGTCTTTTCTGAGAATACGAGGCGTCACACTCTCTCTCTCTCAGCAAAAGACTGCAACAAACACTTGGAGAGCTGAACAATATCAGAGTTTGGAGAGAAACAAATGTTATCGACAACAGAAACACAGGAGCTGCAGCCCTCACCTGCACTCACTTCTAAACTCCATATCAAACTCAGGTCAGTTGGTCTGCTTCAATTAGCGGCTGTCATGGCCAAAACAAAACTGCACACTATTATTTTTTCTTCAAAAAATACACATACAATATTACAAAATGACAACCCATATGAATAGCTTAAAATCCATCCCGAAAAATTGTTTTCTTCCAAAGTCAAAGTGACGGATTTTATATCTGCCATTTTGTTAAGCTGTCCCCCCGAACTCAAGTCTAATGGAAAGGAGACGAGGCTTTGCAGCTTTGGCCCTGAAGCTCTGGAATAAACCACCTCAGTGAGTCACAATGTCTGGATCTGGACAGATTTTAAAATCTCTGCTGACATCTCACTTTAATAACTTTTTCATAATTCAACTCATTTTTATTGTTGTGTAATATTATTTGTGCCTATTTTGTGGTTATATCATTGCATCGTGTTTTCACTATGGGGGCGACTGTGGCTCAGTGGCAGAGCAGGGTCGTCCTCAGAGGATCGCCGGTTCGATCCCCGGCTCCGCTAGTCCAAATTGTGTGCATGAATGTTGTATGAACGTTAGATAGTCCTGATGAGCAGGTGGCACATTGCATGGTAGCCCCTGTCATCAGTGTATGAACGGGTGTGAATGGGGGAATGATGACATGGAGTGTAAAAGTGCTTTGAGTGGTTGGAAGACTAGAATAGCTATACAAGTACAGTCCATTTACCATATCTGATATTGTTAACAGCCTAGATATGATGTGAATGTATTTAGCCATAACCTAGTAAACTATTTGTGGTTGTCCATCATGTGTTGAATGTGTGTACTTTAAACACATTTTTGGCCTTTTGAGGGTAACTTCATGGTGAAAAAAAAAAAGTTTTCTTGGTTGTCAATCACCAGAAATCATCTTGATTTTTAGTTTCTCCAAAGCCTTCCTAACTTCAGGTTTTAGTTTGGCTATCAGGTTGTTAAAGGTTCATGGACACAGTTTGTTATAGTCTTCCATATCATGCCATACTCCACTTACTAGCCTCATTACTTCAATTTCTGAGTACTTTGTTGAGCTGACAGTTTTATTCATCTGTATTGTGTTTTTTCTTGCAGGAAGAACAGTATATGACGGCTTCATTACTTTACAACATGTGTCTTATTTATTTTTTTATCTAAAGTTTCTCACCCAGCTCTGTCTCCTTAAGATTATGTTCATTAACCCTTACTCATTTACAAATATGTTTGATATGTGAGCCCTCCTGAATTATGTTTTTTTTTTCTTTCCAACATAACAAGAACCCTTAATGTGCACTTCTGGAAACTAAACATGTGTATGCTTGTTCTTCCTCTGCCCATAGATCTTGGTAAAGCTTACAGAGGGATAAAGCTCCATGAAGGTTTGTGTGACATAAATTATTTAATCTACCATGGTTGTGATGTTGTGCATAAACATCTTTGCAGACATCTCTGTGTAGCCCTTAGTGCAAATGTGTGAACTTGACTGTGTATGCAGACAACCAATGAAGTATAATGTAGTATATGTGTACTGTCCACAGCAAATTAGTAGAATAATAAGATATTTAGCAGAAGATGCATTTTGTTGGTTGGAATCTCAGTCCACCCAGTGTGATGGCTTTAATTCCCTTGGCCAGAGGGACAAATCAAACTGAGAATATCATAGTATATGTGATCAAGCTTTGGTTAGCCTAGACAGGGTCAAGACAATAGAACAGCAAATAAACAGAGGCAACCAGGGCAACTAGGCTCCGTAACGGAGATTCTGAGAATTGGCCCCGACAGCTGTCATTTAATCAGTGTTCGCTTAATAATGATTCAAATGAACTCAACTGCTGCTTTGTCCTTTTACACCTTCAGTATTGTTAAATGTATCACTAAACTGAAAAGATGTGGTGTTTGTAGCTGTATTTGTAGGCTTAGCAGCTCTGCCCCTGAGTCACTCAGCTTAATAGAGTGGCTAAAGAGTGTGTCAACAAAGACGGCAAACCACAGAGAAATACAAAGGAGCCAAAGCACACACACACACAGACACACACACACACACATACAGTTGTGTGAAAAAGTGTTTGCCCCCTTCCTGATTTCTTATTTTTTTGCATGTTTGTCACACTTAAATGTTTCAGATCATCAAACAAATTTAAATATTAGACAAAGATAACACAAGTAAACACAAAATGCAGTTTTTAAATGAAGGTTTTTATTATTAAGGGGGGAAAAAAATCCAAACCTACATGGCCCTGTGTGAAAAAGTGATTGCCCCCTAAACCTAATAACTGGTTGGGCCACCCTTAGCAGCAACAACTGCAATCAAGCGTTTGCGATAACTGGCAATGAGTCTTTTACAGCGCTGTAGAGTTCAAGCATGAACTGCCTTTTTAAGGTCATGCCACAGCATCTCAATCGGATTCAGGTCGGGACTTTGACTAGGCCACTCCAAAGTCTTCATTTTGTTTTTCTTAAGCCATTCAGAGGTGGACTTGCTGGTGTGTTTTGGATCATTGTCCTGCTGCAGAACCCAAGTGCGCTTCAGCTTGAGGTCACGAACAGATGGCCGGACATTGTCCTTCAGGATTTTTTGGTAGACAGCAGAATTCATGGTTCCATTTACCACAGCAAGTCTTCCAGGTCCTGAAGCAGCAAAACAGCCCCAGACCATCACACTACCACCACCATATTTTACTGTTGGTATGATGTTCCTTTTCTGAAATGCCGTGTTACTTTTACGCCAGATGTAATGGGACATACACCTTCCAAAAAGTTCAACTTTTGTCTCGTCAGTCCACAGAGTATTTTCCCAAAAGTCTTGGGGATCATCAAGATGTTTTCTGGCAAAACTGAGACGAGCCTTTATGTTCTTTTTGCTCAGCAGTGGTTTTCGTCTTGGAACTCTGCCATGCAGGCCATTTTTGCCCAGTCTCTTTCTTATGGTGGGGTCATGAACACTGACCTTAATTGAGGCAAGTGAGGCCTGCAGTTCTTTGGATGTTGTTCTGGGGTCTTTTGTGACCTCTTGGATGAGTCGTCGCTACACTCTTGGGGTAATTTTGGTCGGCCGGCCACTCCTGGGAAGGTTCACCACTGTTCCATGTTTTCGCCATTTGTGGATAATGGCTCTCACTGTGGTTCGCTGGAGTCCCAAAGCTTTAGAAATGGCTTTGTAACCTTTTCCAGACTGATAGATCTCAATTACTTTGGTAAACCACAGTTAATTTATGTTTTAACAGGGGGGGGCAATCACTTTTTCACACAGGGCCATGTAGGTTTGGATTTTTCCCCCCCCATAATAATAAAAACCTTCATTTAAAAACTGCATTTTGTGTTTACTTGTGTTATCTTTGTCTAATATTTAAATTAGTTTGATGATCTGAAACATTTAAGTGTGACAAACATGCAAAAAAATAAGAAATCAGGAAGGGGGCAAACACTTTTTCACACAACTGTATATATATATTTATATATTAGGGGTGTAACAATACTTGTCTGACACATCCACCACGTAACAGACAACATTGTACTCTGGTGAGCCACGTTTGTTCTGTGAGAGGCACGCTATGCTAAATTAGCTTAGCAAGAAAACCAACAGCAGGACACACGCTACAAACTCTCTCCGGAGCGTTTAGGTAGCTGTTCCCTACTGATTCAAACAGGGCTAAAGTAATCGCCACGGCGATTGTTATATTTATAGCCGCGGATTATGAGACCTACTCTGGAGTGGAAAACCCAAGCTGTACGAACATGCTTAATGCTATTGAACCCCGTGACACTACTCATTCACGAGCCCATTTCTCCACACCATAATTCCTGTTTTGTTAAAGAAAACAAAAGCCCAAACAGAGAATCAAATGTCTGAAGCACCTGCTGTTCCTCTGACAACAGACAGCCGGATGTCACGGACTACACAAAGCTTCCTGACTGTAAGGACACATTACTTCACTACTGAATGGAGATGAAGAGCCATGTTCTTCAGACACAAAGCTACCTGAATGTAACAACACATTACCTCACTACTGAATGGAGATGAAGAGCCATGTTCCTCAGACACGCCCCCTCGAGAGTCTCACCAGCGGGGATTTGGCATTTCTGCTTTTTTGCTGTATTGAAAACGTACCGAACCGTGGCACCACTGTATCGTATTGAACCGAACCGAGAATTTTGTGAACCGTTACCCCCCTAATATATATATATTAAAAAAATACAATTTAAAAGAGAAAGAGAAAACAATTACCGTATTTTCCGCACTATAAGGCGCACTTAAAAGCCTTTAATTTTCTCAAAAAACGACAGTGCGCCTTGTAATCCGGAGCGCCTTATATATGGATCAATTGGTTAATTGGTTGATCCATACTGGTTGTACACGGCGCTCTGTCAAAATGTTTCAGTACGACTGGTAAACTACAAAGCCGCACCGCGGTAAACACCGGTACTGTGCTTACTCCTAGTCCAACACCACTTGTGTGTATAAAGACCCCAAAATGGCACCTTTCAAGAGACACGCTTACGACGCTATTCTATTCTATGCGCCTTATAATCCGGTGCGCCCTATATATAAAAACAGTTCTAAAATAGGCCATTCATTGAAGGTGCGCCTTATAATCCGGTGCGCTTTATAGTGCGGAAAATACGGTATATATAGCCAATTGGAATGCAAATGATAGAATAGCCTAAAGCACCTGTGGGATCTGACAACAAGTATACCTTTAGTAGGATGAGGGTTAATAGTCCCCATTAGCCCAGAAATTCGAGACTTGTACTTGTACTGTTAATTTGAGTATGACATTACCTTTTTCTATTTAAAGATTTTTCAAGAGTGAGCTTCAGAGGTATGATATAGAAACCATCTTTTTTAATACACACAATATTAGACACAATTTGGGGTGGCTATTTTTCCAATATAGGTATTATTATTGCCTGTGTATCAAACCCTGATATATCTTCTTCCTCTGTGCCATAGTGCTCTATTTGTCACAGTTCAGCTCCACACCCTCCTCCCTCTTCTTGTCAGTCACTCCCTCCTCATCAGTCTAAAGTCCCTTCACCTGTTCACTCACCTGCCTCTGATCAGTAATCAAGCCCCTCTGTAGACTCCTGCCTCCCAGACACATTTGCCAGATTGTTCTTCGGTTTTCTATGCCAGACTCTCCAGCACACTCTCACGGACTGATCTCCTGTTACCGACCCTGCCTGCCCCTGTTCTACCCGCCTTGCCTGACTCCCGGTAAACCCACCAGCCTTCTAATGCTGACCCAGTTTAAACTCTGCCTGCTATATTTGAAGTTAGTAATAAAACCCAAATATCCCTGGAATCCTGTGTGTTGCATTTGGGTCCATATACAACCTGTTTACACTATTGTTGGCCATCAAAAACACATTAGTGAGTCACTCTGTTGCAGTGGGTGACATGTTCCTTCATTACCATGACCACACGCACTGTAATTTATTTTGGCTAAATCCCAAATTCACTTTCCTGCTACTATAAATATTCACTAGAGCAGCATATGTGGCTGCTGAAAAGTGTCCCCAAAAAATGCATTTCTTGTTTGAGTAACGCTTGCTAAAAACTACTGTTCATTTGTTTTAAGAAATGACTGAGGCCTCCATTTGAACATTTTTACATTACATTTATATTTATGAGATTGCAACAAATTTAAAAAAGCACTCAATGGGGCCCCCGGCATTACAGATCTGATGAGCGATTCTCGAGATATGAGAAGTACACACAGACAGACAGCGATTTGTTGCTTATTAGTTGTATTAGATGTAATTTGCTAGAAGATTTGATCCTTATAAACCACTCTTAAACATAATATCAAAGAAAGAAATATGTTAATTTGGTTGTATTATGGGCGATAAACAATATTTCACAGATCTTAGAGCAGCAGCGGAAACCTCTTTGATGTCCCATGTTAATTTAAATTTTTGTTATAATGTGCATTGATTTACCGTAAATATTTTGCTGCTCGGCTCCTGTTCAAACGAACCAATTTGCTTTACAATGCTAAAATTCAACTAAACTTATAAATAATTTATAGTCTTGTATATTGTATGCTTCAGGTCCAAGTATGTGGTCTACAACATATTTAATATATCTGATATAACTCTAATATCTACTTTAAGTTGAGAAGTTCACCTTTGAGCCAATCTAATGAGGGCTCCAGTGCAATCGTATCCCTTTCAAGAGCTCTGTAATCCAGCCTTGAACTGCAGTGTCTTTTTGGAGACTTCGTAAAAAAAAAAAAAAATGCATTGTGATGACATTAAATGTTTTCTGTGATTATATATCTATTTTCCCACATTGAAAACAGTAATTATTGTTCCACATCCACTAGCAATTCATCGTGGCTTGGGTTGAGTCTGTCAACAAATCAGAGGCTATGTCCTGACTTGTCTTCCAATCAGAGGCTATGTCCTGACTTGTATGCCCATCAGAGGGTGTGTTCATGATCTGCTAACCAATCAAAGGCTGCAGTCCTAACTGTGTGGCAGCTCTGAGCTCAAAAGCATTGCGCAACAGTCACCTTATATGGTAATAATGTATAATGTGGTACTGCAACTGAATTATTTTTTAAAAATATATTATTTGCATTATAAAAACCCAAATGGCATCTCAGACCGTCTTGGTGGTCCTAGTGTTAAACTGGTGGAGCTACACAGTAGTAAAAGCTTGTATTAGTGTTGTCTGCAATGGTTATAGTGTTCTTTTATTTTCTTGTGTGCTTTGTATCAGGAATGTTTGAGTTACATTTTTGCTCACACATTTATAAGCCCTCTACACAGAGTACGAACACCAGTCAGTCATTAACACTGCCAGTATTCAGCACTGCACACATTCTCAGTCTGCTGCTTGTTGTGATATTATGGACTCGTCTTTTGTTTGCTTTTTCTTGAAATACAGCAGGTGAGTTTATGTAAAGTATGCAGCTGGATTTGTTTCCACATTCAGTAGGTTAAACCTGTTTGAAAACATTGGCTTTAAAAGTTGCTCTTTTGTCAGTGGGAAAAAGTTTGATGGCGAGATCTCACATAACACTCAGCAATTCAATCAAGATTAGTGTAAGCCTCCTATAAGCTTCAGTAATTAGTGCTCCTCCAAGCAAGGCGAGCTTACCACTCAGCTAAATAAGGGCTGCTGCACCAGGCTTAGGGTAATTGCCTTATTCTATAAATCTTCATTTCTCTTACAATTCATGCACTGCATGCAATTGAATAGGAATGTAACATCCATATATTGGCAGTGTTTTTTTCTGCATAGCTTTAATCTCAGGGTATCATGCTACATGAAGAGGAAAGGATACTGTGGTATGATTGTTGGCTGTGTATATATTTCTAGATATGAGAAGAGAAGGCACAGTGAGTTCCCACCTCCCTACCTACCCTTGGTGTTGTTTGTTGCAGATGTGTAAACAATGCATAGTAATTAGAATTATATTATTCTGTGTTTATATGCTGTCGCACATAATTAACACTAAAACAACACAGTCCTTGCCAAAAGTCCAACTGGAGTGATTGTTTACTGTGTGCGTGGTGCCAACATATGGCTCTGAAACAATGTTTCAGAGGTATTGCCTCCTAATATATATGCAGTTAATTATCGACACAAAAATACTGACAAGAATTAAATGGTGATAATTAAAGGATTTGATAATATACCTGTCCTCGGATGCAGACCCAAAGACTATGCATGCTGCAAATGGATTTAATCTCTTTATCACAAATGAAATTGGATTAAATAGTTTCACTGTCATTTTTGTGGGTTTGTGGAATGTCGCTTTCAAGCCTTGAGGTTGAAATTTGGAACTAGAAGTGACTATATTTGGACAAAAGGGCGGAGCTGGGGAAAAGGGAGGTCTCTTTAGCATAACAAACGCTAAGTTAGTAGCTAAAGCTAGCGCCAGCTAACTAGCTTGGCTAGCAACGTGCATCCTTAATTCACGGTAACAACTATGATATTAAATGGTAAATGGACTGTGCCTGTATAGCGCTTTTTTTTCAAAGCGCTTTAATACTGCATGTCATCATTCACCCATTCACACCCATTCATACACTGATGACAGGGTCTACCATGCAAGGCCACCTGCCCATCAGGACTCCAACTAACATTCACACCCATTCATACACCGCAGGAACAGCTTGCGGGAGAAACTTTATTCATGAATTGATGCTCCTCAGAGGATGACTAGATTTTAATTAACCAATAACCTTTCCATAACATTTAGCCCTGCTGTTAGTGGGGCCATTTATATAAGTCTGTAGTCACTGTGGTCTTTGTTTTATCCAATAGTTTTATAATATGGGGTGTAAATATGCCAATAGCACCAAAAGACCTGAATTAAAATGTAACACCTTCAGGATAAAGTTCTGCTGTTTGCAACAAAATTGAACGAGTGCTCAGAATGTTTTTATCTCCCTTATGCTTGCTCTTTTCTGTATTGCTCAAACTCACAGATGCTCGCCAACTCCATTAACTGAGGGTCTGTGTAGGTTTTGATAGTTTCTTTAGTGGCTTAGGTCTGGGGTGGCTTGTGTTGTAGTTTGGTCCTCCCTGCAGACTGGGGACTGCTCCGCTGAGAGAACTACTACCAGCTACGTAGTATCATGACGGTGATGGACAACGCAAGGGTGCTACTGTGAGGAACAAAGGTTTAGAAGTGTTTTTTAGTAGGATTTATAGCACCCCTAGAGGTGGATAGTAAAATGTTAGGAAGTATGTGGAATGCCACCTTATACTTGTAAAAAATGTCAAAGTATTTGGAACGTCACAAGAATACTTATCAAATGTATAATATGTTTACAATAGGTTTACCATAGAAGTGGTGAGCCATACAAGACAATCATTGAATGTATTAAACTGTGAAGAATAGCCAAGGGACAGACAGGGACTTTGAGACAGGCATTTCAGAGACCACCAGGACCAGAGGAGGAAGTAGAATCTGGGCCTAACAGAAGCACAGTGACGCGCAGAAGGAGCGACAGACCAGCGCCAATAGGTCACGTGAGGGCGGTCAGCTGACTGAAGCCAGGAGGAGTCAGCTGGATTTAAGCCAATTGTAACTGAGACAGACATTTTATGACTTTTACGGACTATGAAAGGAGATTCAAAGGAAGAACTCGTTCAGTTCATCACTTTTCATCCTGCAGGTATCAAACTTCCCGGTTGGAGCGCGTGTGGACTCTTTTCTGCGGATCATATTACTATCTATAGTGTAATTCAGATTGCAATTGTTAGCTTTGTGTAGTTTATTAAATATTGTTTTGATTTTGAACCGAATCAACTAATTTTTGGTGAGACCTTGCTGTCGAAAGTTTGCAGCAGCGAAGGTCCTGCGGCCTAGCAGCTTGGTGCGAGTTTCCAGGCCTTACACTACTCTTTTCCTCATTTCTGCCACTTTGAATTTAATCAAATAAACAAACTATAAAATGCACAGGAGACCTCGGGGCAGCTCTACTTATTTGTTTTTCCAAAATATAGTGTTTACTGATTTTTAGAATGTTTTTCTACGTTCCAGGTAGCCATTGGTTTACTATATGTACTTGCAATTGGCTAAATAGGTCATTTATCTGTTTCAGATTCATTTCAATCATTATTATTTCTGTGAAATAAAAAAATCAATATATGAGAAAAAGGAAATAAAATAAAATAAAATTGTGATTACAGTAAATTCCCAAATAGTGGCCAGGCTTTTATTCTGCTCAACTGCAGAGGGTACCAGGCCCTATTTCAGGCAGACCTATAATAAAGACCTATAATAATACTTTGAATTTCCTTTCAATTCCAACAAGGCTTTTATTATGGAAGTAAATGTCATCTTGTGGCACTTGTATGTTACTGCAAAATACAGTTTGGCTGGAACATGACCACACACACACCTAGAGTGAGTGAAAAAGACAGTAGCAGTAGATGGAAATGATTATATTGCTGAATATATTAAAGGGATGGAAATGTATTAGCTAGCATGCACATTATGTGACAGGCGCCAGAAGTGTTTCCACCCTTGGTTTTTTCTCACGGCGTATTTGAGGCTAACTTTTATTTGTTTGAGGCGACCGCGCCACCCCTGGCCATTATTTGGCTGGCTGCTTAAATTCCAGTGCTGTTCAAGATAATGACATAGACAGCAGTTTTGTTTTGTCATGCTTTGAACACGCTCGAATAGTATATTTATTGACTTTACTTTATTTTGTCAAAACGCAGATGGAAGTCCCTATGTATAGGATTGCAAATGTCTAACTGTTTATAACGTTTGCAAAGAGCAATGTACAAGGATATAGAATACTGAAATAAGAGACCAGAGAAGTAGGGAGGGCATGACACGCACACTAAAAACAACCCAAACACTACAACATGATGAATAAAGAAATAGTTGATTAATTTCATTTTTTTGTAAAAATTGGAACAGGCAAAATCACTGGCATAGTACTTTAAAGCAACATCATTTGCATGTTAATTAATGAATTTCTATGTTTAATGATAGCTGAAATAAACAAAAATCATAAAGCATGCCTTGCAGAGTTTAGGTGGTGTCTGTTCGTCTTCAGTCAGTGGACTCACTGTTGGTGACGGGGATGTATTTGTCCAACCCCTGGGTCCCTGTGTCACCGCCCTATTACATGCCAGCCCTGGTTTTGTTCCATTGCTTTCTGAATAGTGTTCTGGCTCCCCAGGGCTGTTGGATTGCTTGGTTATCACTGGGAGGAGATTATTTCTGTCTGGCATTCGGCGTGCCGTGGCAGTTATCCAGTGGGATGCTCACAGGGCTATTGTCTAAGGGCCTGGGGAGGAGACGGCTCCAACATCAAGACCGTGCCGAAAGGCAGGAGGGGGAAGGGAAGAGATGAACCGCTGAAGATGGATGGCCAACACCGCAGGTTTTTTTAATCGTTTTATACCGCATCACTTTGTACACAGTGCACTGAAAAGGGAGGCGTGTTATCCATTTTGCCTGGTACAGACGGGGTTTGTGGCTCATTCTGTGCAGAGCGGTGTAATACTACAAACGCTGCCTGTGGAAAGCCTTGAGAGGCAAGAGTATGGCTGGACCATTAAATAAACATTGGACAGCGAGTGTTGGCCCGCACCATGAAAAGACAGCCTGTCCTCTGCCTTGACCTATATTATATTGAGCATATATTTTAAACCACTTACAGACAGGACAGTAGCTTGTCAAAATTGGAGTGACAGTGTTAAAAAGATCTACATACTGCTGAAAATGCATATAAATATGCATCCAAGCAATGATGGTTTGAGTAGAGAGAGTACCATCATAATATTAAGCCTGGACCATCAACTAGCCCTGAAGATTTTCATACAAGTTTCACCCCATATTTATTCCCTGTACTGTACTATTCATGGACAGTGATGAATAAAATGTCCATCAACACTGAATGAGTATTCTTGTGTCTTCTGTTATGTCTATCGTTGGAGAACCAAACGTGGGGGTGTATGTATGTAACAGTGTGATTCATATATTCGGTCAACCTAAAATATGTGATCCCAGCCATACAAATTAGCATGACGCTGTGTCACGAGAGCCTATCAGCGTTGAGATTCTCCTCCTGTCGCCACTGATGTGCTGACGTTATTGAATCACTAATGTAGCTGTCTGTGGGCAACCAGAGCTCTACGATAGTACCTCATATTTGTACGGAGGCCAGACAAAACTTTATGTTTATCTAATGTCCACCAGGGGGCGACTCCTCTGGCTGTATAGAAGTCTATGAGAATATGACTCTACTTCTCTCTTGATTTATTACCTCAGTAAACATTGTAAACATGAGTTTATGGTCTCAATCTCTAGTTTCAAGTCTTTTTCAATACAGCATGATGTTCATTTAGTACATTATGGTCCATTTAGAGTCAAACAGACCATAAAGCAGGGTATGCTTTAGGGCGGGGCTACACAGTGATTGACACAGTGTTGTCCAGTCTGGGAGTTGTCTGCGTTTTTGTCTTACAATTTAACTTTAACTGAAAGTTAATTCTAACATTTTGGTTGCCTATAATATCGTATTCATGGTTCGGTTGTACTTAGCTCCACCCTCTCCTGTCACCTCTGGTTAACAAAAAACAAGATGTTCACGGCCAAAATGCTCTGACTGGGTCCACTTCTTGTATTCAGTCTGTGGTTTTAACCTGTGAATAAATCCTCCTTTCCAGTCGTGTCTTGCAGTGTGACACTGACCATCAAACATCACACTCAAAATGGCAGTAATAGGAGTCACCATTCCAGTGTTAAATTCCTGCACATCAGTCGAGTTTGAAAATTGGAAGTAGATCTGACTCAGGGACTCTGAGATGAATGGAATGCAACAGTAGACTGCACCAACTTTTCCCAGGATTGTTGCATTTTTCTACAAATAAACTTACGTCATGAGAAAATATAATAGGAAAGTTGCTAAAATTGCATACAATTTCAACACTATAGCGGCTTTAACTATACTGTATTGTCTTCCCGACCGCTGCAGGCAACATAAAACTATATACTGTCACAACTGTTAGTCTTTATGCTTAACTTGTTGAGATGTTTATATGATCTCATATAAGATTGAAGCAACGTTTTAATGATTTTCTTTTCATCGTTATAGATTTTGATATGGTTATGTGATTTCAAAGATCACATAATCTCTGTATCTGTCTGTATCACATTTGTTTAAATTCCACAACTCTGCGAGGATTGAATTGCCCGTCACCTTTAACTGAACAACTCCACATTCCTCAGAGGGGACACCAGGATGAGGCCTGACAGACCTTGTGTTGCCTCCTTAATACAGGCTACTGTGCCCTTGAATCCTGTCATGGATATTGATATTCACAAGGCTTCTTGATGCAGATTTAATGAGATACAACAGCAAACCATATTCAACAGTGTTCCTTAATTTGAGCCATAAATATATGACTCAAGTTTGGTAGGAAGTGAACAGGCGCTATTATTCATGTCAGGACTAAAGGATAGTAAACGCCGTGGCACACGGGGTGATAACAAGTCTAATTTATGCTGATGTTGTGCTAAAAACTATTTATGGAGGCTGTTAGTGATTGTCAGCTTTATATTGCTATCCCAGCAGCTATAAAAGAAAAAACTCAAAAAACCATTTAAGGTGAATGTCAGAAACAAACAGGGACATGTTACAAGCTGTAGTCCCAAGTCAGCAAAGTCTATTGTTTGTCTTGTATCATGTGAAGCAGCTCAGGCTCATTTCATTTCCTTTCTTCTCTAATCGTCAGTTCCATAGTGGGACCTTGGTGTCCAGATGGCCTGTCGTTTGATGACCCTCAGAAGGCTGGTTTTGAGGTTCGGTGGTCCTTTGAACAGTCCCCTTCTCTCAGGATCACTGTGGGAATGCATTAAAGGCCTGTTGTTCACTTTGCACACTTCTCAGATACTATCTAAAGGCTCGCTGCTCACTTCCTTAGATGAGATTCAAGTGACCTTGGAGAGCATTTTCTGTCTTAATGAACATCATCGGTATTCGTCCATGGCATGGCTTAGCAAGATTGATCTACAGCGGATTCCCTTGGTTTTTTCGCTAAGATCTGTGTATTTCAACAAGGGCTGTCCAAGGCCGCTGGATGGGGAGATGGACTTTGAAGTGAGGCTTAAGCTTACAGAGAGCGCAGCTGGATCCATAGTCTTCCCACATGTCCATCAGTAACCCCCTCATCCTCCTGAGCACCAGTCTTCAGTCCACAAGGGAAGCCCATGCCTGTTAAAAACTGTGAGCTGTGCACATTCCCTGCTTTTTATGCCCTCTTTTTTGATTCAAGTTACATCAGCATCCATTAAAGCACCTCAAGAGTATTACATACCATTTTTGCAAAGTATGTATTTCTCTTCTGCTTTAGCAATGCATTCTGATCTCTCTCTCTCTGCAGTGCATGCTGGGAGTGAGCATGTGTGAGTGAGTCGCTGAGCGAGTGGTTTTTCGACCTTTATTTTTTTGTTTTGTTGTGTAGCCGAGGGTTTATGTTGCGCCTATACTTTAGGATAATAATAAAATAACAAACACGGGGCTCCGTATTCGGCGCCCAGAATGGCAGCCACTTTATTCTTTCTCACACACTTTTTCAGAACCTCTTTCCTCTCTCTCTCCTTCCGTCTCCTTCACAATAAAAGCACACAACACATATACAGGAACCCTGCTTCTTAACATACTCAACATAATAGCTTACATACCTCCCCTCGTCCATAAAGAAACATCCCCGTTTCTAAACATTCTAAGTGCAAAAGAAAATCACATTTCCAATCCCCGTAACATGTCTCTATAACACGACATTTGGCAGTAAAGAACATTATACATCCTTCCATCACCCAACTGCACAGCCTCCAGAAAATATGCCCCACTAATCCCAATAGACACCAGATATAGCTGATACCCCATAGCGTTTGGACACACCAATATAAAGCATGTGCTGCTACAATGAAGAAACATGTTGACAGACATATTCACACATTTATCACTCAAAAATCAGTTAACGATAAGTGACAAAGTCCTCTAAATATGCTGGTTGTCTCACAACTCTCTTTGAACGAGTAACAGTCTGTTGTGGTTCACTGGTGCCCGTAACCAAAACAGTCTCTGTGCCACCAGTGAAATGTGGCTCCTCCCCCCCACAGTCCTCCTCTGGTGGCCCCTCGTCCTGCAGCGAAGGAGCATGGTGAGGAGAAGCTGGGAGACTACTTGAAGAACCAGCAGGCCGTAGCAAAGTGTAAGGTTTCAGTCTGTCATAATGAACAACCTGCTCCGGTCCGTGGAGGTCCAGAGGACTGCCAATGCGATAGATGAGTTCTGGTTCCCCTTGAGAGTCCAACACAGCCAGGACCCTGTAGGGCCCCTTCCAGTGTGGAGCAAGTTTCATGTGGTCCTCCGTAGGATTATGCAGCCATACGAGGTCTCCTTCTCGATACGGCTGATGACGTGCCGTTCCATCATCGTACAGTTTTTGTTTTTCATGGGCATCAGCGCCACACTGTCTGGCACCACAAAAAGCCATCTCCAGCCTTTCCGCCAGAGAAGTCACAAAGTCAGCATGAGAAAGAGGGAAGTCCAAGCGCACCATTTGCGATGGCACCAACACATCCACCGGGACACGAGCTTCCCGTCCATGAGTTAAGAAGTAAGGAAGTATGAACAGATGTGTTATAGGCAAAAGCCACCTGTTTCAGATACTCATCCCATTCACCTCCGCAAGCAAGCAGTGATTTGGCCAGTTGATCAATGAGAGTCCGATTAAATCTTTCGACCATGCCGTCAGATTTGGGATTATACGGCGTGGTGCGTGTTTTCTTAATCCCTAAAAGTTGACAGTCTTTGAACAACCCCAGCTTCAAACTGCCGGTCCTGGTCACTGTGAACCACTTCTGGAATGCCATGTACCAGCACAGAATCCTCAAACAGACACTGTGCTACTGATTGGGCCGTTTGATTAGGAAGAGCATACAGGTTTACAAACTTGGAAAAGTAGTCTTCTACTACTAACACATATCTGTTGCCCTTAGAAGTCACTGGTAATTCAAGAATGTCCATTGCCACTCTCTGGAATGGTCGAGTCGCTTGGGACCCACCCATTGGTGCTCGGTGCTTAGGCACAGGGGCTCTGCGGGTCTGACATAGTAGGCACTGCTCACACCACTGTCGAATGTCTTTGAACATAGAGGGCCAGTAACAGGTTTGCCTTGCTCATTCCCACACTCGTTCCGCTGAGAAGTGCGCCGACACAGGGCCTCCATGAAGATGATGCAGCACATCAGGGACAAGCGATGAAGGCACGACCACTTGATACTGAGCACCCCCAGTGAGGGAGGACGTCACTCTCCGGCAGAGTAGGCCATTCACCACAGAAAGACGAGGATATTCAGTCCATAACTTCCGCAGCCACCTGGAGCTGCCTCTCATCTGCCCCCGAGGTGGTCGAGAATCCCTCCAATCCAACACCGTAGCAATATCTGGGTCGGCTTGTTGCAATTCTTTCAGTCCAGTCCCATCATGTGAAAGTGCATGTATGAAAGACAGGTCACTTATCTCACTGTCCGGTTCCAACGGCTGCCCCCCTGTGATGAGGTCGGGAGGTTCGCCGCAGATGGCGGTGTCAACAGACTGACGGCTTGGGGAACACCTGACTCCCTGTCTGAGCCTACTGCATTCACCTGTGCGGCAACTTCTCGTGAGGCGTCATTCACCGTACCAGCCACAGGATCCTGTGGCCACCGTGAGAGAGCATCAGCATTAGTATGCCGTTTTCCATCCTTGTGTTGAATGACCCAGTTGAAAGGATCCAGCTCCAATATCCACCGTGCTCTTCTTCCAGTGGGATCTTTGTCAATAGACATGGTGCGAAGGCCCAACAGAGGCTTATGATCGGTTATAATGGTGAAGGCAACTGCTCCGATGTAATGTCTGAATTGGCGTACAGCCCACACTATAGCCCACAGTTCTCTGTCAAACGTGGACCAGCGCCTTTCGGTGGGAGTGAGCGACTGACTAGCATACACCACCACTCTCTCTAGTCCTTCCCTGTCTTGAGCCAACACGGCCCCCACTGCTTCCATGGAGGCATCTGTGTACACTTTAAAGGGGACGTTGAAGTCAGGCATAGTGACAATCGGGGCCTCTAAGAGCACCCCTTTAAGATACTCAAAGGCCTCATTACATTCAGTGGTCCATTGGAATGGTGTGCCTTTACACGTCAGGTGGTGCAGAGGTGCTGCACGCTTGGCAAAGTCCTTCACAAAACGTCTATAGTAAGAGCATAAACCCACAAACGCTCTCACTTCAGTTGGATTCCGTGGTGTAGGCCAAGTTCCTTTGTCACCGGTCCTGTTCGTGACTTTCATGGACAGGATATGTTGAAAAAATGTCTCTGTCCAAAAGCCTCCTGTAATTTCTCCTTTACTGCAGCATAGTCGGTCTGCACGGCCGCTGGCAGGCTATCCCACAGGAGAAAAGCAGCCTTGGTCAGCCGCGTTGGCAAGATCCTAGCCAGTTCGTAATGATAGTCACCTTCGTTGCCTCCTACCAGCGCCTTCACAGCTACTTCATACTGTCTGGCCCAGCAGGGAAAACTTTGCTTCTCCTCCCCGGCAAAGGGCGGTGGAAGTTCAATCCTGACATTGCTGGCGAACGGCCGCTCTCCGCACCGCACACTGTAGCCCAGCGGGTCATCTTCGTATTTCCACATTCTGTCGTTTTTGTTTTTTTCACTCTCTGTGCTTACTACGGCGATGAAACATGAGATGTCCCCACACAGACGCGGCACGGAATCTCCGACTCGTGCTAGCTGAACACTACAAGTTAAGCTAAGCGGGTGTTAGCAGTTAGCTAACGTTAGCTAACTAGCTCAAACTTCGGTGAGCTGTCTTCTTCACGAATCTGACGATGGGTCTTTTCAGTAGGGAAGCAATCCCACCGATGGCACCAATGTAGCCGAGGGTTTATGTTGCGCCTATACTTTAGGATAATAATAAAATAACAAACACGGGGCTCCGTATTCGGTGCCCAGAATGGCAGCCACTTTATTCTTTCTCACACACTTCTTCAGAACCTCTTTCCTCTCTCTCTCCTTCCGTCTCCTCCTTCACAATAAAAGCACACAACACATATACAGGAAGCCTGCTTCTTAACATACTCAACATAATATCTTACAGTTGGTTTTCACTTTAAGTTAGGTTTAATCTTTTTTGGGGAGTTTGGGTTGTTTGTTTGGTGTTTTTTCTCCTGCCGGTGTCTCGCCAGTCGGCGTCCTAAGACGCCATGGTAAATGGAGAAACTTTGTCCCACCTCACGCGAAAGCATGGCATTAAGATCAGCGCCGGCTTTCCGTGCAGCCTGGAGGACATTGGGCTGGCTGTGGGGGACATGGTCGGACACAGCAGCGTGAAGTCGGCCGCTCGGATGAACAGTGCCGTGGTCATTTTCCTGGACCAGGTGGAGAAGGTGAACCGAGTCATCGAGACGGGCCTCACGGTTAATAATATGTTTGTTAAGGTGTTGCCGCTGACGCAACCGGCCACAAAAGTGGTCTTATCTAATGTCCCTCCTTTCATCACTGACGAGTTTCTCAGCAGAGAACTCTCTAGACACGGAAAGGTGGTGTCACCGATCAAAAAGATCTTGTCTGGTTGTAAATCTCAGTTGCTGAAGCACGTAATGTCTCACCGCAGACACCTGTATATGATACTTAACAACCGGAATGAGGAGCTCAACCTCCGCTTCCACGTTAAGATAGATGATTATGATTACGTGATGGCCGGTTCTGGTGCCGCGGCATCTGAGCAGCCCATTGCGGTTCCACGGGCCGTGCTGTGCGTGACCTACACGGGGTGAGCATGAGTGATGTGCACGGTGTGAGTGATTGTGTCCAGGACAGTGAGGGAGAGGCTTTGGGTCAGGTGGGAGATGGTGAGGAGAAGGAAAGAAAACGGGTGAAAATAGTGGCAGTAAGAAACCTGTAGACATCACTGAGCACGGTAGTGGAACACAGGAGTCAGGTGAGGTGGAAGAAGTACAGGCGGGTGGAGAACTGAATACGGGGGATGAGCAGGTGGAAGAGGCTGAGATGGTGGAGGAGGAAGAGGGGGAGCAAAAATCTGTACTAAGAGGAAAAAAAAGAAACAAAACACAGGCAGTGAGACTGAAGCCAGTAAGGTTGGGGAGGACAAAGAGACAGGTAGGGGGCAGGCACAGTCTGATGATAGTGAGAGTGAGGGCTGTGTGTCAGACAGCAGCGATGTCCAGAGTTTTAATCTAACTAGCAGCCAGAAGGAAAAGCTCCACACTGCAGAGTTTATAAAAAGTAAAAAATAAGAGAAATTAAAAAATTGAAGAGTTTTTCCCAGATCTGGTTTTATTTTATACCTCAGCCAGACTCCACGTGAGCCAGAGGGAGGAGTCTGGCTTCACTGATCAGGAGGTTTTTAGATTGAAAAAACGTGTGCTGAAAGCTAAAAGAGCAATTAACGATGGTTATGGCAAAAACTCCAATGTGTGTTTTAATTAATTTATTGGTTTTCATTTTCGTTTTTACTTTTTTACTCACAATGGATACTTTCAGAGTAGGAAGCTTGAATGTAAATGGAGCCAGAGATGCTAAGAAGAGAGCATCTATTTATGAATTTAAAAAAATTAAACGTATTGATGTTCTCTTCTTACAAGAAACACACAGCGACAGCATGAGGCAGACTGGAGTGGGGAGGGGAGGTCCTCTTAAGTCACAACACAAACCTCAGTGGAGGGGTGGGCTTCCTCTTCTCCAGGTCCTTTACTCCAGTCTCACTGGAGGTCAAACACATCATCGAGGGGAGGTTGTTTTTAGTTAAGGCACGGTTTGACCTTTTTACTGCTGTTTTTATCAATGTGTATGCTCCAACAATCGGTGCAGAGAGGAAGCTGTTTTTACAAAAAGTTAATGATGTTTTAAATGGCTGTGCCTCGGAGAATTTTTTATTCTTAGGGGGGGATTTTAACTGTACTGAAGATGTGTCTATAGACCGCAACCACGCAGAGCCGCATCCAGCTTCACAGCATGTTCTGAGGCAGCTAGTCCATTCTCATGGCCTGGTGGATGTGTGGAGAAGGATGCATGCTGACTGCCGACAGTACACATGGTCTCACCTTAGAGCGGGTAGGATCTCCTCAGCCAGGTTAGACCGTATTTATGTTTTTAAGCACCATTTTAATATTTTTTAAATGTGTAGTATTGTACCTGCTGGTTTTACGGATCATTCTTTGCTTTTATGTAATGTGTTCATTAGAAACTTTTTGCCTAAAGGTGCGTACTGGCATTTTAATTCAGTCTTAACCTTTGATAAGAATTTTAGAGAGGTCCTTTTTTATTTCTGGGGTGTTTTTAGGCAGAGGAGTGATTTTAGCAGTCTTAGGCAGTGGTGGGACCATGGTAAGATTGAGATTAGGCTCCTTTGCCAGCGGCACACCTTCAACGTCACCCGAGACATCACCAGATCTATGAAGGACCTGGAGACTGATATAGTGGAACTAGAGAGTTTAAGCGAGTCCACAGGAGATCGAGGACATATTGAAGTCCTCAAGATAAAAAACAATGTCTTAGGCCGACCTGTTAGATGTTAAAGTTCAGGGTGCACTGGTCCGGTCCCGATTCCAGATGGACACTCCCTCTAGCTTCTTCTTCGGCCTGGAGAAGAAGAGTGGGCAGAGGAGGGTAATCCACTCACTTTTAGCAGACACAGGGCAGCCAGTTGTGGAACCAAGCCAGATCAGGAAGCGAGCTGTCACATTTTACTCCTCCCTGTATATCAGTGAGTACAGGGAGGAGGAAGCACTGATGGAGGGGTTCTGTGGCGAACTACCTCAGGTCTCTGAGGAGACAATCAAAGAGCTCAACAGGCCCATAAGCGTGCAGGAGTTGAAGGCCGCCCTGCAGGGCATGCAGGGACGGCGTGCTCCCGTCATCGACGGCCTCTCTGCAGAGTTTTATAAAGCTTTCTGGGATATATTTGCAAATTACATTTTAGATGTCTTGAATGAAAGTCTGGCCTCTGGTTCCATGCCGATGTCCTGCCGCAGAGCCGTAATAACGCTGCTGCCAAAAAAAGGAAACCTGCAGGACGTCGGAAATTGGCGTCCTGTGTCTCTACTGTGTGTGGATTACAAGCTTCTGTCCAAAGTCTTTGCCTCCAGGCTGAGGGAAGCTATGGAGTAGGTCATCCATCAGGACCAGACCTACAGTGTGCCCGGCAGGTCCATGGTAGACAATGTCTACCTCATTCGTGATGTTTTGGAGGTCTCCAGCTCTTTGGGTATTAACACTGGTCTGATTTCTCTAGATCAGGAAAAGGCTTTTGATCGCGTTGAACACAACTTCCTCTGCAAAGTTATGGGGAAGTTTGGGTTCAGCGCTGGCTTCATAGCTAAGATCAAAGTGTTGTACAGTGCGGTTGAGAGTGTGCTGAAGGTAAACGGCAGTCTGTGTGCTCCTTTTAGAGTGTGTAGAGGGGTCCGGCAGGGTTGTGCTCTGTCCGGGATGCTCTATGCACTCTCCCTGGAACCCCTCCTCATCAGAATACGCTCTAGCCTACAGGGTCTGGTTTTACCTGGTTTTAGTAGGAACATGATTTTATCAGCTTATGCAGATGACATCGTTGTTTTTATTAAGGACCAGAAAGATGCAGACCTTTTAACCAATATTGTGGAAGATTTTAACATAGCATCGGCAGCGAGGGTGAACTGGAAGAAAAGTGAAGCCCTCGCTGTCGGTGAATGGCGTGACGGTCTCCCAGTTCTTCCCCAGAGCCTGGTGTGGAAAAGAGACGGATTCAAATACCTGGGAATATATCTTGGACAATAAAACATAGTCCAGAGGAACTGGGAGGGCGTCACAGAGAAGATTGAGGGAAAACTTTCCAAATGGAAATGGCTGCTTCCTCAGATGTCTTTTAAAGGTGTTGACGGCTGCGCAGGTCAGGATATGAAAACACTGACAACCCAAACCTCTGCTGCCCCTCGACAGCAGAGCGAGCTGCTGGAAGCAGGAAACGCTGGCTACCCATATATGGTGAGTCCCCACCTTTTCTGCTCTCATACTCAGCAGAGTACTTCCGCGGCCACGGGCTAGAAGCAAGCGCCTCCTACTTCCACTTTCAGCGGAGGACAGGATATAAGCAGTGACATTTTGCTTTGTCTTCGGTTCAACTTTTGCTCTCTTGCATAAACTTTGGACTCCACACTGCAATAGGTTTTCCTATTTGTGGGTGTGTTTCACCCATCTATACACTTCTCTGAAGGTTTACCTTTGGTAGGAAGTATCTTAATTTCAACATAATACTGTGAAGGTATCCTTTGCTAGGTATTCTAAAACGATTCTCTAGAGGTATTTTGCCTTTGGTAGGAGTCTAAACTATCCATTTATTTCACAAAACATTGTATCGCCGGTTTCGCCGATTGTAATGTGATTTATTAATCTTTGTGTCATAACCTGTATCTTACTTTCATAAAATAAAACCAACAACCTCTGTAATACGAGGTTGGAAATCCAAATAAGAGGGGAGTCCTGTTTTAAAAGTACTTTTAAGTGCTTGGTCCACGGCATAACAAGGCGCAGAACGCTCCGGGTGGCCCTACTCACTGACGTCCCTGCAGAGAGTGACTCGGAGACTTCAGACTAAAAGACATAACAAGTAAGTGATCACAACCAGGTTGCTATTTGCGTATGGTAGATCCACCGGTCTTGTATACAATAACTATGGTAACGAGATAGGCCCCATTAAATAATTCGGCATATCTTATCCCATAGTGAAAGGACTTCATGAAGCTTAACCTGTCATCCCACTGCTTCACATAACGTAGCACATAACGGGAGCTAGTTGCTGGTAAAACAGCATAGACAGGTCGTATCCCGCTACAAAGGTATAGGGTATTGGTTTTAAACAATCTTATAGCATCCCAACTGTGGCACCGTCTAACCTGCCTAGACCCTCCCTCAGGCTTTCTAGCCCATATACGGAAGAGAATGGTCGATTTCTTTTGGGAGGGTCTACACTGGGTGCCACAAGGGGTGCTGTTTTAGCCAGAGAGGAGGGGGGACAGGGCCTCGTCCACCTGGCCAGCCGGACAGCCACTTTTAGACTTCAGTTTGTGCAAAAATACCTCACAAGTCCGGATGGTTTAGTGTGGAGAGATGTGGCCAGCTGCATTCTCAGACGTGCAGATAACCTGGGGCTGGATACTGCTCTGTTTTTAATTGTTGGAATGCTGTTAAGCATTCCAACTATTGTTATCCTATTCTTTATTGTTGGAATGCTGTTAAGCATTCCAACTATTGTTCTTCGAATCTTTATTGTTGGAATGCTGTTAAGCATTCCAACTATTGTTATCCTGTTTCTCTTTATTCAACTATTTCTTCCGTACGTATTTTGCTATCTATCTCCTTCCACATTTTTTAAGCTACAGAAACCGTTCAAATATCAAAATGTTCAGCTCTTTCAGCTCATGTGTGCTATGACTTTTCATATTCATAACCTTTAAACTTTATGAATTATTAAGCTTTTTGCATTTTTTTTTTTAGAATGGGTTTCTATGGAGAAAATGTTCAAATCCTCTTCAACTTTCAAATCCTTCTACTTCCTCATACTTTCAGCTACAGACACCATTTAAACTTTAAAATGTTGAGAAAACCCTGATCTATTGCCACCTTATTCAGCTTTGTGATATCTTTTATACTTTTTGAACTGCAGCAGTTTAACTTTTATGATTTTTTCAGCCCTTTTCTGCTTTTATAATGGGTGTGTATTGCGCAGCTTAGAGTGCGTGATGTCACCGCTAGAGTGAAGAGCAGCTTGAGATTCTTGTGAAAAAAACATTTGTCTTTTGCCACTGTGTCCACAATCTTCACTCTTCATGCATAATTTCTGCATGTAGAAGTAGCTAATCTTGTCCTTGTCGTAGACAAATGACTGTGGAATCCCACAGATTTACACATTTGGCACAGAAGCCTGTAGTTGAGCGGAAAACCAACTTTCTGCTCCATAGAGACCAATGTTAAATTTTGCTTCAAAAACATCTTCCACAGAACACGGGACCCCATTTCTAAATCGCCAGTTCAGCCACATTTTTTACACTACAGACACAATTTTTACAGGATCTGTTCTTCAACTCATCCTTCCTCTCATTTATTAATATCGGAGCAATAGGAGCTACGGTTATGGGAGTTTTGAGGATTTGTTTGAGAGGTGTTTCCCTGTTTAATCTCCATGAAAAGGCTGCAAGGACACAGGTGTTTCTGATGTAGCTAATTAGTGATGTTGATAAACACACAGACTCACAGACACACACACACGTGCTCCTCTATCTCTCTCTCTCTCTCTCTGTATGTCTCTCTCCCTCTATCTCTGTATGTCTCTCTCTCTCTCTGTGTCTCTCTCATACAGTCATTCAGATCTTACAGCTTTTTACAGGACTCCCCTCCCCCCACTCCATTTTAAAATAAAAGCCCCACAGAGTGAATTCTAACTGGAATGCTTGTGATGAAGCCTGTCATTTAATAACCTCTGTATGTGTTTCATACTTTCTGATTCTGTCTCCTACTCCTCTCTCCCCCACCCAGCCCCACCCTTTCAAAATAAAAGCCCTATGGATTAACTGTATTTAAACGATAACTAGTACTTATTCTAATGCCAGTAATACTTCTACTACTAATAATACTTCTACTACAACTACAACTTCTAGTACTACTACAAATATCACTACTGTTGACATTTTTTAAGCCACAGAAACCGTTCAAAAATCAAAATATTCAGCTCTTTCAGGAGAGGGATGATATGAATTTTGATATTTGTAATCTTTAAATTCTTTGAAATATTAAGCTATTTGCAATTTTCTTTTGAATGGGATCTCTATGGAGAAAATCTTCAAATCCTGTTAAACTTCTTCAACTTTCAAAGCCTTCTTCATACTTTCAGCTACATATGACTTCATATTTGTAATCTTTCAACTTTTTGAATTATTAAGCTTTTTGCAATTTTTTTAGAATTGGATATCTATTTTCAGCAATGTTTTTGAGATTCATTTCAGCTTTCAGCATTCCAACGCATTTTCAGCAGGAAATGCATTTTCTAGTTCAACTATTTCTTCCGTACGTATTTTGCTATCTATCTCCTTCCACATTTTTTAAGCTACAGAAACCGTTCGAATATCAAAATGTTCAGCTCTTTCAGCTCATGTGTGCTATGACTTTTCATATTCATAACCTTTAAACTTTATGAATTATTAAGCTTTTTGCATTTTTTTTTTTGAATGGGTTTCTATGGAGAAAATGTTCAAATCCTCTTCAACTTTCAAATCCTTCTACTTCCTCATACTTTCAGCTACAGACACCATTTAAACTTTAAAATGTTGAGAAAACCCTGATCTATTGCCACCTTATTCAGCTTTTTGATATCTTTTATACTTTTTGAACTGCAGCAGTTTAACTTTTATGATTTTTTCACTCCTTTTCTGCTTTTATAATGGGTGTGTATTGCGCAGCTTAGAGTGCGTGATGTCACCGCTAGAGTGAAGAGCAGCTTGAGATTCTTGTGAAAAAAACATTTGTCTTTTGCCACTGTGTCCACAATCTTCACTCTTCATGCATCATTTCTGGATGTAGAAGTAGCTAATCTTGTCCTTGTCGTAGACAAATGACTGTGGAATCCCACAGATTTACACATTTGACACAGAAGCCTGTAATTGAGAGGAAAACCAACTTTCTGCTCCATAGAGACCAATGTTAAATTTTGCTTCAAAAACATCTTCCACAGAACACGGTACCCCATTTCTAAATCGCCAGTTCAGCCACATTTTTTACACTACAGACACAATTTTTACAGGATCTGTTCTTCAACTCATCCTTCCTCTCATTTATTAATATCGGAGCAATAGGAGCTACGGTTATGGGAGTTTTGAGGATTTGTTTGAGAGGTGTTTCCCTGTTTAATCTCCATGAAAAGGCTGCAAGGACACAGGTGTTTCTGATTAAGCTCATTAGTGATGTTGATAAACACACAGACTCACAGACACATACACACGCACTCCTCTCTCTCTCTCTCTCTCTGTGTCTCTCTCTCATACAGTCATTCAGGTTCTTAGAGATCTTTAGAGGATCCCCCCCCCCACACACACACACCCCATTTTAAAATAAAAGCCCCACAGAATGAATTCTAACTGAAATGCTTATGATGAAGCCTGACATTTAATAACCTGTTTATGTTTATCTAACATTATGAGTCCATCTCCTCTCCCCCCCCCACACCCCATTTCAAAATAAAAGCCCCACAGAATGAATTCTAACTGAAATGCTTGTGATGAAGCCTGTCATTTAATAACCTGTTTGTGTTAATCTAACAATATGAGTCCATCTCCTCTCCCCTTCTCCCCCCCACACCCCATTTCAAAATAAAAGCCCCACAGAGTGAAATATAACTGAAATGCTTGTGATGAAGCCTGTCATTTAATAACCTCTGTTTATGTGTCAAACATTATGATTATGTCTCCTCTCCCCCCCACCCAGCCCCACCCTTTCAAAATAAAAGCCCCATGGATTAACTGTATGTAAACATTAAGCTCAAAATTAGACTTTTTCAAATACTGCCATTACTATTACTACTACTACTACTGTTATATTATATACTACGACCACTACTACAGCTATTACTACTACTACTTCTACTACTTCTTCTAAATACTAATACTTCTACTACTAATGATACTTCTACTACAACTACAACTTCTACGACTACTATTACAAATATCACTACTGCTACTACTTATTATAATGCTACTAATACTTCTACTACTAATAATACTTCTACTACAACTACAACTTCTAGTACTACTTCTACAAATATCACTACTGCTGACATTTTTTAAGCCACAGAAACCATTCGAATATCAAAATGTTCAGCTCTTTCAGGAGAGGGGTGATATGACTTTTCATATTTGTAATCTTTAAATTCTTTGAATTATTAAGCTATTTGCAATTTTCTTTTGAATGGGATCTCTATGGAGAAAATCTTCAAATCCTGTTAAACTTCTTCAACTTTCAAAGCCTTCTTCTTCTTATACTTTCAGCTACATATGACTTCATATTTATAATCTTTCAACTGTTTGAATTATTAAGCTTTTTGCAATTGTTTTTAAATTGGATATCTATTTTCAGCAATGTTTTTGAGATTCATTTCAGCTTTCAGCATTCCAACGCATTTTCAGCAGGAAATGCATTTTCTAGTTCAACTTCTTCAACTTCTTCAACTTCTATTTCTTCCGTACGTTTTTTGCTACTTAACTCCTTCCACATTTTTTAAGCTACAGAAACCGTTCAAATATCAAAATGTTCAGCTCATTCAGCTCATGTGTGCTATATCTTTTCATATTTCTAACCTGTAAACTTTTTGAATTATTAAGCTTTTTGCACATTTATTTTTGAATGGGTTTCTATGGAGAACATCTTCAAATTCTCTTCAACTTTAAAATCCTTCTACTTCCTCATACTTTCAGCTACAGACACCATTTCAACTTAAAAATGTTGAGAAAACCCTGATCTATTGCTGCATTATTCAGCTTTTTGATATCTTTTATACTTTTTGAACTGCAGCAGTTTAACTTTTATGATTTTTTCAGCCCTTTTCTGCTTTTATAATGGGTGTGTATTGCGCAGCTTAGAGTGCGTGATGTCACCGCTAGAGTGAAGAGCAGCTTGAGATTCTTGTGAAAAAAACATTTGTCTTTTGCCACTGTGTCCACAATCTTCACTCTTCATGCATCATTTCTGGATGTAGAAGTAGCTAATCTTGTCCTTGTCGTAGACAAATGACTGTGGAATCCCACAGATTTACACATTTGACACAGAAGCCTGTAATTGAGAGGAAAACCAACTTTCTGCTCCATAGAGACCAATGTTAAATTTTGCTTCAAAAACATCTTCCACAGAACACGGTACCCCATTTCTAAATCGCCAGTTCAGCCACATTTTTTACGCTACAGACACAATTTTTACAGGATCCGTTCTTCAACTCATCCTTCCTCTCATTTATTAATATCGGAGCAATAGGAGCTACGGTTATGGGAGTTTTGAGGATTTGTTTGAGAGGTGTTTCCCTGTTTTATCTCCATGAAAAGGCTGCAAGGACACAGGTGTTTCTGATTAAGCTCATTAGTGATGTTGATAAACACAGAGAGGCACTGGCACACTCAGATACACTCCTCCCCCTCTCTCTGTGTGTGTGTGTGTGTGTGTGTCTGTCTCTCTCTCTCTCTCTCTGTCTCTCTCTCATACAGTCATTCAGGTCTTAGAGATTTTAAGAGGACCCCCCCGCCCCACACACACACCCCATTTTAAAGTAAAGGCCCCCACAAAATGAATTCTAACTGAAATGCTTGTGATGAAGCCTGTCATTTAATAACCTGTTTATGTTTATCTAACATTATGATTCTGCATCCTCTCCCCCCCCCCCCCGCCCACACTCCATTTCAAAATAAAAGCCCCAAAGAGTGAATTCTAACTGAAATGCTTGTGGTGAAGCCCGTCATTTAATAAACTCTGTTTATGTGTCAAACATTACGATTATGTCTCCTCTCCCCCTCTCTCCCCCACCCAGCCCCACCCTTTCAAAATAAAAGCCTCATGGATTAACTATACGTTAAGCTCAAAATTAGGCTTTTTTGTTGAAATAATGAATGCTCTTACTAATACTGCGACAACTACTACTACTGCTGCTAATATTTATAGTATTACTACTGCTCCTACTACTACTACTACTACTGCTATTGCTGCTACTACCAGTACTAATACTACTACAGTTATTAGTACGACTGCTACTAGTACTACTACTACTGTTATTACTGCTACTTCAAATACTGCATTTACTATTACTACTGCTACTACTGTTATATTAAATACTACGACCACTACTACAGCTATTACTATGACTACTGATACTACTACTTCTACTACTTCTTCTAATTACTAATACTTCTACTACTAATGATACTTCTACTACAACTTCTACTAATACTACTCCTACAAATATCACTACTGCTACTACTAGTACTTATTCTAATGCCAGTAATACTTCTACTACTAATAATACTTCTACTACAACTACAACTTCTAGTACTACTACAAATATCACTACTGTTGACATTTTTTAAGCCACAGAAACTGTTTGAAAATCAAAATATTCAGCTCTTTCAGGAGAGGGGTGATATGAATTTTCATATTTGTAATCATTAAATTCTTTGAAATATTAAGCTATTTGCAATTTTCTTTTGAATGGGATCTCTATGGAGAAAATCTTCAAATCCTGTTAAACTTCTTCAACTTTCAAAGCCTTCTTCTCATACTTTCAGCTACATATGATTTCATATTTGTAATTTTTCAACTTTTTGAATTATTAAGCTTTTTGCAATTTTTTTAAGATTAATTTCAGCTTTCAGCATTCCAACGCATTTTCAGCAGGAAATGCATTTTCTAGTTCCTCCTTTTATTATATTTCTTCCGTCCCCTGTTTTTTGAAACTCTTCTGCTTCATTTTTTAAGCTACAGAAACCATTCAACTATCAAAATGTTCAGCTATTTCAGCTCATGTCTGCTATATCTTTTCATATTTCTAACCTTTAAACCTTTTGAATTATTAAGCTTTTTGCAACTTTTTTTTTGAATGGGATGTCTATGGAGAATATTTTCAAATCCTCTTAAACTTCTTCAACTTTCAAATCCTTCTACTTCCTCATACTTTACTTACTCTACTTCCTCTCTCTCTCTCTCTCTCTCTCTCATACAGTCATCCAGGTTCTTAGAGATCTTTAGAGGATCCCCCCCCCCACACACCCCATTTTAAAATAAAAGCCCCACAGAATGAATTCTAACTGAAATGCTTATGATGAAGCCTGACATTTAATAACCTGTTTGTGTTAATCTAACAATATGAGTCCATCTCCTCTCCCCTTCTCCCCCCCCACACCCCATTTCAAAATAAAAGCCCCACAGAGTGAAATATAACTGAAATGCTTGTGATGAAGCCTGTCATTTAATAACCTCTGTTTATGTCAAACATTATGATTATGTCTCCTCTCCCCCCCACCCAGCCCCACCCTTTCAAAATAAAAGCCCCATGGATTAACTGTATTTAAACATTAAGCTCAAAATTAGGCTTTTTTGTTGAAATAATGAATGCTCTTACGAATACTGCGACAACTACTACTACTGCTGCTAATATTTCTAGTATTACTACTACTACTTCTACTACAACTTTTGCTGTTGCTATTATTACTGTTAGAGCCAAAAATGGTATTATAAATACGACTGTATTTCTTTGTGTGTATATTGGGTGGCGCTGTATTCCTGTCCGGGGCTCGGGTATATAGGTCCTGAAATCGCTGTGTTTGTCAGGTGTTTGACCCCGGAAGGGCAAAAGGTTTTGACCGCGATACTCTACACATTTACTACATCGTGAGAAAGAGTGGCTTTCGTGTACATTGTTCCACGACGAAAATAAATGCACTATCGATCAGCAAACAAAGGTCTCTGTGATGTGTCAAAAGCACCACACCTCACAGATAGTTTAGCATAGCCTACAGCAAGCGCGTCAACCAGGCTACTCCGAGGGAGGAGCACCTCAGGAGCTTACAGCCACACGACTGGGCTTCTTTAACAATTACTACTGCTATTACTGATACCATCAATATTATTACTACCACTACTACTATTACTTATACTACAACTGCTACTACTACTACTGCTATTCATGCTACTACCAGTACTAATACTACTACAGCTATTAGTATGACTGCGACTAGTACTACTACTACTGTTATATTAAATACTATGACCACTACTACAGCTATTACTACTACTACTGATACTACTACTTCTACTACTTCTTCTAAAGTGTGATATACTAATAATTCTACTACTATTACAAATATCACTACTACTACTACTTATTCTAATGCTACTAATACTTCTACTAATAATACTTCTACTAGAACTACAACTTCTACAAATATCACTACTGCTGACATTTGTTAAGCTACAGAAACCGTACGAATATCAAAATGTTCAGCTCTTTCAGGAGAGGGGTGATATGACTTCATATTTGTAATCTTTCAACTTTTTGAATTATTAAACTTTTTGCAATTTTTTTTTAATTGGATATCTATTTTCAGCAATGTTTTCGCTATTCATTTCAGCATTCCAACGCATTTTCAGCAGGAAATGCATTTTCTAGTTGATTCTAGTGTTTTAAAGTTAAGTGGGCTGCCTCCGTTTTATCAGGGTGTTTTTAAGTCTTGGGCCCTTTTTACTCGTAAAAGGTGCAAACACATTGGTGAATTAGATGCTTTTAAACAGCGCTGGTGTTTTAATGAAATTGTTTGCTCCATGGTCAATGACGAGTTAATGTTTGCATAAGGTTTATAGTAGTATATATATATATATTATTTTTTTAAACAACCTGTGAATTTTATGCATTAGCACTTTATTTGAATTGTTGAAATTGTATAAATATGTAAATAAAGTGTTTTTGAAAAATCAAAAAAAAAATCTCTCTCTCTCTCTTTGAGAGCGTGGTGGTGGACAGCGTGGAGAGCGTTGCTAAATGTTTGATTTTTCTCAAAACTTTTCTTCAAATCTTTCTTCATAGTTCACTGTGTGATTGAGTTGTGGTGGTTTAAGGTTGTTGTCGGTGTGTTTTTGCAGACAGAGAACCGTGTTTCTTGTCGGGGACGCCGTCTATATCTTTGAGGCATGGAGTTCGTGTTCAGCCCGACCCGTGTGTCCGGGTAGAGGCGGTTCTCCTGGCTGTGGGAGAACGTGTGGGACATGCTAACTTGTCCTATGCCTCCAGGATGAACAGAGGTGTGCTGGTGTTTTTGAAAGAGGAACATTTTGTGGTGGATTTAATATCGAGCGGCGTCTCGCTGAACAGCGTGTATCTGCAGGTTTCCCCGCTCGCAGTGCCCTCCACCCGGGTTACCATCTCCGGTGTTCCCCGTTCATCCCCAACCAGGTGTTGGGGCGAGGGCTGCAGCGCTTCGGGAAGCTGGCGAGCAGCTTCAGGACTGTGGGTCTGGGTTGTAAAAACGATAAACTGAAACATGTCCAGTCCTTCAGGAGACAGGTGTTCATGTTCCTTACCTGTCCTTCACAGACGCTGGAGGTCTCCTTTAGAGTGAAACACAGGGAGGGACACTACATGGTGTACGCTAGCACAGGTAGCATCAGGTGCTTTGAGTGCGGGGAAGTGGGGCACAAGCGGACCGCTTGTCCTCACAGGCCGGCCGAAGAGCACCCCGAGCCGGGGGCCGTACCGGCGAAGGAGCTCGATCACACCGGGGCTCCGCTAAATGACGAGCCGGCGGAGGTCGCTGCTCCGCGGGGGGGGGGGGGTGACGACCCGCCGGAGGAGGAGGGGCATAGCGGGCAGACAGACAGTCAGGACGGGGAACAGAGAGCGGATTTAGGCGGAGACACAATTATTGATGAGAACTCAGCTGTTCTGAGTCTCACAACAGAGGGAAGGAAAGAAGTAGAGGGAAGGAAAGTAGTAGAAGGAAGGAAAGTAGTAGAGGAAAGGAAAGTAGCAGAGGAAAGTAGAAGAGGGAAGGAAAGAAGTAGAGGAAAGGGAAGTAGTAGAGGGAAGGAAAGTATCAGCGGAAGCACTGACAGCAGGAGAAGAGGAAGGTATGAGGGAAAGTGGAGGAGGCAGCAGTAATGGGCCGACAGCTGAAGCTGACCAAAGTCAGGCTGCTGGTCCAGAGGTGAGTGGGAGGGCTTGTGTTGTGGAGGAGGAGATGGAGTACGACTCTGACGGTCTCTCTGTCAGACTCACAGTGGAGGTCGGTACAAGCTGAGGGAAATTAATAACTTCGGAAAATCTGTAGAAGTTTTAGACTATTTTCCAGACGCAGACAAGTTTATTAAAAGTGTTTTGATGTGAGGTTGATGTGGATTCATTAGATGAAAAGAAACGTTTCCGTCTAAAGAAGCACGTGACGAGTCTCAGGAAGCTAAAGAAGAGAGATGAAGGGAAAGGTTCCAAAAGGTTAAGAACCTCTAAGTGAGTCTATGATGGATGTGATTCACTTAATCTTTCTGTTAGTGTTTCTTCTAGCTGTCTACATCACGGCTCTGTTTCTTTTCTCAGTGCACAAGGTGAGGGTTTGTTTTTTTAATATTGATGAGGTGACAGGAATGTCTATTGGATGGGAATGGCTGCTACCTCAGCTCTCTTACAGGGGGAGGGTCCTAATTGTCAATGACTTGGTTGCCTCAACCCTTTGGCACAGACTGGTAGTCCTATCTCCACCACAGGGCCTGATTAAAGAAATCCAGAGGGCAGTTGTGGACTTCTTCTGGTCAGGGCTTCACTGGCTGAGATCTGCGGTGCTGTACCTGCCGGTCCAGGAGGGAGGGCAGGGCCTGGTGGACATCACATCACACATTACAGCCTTCAGACAGCTCAGAGACTGCTGTACAGCTTCGGCCTGCCATGGAGTGATACGCCTGTGTGCTGCTGAGGAGGGCTGGACGCTTAGGTTGTGACACACACCTGTTCCTACTTAAGCCCCAGTCAGTGGTTCTAACTGGTCCCACACTGTTCTACCAGTCCGTCTTACAGACGTGGCAGGTTTTCACAGTCCCTCAGAGAGCTGTGACGACACCACTGATCAACATCCGGTCCAGCAGGCTGCTGCTCAGACTGGTGGAGGAGGTCTGTGCCTCCCTGCCAGAGGGAAGAGACCGTACACTATCTGAAGAATGGGACGAGGAGTGATGGTGTCGAGGTGGACCGAGTTGTTTGGCAGGGGATCCTAAATAAAGATACCTTGAAATCTCTCTCTCTCTCTTTCCGTTTCCGGTGAGTGTGGAGGCGAGACGGTGGAAGAGCGAGTGGCGCTAGATTTGAATGGTTTCTGATCTTCGGATCTTTAACTGTGTTTCTTCCTCTGTTGAGGCGGATGATCAAGTGAGTCTCTTGAACGGTTTTACTGCTTTGTGTGGTAAGTGATCGGGGCTCTGTCGAGGTGCGTTCGGGAGGAATGGCGTCCTCCAAGACGCCACCTCCGTCTTTCCGGCAGGGAGTGAGGATCGTCCCCCCGGATAACAGCGTGACGGTGGAGGAGGTGTTGCTGGCTGTCGGTGAGCAGGTGGGACATGATAAGCTCAGCATGAACAAAGCAGTGGTGGTGTTCCTGAAGCAAGAGCCTCTAGTCTACCAGCTGATCCAGGGTGTTCATCAGGGATGTATTTGTGCAGGTCTCCCCGCTGTCAGCTCCCTCCACGCGGATCACCGTGTCCGGTGTTCCGCCCTTTATCCAGAACAAGCTGTTGGAGAAAGAGCTCCGGAAGTTCGGGAAGTTTGCTAGCGGACTAAAAACAGTGAGTTTGGGATGTAAAGACCCTAAACTGAGGCACGTTCAGTCTCTGAGGCGGCAGCTGTTCATGTTTCTGGACTCACCGACTCAAACACTGGAGGTGTCCTTCAGAGTGAAGCACGGTGACGGCTCCTACATGGTGTACGCCAGCTCCGGACAGCTCGAGTGTGGGACACAAACGGTTTAACTGTCCGCACAGAAAGCAGGCCAGCTCTGCTGACACAGACACCGGAGCGGGAGCTACGCCCGCGGATGAAGAACCTGTGGCTGAACCGAAGGATGACGGACCAGTGGTCGAACCGGTGGTCGAACCGACGGCGGACGGACCTTGGATCAACTGTAAACGGAACTTAACAAGAAATAAAGATACTTTTAAAAATCAAAAAAATCTCTCTCTCTCTCTGGTAAATGGTAAACAGACTGTACTTGTACAGTATATTGCTTTTCTAGTCTTCCACCTAGTACCACCTGCCCATCATAACTATCTAACATTAATACCCATTCATACACCACAGGCACAGCCTAAGGGAGCAATTCGGGGTTAAGTGTCTTGCACAAGGAAACATGGACTAGCAGAGCTGGAGATCAAATCGCAGATCCTCGGATCCGCTCTACCACTAAGCCATAGTCGCCTCTATCTATCCATCCATCCATCAATCCATCCATTCATCCATTATCTCTTCTCCAAATCAGCTCTCGGACCTAGTTTGTAATTTACAAAACAATCGCATGCATTATATACTGTCTACATTCTCTTTCCCTCTCTCACTGTCTCTCTATCTCTTTCTAACAAGCACACACACACACACACAAAGAGTCGCTGCTCTTGAGTCTGCTTGTCACTTTGTCACATGTTGAGATCCATGTATGTTTCAGACCGTTTTAGTGACTTGCTGCTCAGAGTAAAAACACAGTCAGCTGCTCCTCCGGCAGCAGCGTCTCTCCTCTCTCTGCGCATAGGCAGGCCGGAGTGAGTTACTATGGATACGGGCATGGATGCCGCCAGGTCAGTTTGTCGAGGCTTAATCCTGAACGCCTTGACTGTAGCCCCGAATACATTTTAAATGTAAGAGGAGGTGAAGCTTGAGAAAAACCGTGTGTCGGTCTGGTGGTCAGCGCTGAGTGACACAAGTTACAGTAGAGGAGAAATGGCAGAGCGTACATATTGGTTATTCATATATGCTACTATAAATAGGGAGGATTTACAATTTTATAATCAGACTGATCATTTCTCATGAGCGCCACCTATTTTGTTAAGTCTACATTGGCCCTGCTCATGGAAATCAAGTGCCTGCCCACAGATGTATGTCTTCTGGGTGGTTGATTAATGCATATTTGCTCTTATACCAGCTCAAGAGTGGGTGTGGGTAATAAAAAACCTTGACCCACGCATCATTACTGCATGCTGCGTGTTAGGCACCTGCATGGGGATCGAAGGCTCTTTGATGACACCCAGAAACGTAAGACGAGAAGAGAAAATACAAAATACCTGTAGATACAGACACGACACACACTTCTGCTGGGTTATACATGATGGTTGAGAAGGTTGATGGTTGATATATATTTTTAGGAAAATGCTGCATATAAGACCTTTTACGAGTAACTTTCACGACTGCGATAGTAGTCTTTATTGTAATGACAATCAATCTTTGTCACCATGTTGAGATCCATGTGGAAGCAATAGATACGCTCTGAATTTCAAATGTAGCACCTTTAGCGCCTGTGTCCACATATCGCCTTTTTGGGCAGAAAACGCATATCACTGATAGACCAGCATCGCTCCTTTGCTTTTATTATCTATTTGGGCTACTATCCATTTGCCTGACATTGGTTTTATCACCATGAGCACCAAACGGAGGAGGTCTGCTTCATACTTTGTATCGATGAGCTTGTCACCTCTCAATCTGACAGCCGTGACGTTAGAGAAAGAAGAGACGAGGCGTACGATCACAACTCTACGCCAACATTCAGTGTCCATTTGGCAGATCTGCTCCCACAAATGGTTGATTTGGTCTTTGTCATGGGTAGTATCTGTCTGACAGAACACCCGCAAAGCAGCCGGCCCAGACTCTGTCTCTCCCTCCACCCTGAAGCAATGTGCTGATCAGCTGTCTCCAGTGTCTCCTTTACAGACATCTTCAACACCTCCCTGGAGACATGCCACGTACCAGCCTGCTTCAAGGCCTCCACCATCATCCCTGTCCCCAAAAAACCAAGGATCACAGGACTTAATGACTACAGGCTCGTCACCCTAACCTCTGTGGTCATGAAGTCTTTAGAGCGCCTTGTCCGGTCCCACCTCAAAACCCTCACCGACCCACTCCTGGATCCCCTTCAGTTCGCCTACAGAGCCAACAGGTCTGTAGACGACGCAGTCAACTTGGCCCTTCACGTCATTCGCCAGCATCTGGACTCCTCAGGAACCTACGCCAGGATCCTGTTTGTGACCTTCAGCTCTGCTTTCAATGCCACCATCCCATCTCTGCTGCAGGACAAGCTCTCTCAGCTGCACGTGCCTGACTCCACCTGCAAGTGGATCACAGACTTCCTGTCTGACAGGAAGCAGCACGTGAAGCTGGGAAAACACGTCTCAGCCTCTCGGACCATCAGCACCAGTTCCCTCCAAGACTGCATTCTTTCCCCTCTGCTCTTCTCCCTGTACACCAACAGCTGAACCTCCAGTCACCAGTCCGTCAAGCTCCTGAAGTTTGCGGATGACACCACCCTCATTGGACTCATCTCTGGTGGGGATGAGTTCGCCTACAGGTGGGAGATTGACCATCTGGTGACCTGGTGCGGTCTGAACAACTTGGTGCTCAATGCTCTAAAGACAGTGGAGATGGTTATGGATTTCAGGAAGAACATAGCCCCACCTGCTCCTATCACTGTGTGACTCCCCCATCGACGCTGTGGAGTCCTTCCGTTTCCTGGGCTCCACTATAACCCAGGACCTCAAGTGGGAGCTTAACATCAGCTCCATCACCAAGAAGGCTCAGCAGAGGATGTACTTCCTGAGGCAGCTGAAGAAATTCAATCTGCCAAAGACAATGATGGTGCACTTCTACACAGCCATCATTGAGTCCATCCTCTGCTCCTCCATCAAGGTCTGGTACGCTGCAGCCACTGCCAAGGACAAGGGCAGACTGCAGCGCATCATTCACTCTGCTGAGAGGGTGATTGGCTGCAATCTGCCGTCCATCCAACTAGGGCTGCAACGAATCGATAAAATTCGATTATTAAAATAGTTGGCAACGAATTTCATTGTCGATAAGTCGCGGAGATGTTTGAGTATAAAAAAAAAAAGTTGAGTTGAGCGCGGAGCAAAAAAAAAGAGCGGAGGTAGAGGAAAGACCATCGGAGAGACCCGTAACGTTGTTCTGAAACACATGAGTGTGTGTGTCTGTGAGAGTTTGAGTGTGTGCGTCTGTGAGTGTAGTGTAGAGAACAAGTTCTGACGTTCAAACAAATCCTGTTAAGTTTTCTGATATTTATTTATTGTTCTGACAGCTCAGGTCCCTTTAAACAAAAATATACATCTTTTTGTGCACTTTATTTAAAAAAAAGCCTATATATTTGGCAGATGTAAAGCATACATGTGTATTTTTTTTGTGTTAGTCCATTTTTTTTTATTATTACTTTAACAGCTCAGGGATGTTCAAGGAGCAACCTGTTTGTGCACTTTCTGAAGATTTTTTGCAGTGTGAATTTGCACTGTCAGTTCTGTTTTTGAATAAAGGGTTGGAAATTAATGCTTTTGTTTTGTTTTTTTATCCGATTCATCGAAAAAATAATCGCCAGATTAATCGATTATTAAAATAATCGTTAGTTGCAGCCCTACATCCAACACTTGTTCTCTTCAAGGACCCTGAAGCGTGCGAGAAAGATTGTAGCCGACCCCTCTCACCCTGGACATAAACTGTTAGAGCCCCTTCCATCTGGCAGGAGGCTGCAGTCCATCAGGACCAAGACCTCATGCCCACATGAACAGTTTTTTCCCATCCGCAGTTGGTTCATCAACAAAGCCCGGGACCCCCACTGACTCTGTCATCCCCAGGACAATTTCCTACCGGTCACTCCCCTGCACATCTCTTCTATGTGTAACCGGTTGTATATGGACCCAAATGCAACACACAAGATTCCAGGCATTGTTGGCTTTTATTACGAACTTGCAGGTACAGCAGCCAGAGTTAATCAGAGTCAGGAACAGAAGGCTGGTGGGTTTACCGGGAGTCAGGTGAGACGGGTAGAACAGGGGCAGGCAGGGTCGGTAACCGGAGATCAGTCTGTGATATAGTGCTGGAGAGTCTGGCATGGAAAAGCGAAGAACAATCTGGCAATGTGTCTCTGGGAGGCAAGAGTCTATATAGGGGCTTGATTAGTGATCAGAGACAGGTGAGTGAACAGGTGAAGGGAGTTAGGCTGACAAGTAGAGTGAGGAGGGTTTGGAGCTGAACTGTGACACTATGTTCCTATATTTATATACACTTGACACTTTTACATTACACTTACATTATACATTATACTTGTTTAAAGTACTCTTATGTTTGTCTGTGCACTATATTTTATCATTTATATTTTTTGCACTGTGTTGATTGTTTAATGTTATGCACTATCCACCATGTCAAATTCCTTGTACAGTGGGTACGGAAAGTATTCAGACCCCTTTAAATTTTTCACTCTTTGTTTCATTGCAGCCATTTGCTAAAATCAAAAAAGTTCCTTTTATTTCTCATTATTGTACACTCAGCACCCCATCTTGACAGAAAAAAACAAATGTAGAAATTTTTGCAAATTTATTAAAAAAGAAAAACTGAAATATCACATGGTCATAAGTATTCAGACCCTTTGGTCAGTATTGAGTAGAAGCACCCTTTTGAGCTAGTACAGCCATGAGTCTTCTTGGGAATGATGCAACACGTTTTTCACACCTGGATTTGGGGATCCTCTGCCATTCTTCCTTGCAGATCCTCTCCAGTTCCGTCAGGTTGGATGGTGAACGTTGGTGGACAGCCATTTTCAGGTCTCTCCAGAGATGCTCAATTGGGTTTAGGTCAGGTCTAGGAAGAGTTCTGGTTGTCCCAAACTTCTTCCATTTAAGGATTATGGAGGCCACTGTGCTCTTAGGAACCTTGAGTGCTGCAGAAATTCTTTTGTAACCTTGGCCAGATCTGTGCCTTGCCACAATTCTGTCTCTGAGCTCCTTGGGCAGTTCCTTCGACCTCATGATTCTCATTTGCTCTGACATGCACTGTGAGCTGTAAGGTCTTATATAGACAGGTGTGTGCCTTTCCTAATCAAGTCCAATCAGTTTAATTAAACACAGCTGGACTCCAATGAAGGAGTAGAACCATCTCAAGGAGGATCAGAAGAAATGGACAGCATGTGAGTTAAATATGAGTGTCACAGCAAAGGGTCTGAATACTTATGACCATGTGATATTTCAGTTTTTCTTTTTTAATAAATTTGTAAAAATTTCTACATTTCTGTTTTTTTCTGTCAAGATGGGGTGCTGAGTGTACATTAATGAGAAATAAAATGAACTTTTTTGATTTTAGCAAATGGCTGCAATGAAACAAAGAGTGAAAAATTTAAAGGGGTCTGAATACTTTCCGTACCCACTGTATGTGCAACATATCCTGGCAAATATACAGTTCTGATTCTGAAATATGAAGTTAGGGACAGACAGACAGCCAGAACATCATTCTCCTCCATTTACTACAGCGATGTCACCAGCGCTTCTCTGAAAACTTCAGAGATGTTTAACTTGAAGCGCTCAGAAAAAAGATGCTGGGTGCAGCACCGTTTTTCTCGTTGCTCAGAAAAAAGACGCTATGTGGACACAGGACCTTGGGGTGATTTTCCTTTAGATTCATGAGGCCCATAGTATACGCATGTCATGTTCTGACAAGAAATCAATAGCAGCTTTTGATTCTGGTTTGTAACTGACCCTCTATGGGATTAAAAAAATTGTTCGGTTGTTCTTACCGTGGAACCAGAATCCCCATTAAATCCTCAGCCTTTACAGCTTCCACCTTTCAATCAGCATGTGTGCTGATACAGGTGGATACTTTTATGCCTCTCCCTTGTGTTCAATAGAACAGAAGGCAGAATCCTATCTTAAAGCTTCTTTATTTGATTCATGCTGGTAGTACAGACAGGGTGTCTTGGCAGTCGCATAATAAAATCTAAACACCATCACGTTTATTTTGTCAGTCTGTGGCTCCCATGTAATCATATATTTTACAGTTGGGACCTTCATGATTACATTCCAGTCACCGAAGCAAGCAACTGCTTTCCTCAAACTTTAAAGAATGTTGAAGAACGCTTCCATGTTTTTACGTCATTTGAAGAAATGTTCATAAACCACAAAGACCATTCTATCCTACAAAAAAATATTCCCTCCACTGTACAGTGGAGTAGGATTGTGTACTGTGTCACCTAAATCAATCAAAGCAAAGCAGTTGTGTGACCATAACTGAATAAACAATAAGATTTGATCCATGCCTAGAGAACCAAGACGCTGCTTCTGACATTTGACATCTGTCAGACAGTATGGCACTTGATGTCGAGGATTCAATGATTTTGAGCAAATGTTTTAGTGCTTGATTCTGTTAACCATACTTTATAACTGGTTCAACAAAAAGCCCTTCTATTAGATAAACAGTGGAAAATTACAATTACCGTAGCATGACAGAACAGCTATCTAATGTAAGCTTACAAATGAAATCAGAGCATTCTTTCTTGCATGTGAAAAGACAGCAAAGCAAGGTTCATGGTCGATGCAAGCTGTGAATGGTGGTCCCACTATATCAATGGAGTATTTGTAGTTTAGCCTCTGCTTCATCCATAACATTAGACGGCTGTATGGTAAGTGTGCAGGATTGGCCTGAAGATGAGACTATTCTGCGCTATCAATGTATTTACTGAAGGTTTGCTGAAAAGATGATAACTGAGCTTTCTTTTTTTCCTTGCTTCATGTTGTCTCTACCGGCATCAGAAAGATGTACAGTAGAAAGCTCAACACAAGCAGCTTAAGCTGACGAATCACAGTTCTTACTGTCTCAACATTTCATTGCATTTTTGAATAGACAGCGTCAATGTGCACAGACTCCATAGTTCTTATGAACAACTATAAATGAAATGAAATTTAGTAACAAGTGTTTCACCCTGTCTCTGAATAAGTTTAAAATGTATCTGCATGTATCTTTTCTAGTGTTAACCACGTGTTTCAAACTGTTTAAAACTGCCACCATTCGGTCCAGAAGAAAATACACTTCCCTCGCAACATAAATCAGAGTTGTAGGGGAACGTAATTTTATAGGAGATGTGGTTAGCATAAGGGCCTCCGGGACAGTTAGTACACATCATGAACCATGCATAGACATAAAGTTGGATACAGCTGTTGGATTTAGGAAAAGGGAACAGGTTTATTTCCTCAGGCCCACTGAGTTCCTGGTTTCAGTCTGCTCCAGATCCTTTGGTAAGCAAGGACTAGTGGTCATTTTTAGTTGTAAAGAGAGAATAACTAAACTTGTAGTGAATGGTAGAATTGTCAACTTTTGTCTTCTGTAGAAACTTCTTTCACACCAACAATCCCCTCTATTTGTTCAGTCACTCTTACTTCAGTGTAGTGGCTCTTTCACAAACCTGTCACATCCAACATTTCATAGCTTCAGCTGTCAAAATAAAAACTACTGCAAGTTAATGTTTAACTTTGTTCTCATTAATTTAGATACTGTAGCCGTTTCTTTGTTGTAGTGGTATATCCTTTGTTCCCACATATCAGCAATACAATGTTAATATTATTATGCCAAAATTGAGAAAATAAGTCATAACTTATTAAGTGGCTGATTAAGTTTGTTACTAAAATTCTACCAAACCTACTCAAAAACGATGAGAATTGAGAATTTTTTTATAGAAGCATGAGTCAGTTACCATATATGTCTCAAGATGCAGCTGAATCAGAAAGGCCAGATTTAATGCTGGTTGCTTTGTTTCCAACAAAGCTATTATGAAAATGTTGTGTGGGATGTTGTTGAACTCGGCGACATCCTGCATATTGGCATCTGTCAAATGCTCTCTGTGAAGGTAGAAAAAAATGATACAAACTACATTGTGCCTGTGCAAAGTCTCCATCACAGCAAAGGTCAGACTGACATGCTAATCAGCCCAGCAGACCCGCTGTGGGCTGGGCCACTTAAAGACGGGCTTTGACATCCTTCTGAAGTCTGACTGTGTGTTGGATCTAAGGCATGCTGTCAGTTCACTGGTTGCACTGGTCTCTGGAGTAAAGCCAGTTTAAGCTTTGCTCCTATACCGACCTGTACTGACAGTATCTCTGAACTAATACCCATTCATTTCACCAGCTGACAAATCTTCCATAAATGGTGTTTCTGCTCCCTTAAAAGGAACTTGTGAAGGTGTATATTCAATATTTCTACTTCACAATTTCTTTTTTATAATTAGTGAATCATTTTGAGGTTTCTTCATTGCAACATTGTGCTTAGCAAAGAGGAAAGAGACAAATGATGATGACGATAAAGGTCCTTTTTAAAACCATCAGTGTACATCACCAGACATTGATTAAGATCAGAAAATGTCTGACAGTATCATAACAGTGAGTTGATTTATGGCCGCGTTAACGTGAACACAATGAAAATAAAGCCTCCCCATTTGAATGGTTCCATGTGGTGCTTATGATTTTACTTTTTTAATAAAATCTAAATCATGAAAAATACCTAAAGAAACCCCACAATTTCAGACCGAGGTATTGTGGGTAATGTAGGCGCTAGGTTTGGACAAAGAAGAAGAATGTGTGTAACAAGAAAAAGATGATGTCTCTGGTTCTGCTGCATCCATTTGATCCTGATCCTCTAATACCTTACAAGTGCAATGCTAGATCAGTTCTCTTTTTACAGAGTTGTGCACTTTGGAGTTTACTTCAAAACTCAGGTAACATGAAGAAATAGTCCCGCTTAAGAACTTCAGAAGTAGACAGCTTTGTCCAGTGGATGAACAGGATTTGGAGTCTATTTGTCAGAAGACATGTCAAGTTTACCTCAGTGTAAGCAGCGCCTGGTCAGGGTTTCCTAATCAGCCCGTTTCTGTCTCTGATGCTTTTGGCCCACTCTGATCTCATTTGCACTCCTAATCCATGTTTCCCGGAGATGGTGTGCTGACAAGGCGCATTGTTATAATGGTTCATGTACACAACCAAATGGAATCTCTCAAACATCCCTGACTTGGGGAGGGTGGGCTCCCCTGATAAGATTTGCTAGCAAGCTTCCCTGGAGATAATGGCTTTAATGCAGGATGTGAGTACTCACACAGCGGACACGAGTGTGGAGAGACTCCATCGTTTCCCCTTCAGCACTGAATTTACTCTGTGATTCCACACTCAAATGAATTCTGTTTGATGTAGAGTGTAATACATAGGTTATATCAGACTGATCGATGTAAGCATGCCTGTACTGATTGTCTATCCACACAGAACACCAGGCCGTTTGATGGGCGCTGAATAATTCAGTTTTGATACATGCATTTGTGTGCACAGTGTGTCCATGTGTGATTCTGAAATTCATGTCAGAGGAACTGCAGACAAGGACAGCAGATGTATAAAACATCAAACCAAAAAGTGTCATGTTTCTCTCATGTCGGGCTGCAGCAGCTTTGGCTTTGTTTTTCCTCAAGAATATGAAGCAAAATGGAAGATGACACCTAAACTCTGCCTGGAATTGATTAAGAGAGCTTTTGGTCAATAACTAAAATGAAAAGAAAAACAACTAAATTCCATTAACTCACAAAGGTAAGTTAATGAAGGAACAATTGCAGTGCCATTTTTAGTTGCAGTGCTACAACATCATGGAGAGTATCTTAATGCCTTCCGCTACTGAAAGCTATTGTTATACTGTTCCAGCATTTTGAATAATGCCATTATTTCCAAAACGTTTTTTTACCAATGGAGCAGTAATGAGAGAATTGGGTGTGTAGAGAAAGTGTAAAGTGTGGATGATGTTCTTCAGGAATACCAAAGATTTAATGCCGTTAACTTCTAAGTGTGTTCATCACATCCAGCAATATAGCTTTATAAGACAGACAATCCAAGGTCACTTTACACAGCGACAGGCCAGATGTGAAACTGCTGAACTACTTCTGTCACTGTGTGTACAACTGAGTGCAAAACCATAAGTAGTGTGCACCGTCGATCCGTCAAACCTCAGAGAGGAGACACGTAGAGCGAAGGAAAAAGAGAGTTATTGTCTAGTACATCAGTCAATCTCAGTCAAGTAGCCTGAACATCAGTGTTTGTTTGTGTGTTTGCACAAGCCTGAATTCTGTAAGTGGCTGAAATTGCGTAGCAGTTAGCTGCTAAGCTAGCGTGAGTAAAGATGCTTACTGCTCTGCTATGGGCTGCTAATTAAGTGCATTGATAGCATCGGCTGGCAGCAGTTTCTTAGCTTTTTAGTTAGCTTGTGTTACTGTTGGATAAGGTGATGGATAAAGATTTGAGTGTGAGCTAGGCCTAAAATGTTTATTTGTGTGTGTGTGTGTGTGTGTGTGTGTGTGTGTGTGTGTGTGTGTGTGTGTGTGTGTGTGTGTGTGTGTGTAAGCCCACGGTGGGGTTAGCATTTGTTCTGAGTTAGCTAGAGTTTGTTTCATATTATTTCAAAGTTTATTATTGTTAAAGGAATGAAGGAATACTTCATCCAGAAAATAACCTTGGTACCTTGAATTCTAAAGGAAAATGTGTTTCTCTCATGCCTCCACAGTGAAAAGAGACTCCAAAAACAGAACGCATTTTTGATGAATTGGAGTAGATAAGATCCACGTTTAACAACAGCAAAACTAAACCAAAACATTCATTTACAAACTCTTACACAACTGGTGCAGTATGATAGCTAGCTACAGGCACAGACAAAGAGAAAGCACGTATTGTTCCGAGCAGAATTCTCCAAAATGCGAGAGGGCGTACAAACAAAATGTACTGTGAAGAAGCTAAAAGACAAGTGTTACCGAAAAAACGCCATAAACCTTCACAATGCCGAGGAGGAATTGTAATTAACTGTAAACTCATATCTCATATTCATGGAGTACTTAACTGCCTTTCAACAAGCCCTGTAGATCCCTGTTGAGGTTGAATATCCTCTAAACAATTTGATTTGGCTGGAAAAGTATATACTCAAATGTAGATATTTAAGACATCCTGTTTCTAAACCAGTTATAAAACAGAGCATAGTCAACTTGAATTAATTGGTGATACTGGTACTGATTGGTTTGACAGATTCTTTATTTAGTTGTAAGGAATTATGAGTTCTACCAAAAACAGGTCAAACCTTTATGATAACTAGCTTAGCAAAAACAAACCAAAACATCCCACCCTTTTAGTCTAAAGTTAATTCCAGCAACTTAAGCAAAATATAGAGTGTTGTGGTGCTATTTGCTGTGATAGCGCTGGGCTTTGCTGTGATCTACTTGGTAGCAGGTCCGACCACGGCCAGCTTGAAACGGTCTCCCTCAATCAAAGCTGTGTCTCACACTAAACCGGTTGGCTGCTACGTTTCCACGACGACACTGTGGGTCAGGACTCCATGATCAACTGTCACCGTCGTATGAGGACAGTGAAGAGCAGCGGCCGTGGAAATGCTGATTTAAAAAATATTTATTATTTTTCTCTTTTGTAGATTTACTATTGCTTCTTAATAAAGCAAAAGTATTCTTCACCTGGTAGAGTACTCGTTTACTAAAACAATATAAATAGTGCAGTGTTTAGTCCAGTTTTTACAAGAGGTGACGGTGTAGATGCAGTGATGTATTTACTCTCTCTAAGCTCCTGCATACAGTCTGTCACACACTGAATGTGCATGTTTAAATGTGTTTTTGTATTTCAAGCTGCCACATTTGGCAACAGTAGTAGTGTTTGATAACATAACTCATGTGCAGGGTTTCACCAATCAGTGTACAGGGTTGGTTACCCTTTACTCCTTTTATTAGTCCACAGCTATCGGCCCATTTCCTTTTCTGTGTGCCTGACAGATACTGTTGAGCCACCTCCCATCAGAAAATTGAAATAAGATTTTCCTTTCACCACGAGAGTCCCATTTGTGTTGGGGATGATACACGTGGGTGCGTAGCACAGCAGCGGTGTTGTTGAAGATGTAGTCCTTTAATTAAAAGCCACTGTTATGTTTCTGTCTAGTGCTGTGAGTTTCTCTTTTTATCCAGAATACAATGCTACCGGACTTCTTCATCAGTTATCTCCTTACCAGCGAAAAGAAGAAATTGCTGTTATGGGAGCCCTTCCTCCCGCTCGGCTAAATCAAATTTGCGATGGAGTGAAGATGGGATTAAATCTGCTTTCAGTGGCCAGGCTCTTATTACCTAAGCAGGCAGTCGGCCACCTGACACGGCCAACAGGTGAAATGATTTACTCTTTGTTAATTGATTTCTCATTGACTGTAGTTAATAAGTGTGATCTTTTTTTGTAAACAGGCCGAGGCCGTGGTATTTGATTGTTGTGTGTGGATGTTTTATCAATAGAACAATAGAACGGGCTGCTTCATTATCGGCTACCTTGAAACCTGCTGTGACTGTGCTCCTTTGGCAGTGTGTTCATGAGCTTCTATCCTTATTTAGATATATTTGGCCATTCCTTTCCATACTTTACAGAACACATTCATGCTCCCCAGATGATAAACCCACATGTTTCTTTCTCCCAGGCTGTGTATATAACTAAGTAAGCTTTGACAAGAAAATGAGACGAATCATTATGAATAAACAGAGCATGAACAAACATGGAAGTGGGGGTCATTAAGGTTTTACCTGAATGTAATGTTTAATGAACTGCAACTTCGCTACAGATAAGACAAGTCAATTTGAATTTAACAACAATTGAATCATTTATATATTTGAATATATATTGCATATATTTAAATGGGGGAGGATTCTTCTTCGATAAAGGATAGACAAAATAGATGTCATTATGAGTACATTAAAGTCATGAAGGTTCCAGTGTGGCTCTAGAGCAGTGGTCACCAACCTTTTTAAGCCCAAGATCCCTGACCTCTGCCTTGGTGACAGGCAAGATCTACCTAATGAGGCGTTGAGAGAAAAATACTGTCCAGACTGTACTTACAACTTGAGGCTTTTTATTTGGCCTAATTGTAATTGAATGAAATCAAACACTTTGGTCCAGCTTTCAAATTGATGTGACCAAGAACACACTAAATGATTTAATTTCAGTGCAACATAAAAAGGAAATTATTTGTTAACCGCACACAATATGAACAATAAGAAACACATTTGCAATGAGCAGGCTGGATGAACTACTAATATTAACTGTTGTATTTATCAACTGAAGTTACAACACAACACTGACAACATTCTCAGTCAGTGCAACTAATGTAAGTGCAGTTCAGCTCTGTGTCCCATCACAATGCCATCAGAAGTCATGTGACTCAAGTCAGTGTGATGGCTGTGACTGAACACTGTCTGTGAGTGCCTTGTAGTTCGGCTCATAAGCACAGCCAGTCTGAGGCAGTCTGTGAGGTGTCTGTCAGTAAGCCGGCTCCTGTACTTTGATTTGGTGATTTTCATCTGTGAAAATGCCATTTCACAGATGTAAGTTGATCCAAAGTAGGCACTCACTTTTAGTGGACATGCGCTGAGGAGAGGAAACTTCTCTCTGCTGACAAGTCCCCAAAAGTCACTGTCCCTTGACCTGCCTTCAGCTCTATGTCATTTTGCATATCAACCATCTCCACTCCACCTGGCAAAGCAAATGCTTTCTGGAATTTGGCTGCAACCTCCTCTGTATCAATAGGCAGGAATGAGTTTGAAACAAATGCAGCAATATCCTCCATGACGTCTAACTCACCAAAACATCGACTGAACTCTGCTGCCAGTTTGTCCAGGTGCACACAGTCCTGCTCAGGGTGAAAATCACAATTGTCTTTGATGGACTGTAACATCCAGGTGTGTCCAGGTGTGTCAGCCTCCCTTTCTTAAGATGTTTGGTCCAGACACAGAGTTGAACGCATTCAACTGCGCTTATCATGTGGGGCAGGTGCCGGTCTTTTCCCTGGAGCTCGTTGTTGAGTGAGTTCAGTTTTGCCGTTAGGTCTGTCAGAAAACCCAGGTCCAGTAGCCACGCATCATCTGAGAGTTCCTCGTGCTCCTCGTTCCTTTTTGACAGAAACGCCTTTATCTCAGGCAGCAAGTCAACAAATCGCTGCAGCACTTTGCCGCGACTCAACCACCGGACATCATCATGCAGAAGCAGGTCTCCATACGCGGAATCGAGCTCATCCAATTACGCCTTGAATAAGCGATGCTGAAGCGCTTTTACTCAAATCGAGTTTACCACTTTGACCACCAGTGTCATTACATGAGAAAAGTCCACAACTTTCCCAGCCAAGGCTTGCTGATGAATCACACAGTGATACTTCATGAAGTCGGGGAAATCCAGATCATTACGGCACAGTGCTATAAAACCAGCGTGCACACCGCACATTGCCGGTGCCCCATCAGTAGTGATTGCCACCAGTTTATGAATGGGGATGTTATTTTCACGGACATAGCTTTTAAACACATTGTAAATATCCTCACCTCTCGTTCTCTGCTTTAAATGGAGAAGAGTGAGGAAGTCCTCCTTTGTTGTAAAGTCCTGGGAAGCCATTCTGACAAATACAACAAGCTGAGCTGTGTCCATTACATCCAGCGATTCATCAAACTGCTGAGTGACAAGTCCTTCAACACCTGTTGACCAACGTCCTCTGACAGTAACTCGACCCTTCGTGTCACTGTTGCAGGACCAAGCCGTACAGCACGGAATGCGGCTTTTATGTCCTGTTTGTTTTTGAAGTTGCTACAAACAGTCTCTGCGGTGACGGCCATTGCTTCCTTAAATAAATCCCCATCTGTAAAAGGCTTCTTGTGTTTAGCCAAAAGGTGGCTAACACGAAATTATGCTTCAGTTGCAGCCTTATTTTGAGAAGTGGGTTTTGTGAAAAGTGACTGCTGAGCCTTCAACTCCACTTTCAGCTCTTGAACTTTCTTGGCGCGGATTGCGCTCTTTGGTGGATAGCCGTCTTTGAATTTCTGGTGGTTAGTGTTGTGGTGCCACTCCAAATTCCCTCGCTTAGACAGTGCCTGTGACTGGTGGCACAACATACACACACACTTGTCTTTTACCAAGGTAAAAATAAATTCCTCCTCCATGGATTCCATTTGTAACTTGATGGCAGACCTAAATAAAACTTGATTGTTGTACATTTTGAGAAGAATTATGAAAAGTGACTCCTTCAAGTGTCTGTATCGTGAAGCAAGACATGCAGTAAGGTAAACGTACAATAAGGCAGATCGCTGCACGACAATCAGAATTCAACTTGTAAATAAAATAATCACACCAAAAATATATTTTGAGGGTTAACAATAAACAACAATGTCTACGCAATTACGAATTTTTTACTTTGTTCCAATCCGAAAAAATATCACTCAAAGTACGTACAGTATTATTTTCACTCATTGTGATACAGTGCTAAATACACCAATGGATTAATCCCAGCAGATGAGAGCTTGTTGTACTGAGAAAATCTGACATTATCTGTTTTCTATCTTTGTCACTTTTCTGATTTGTCTGCTAAGGGACAGAGCTGTGGTGTGTGTGTGTGTGTGTGTGTGTGTGTGTGTGTGTGTGTGTGTGTGTGTGTGTGTGCTCACACCTCTGTATACAAAACATTCTTGTGCATTTATTACCAGAGGAGGTGAAGTTAAACTTGTGTGTTGAGGGAACCTGTGCTGTGAAAAACAATTTGGAGTTAAAGCTGTGGGTGGCTGCCATTTACACCAGGCAGACTTATAATCAAGGTTACCCTCAGGCTTACAGTGTGTCAAGTCAAAGCAGCCGGGCTGCACACACTCTCACGGGAAACTTGGTGGGACCTGAAAGCAGCTCTGCATACAGCAGCAGTGGTGATATCGCTGCTGCGAATATAGTTTTTGGTAAGAAACTTGAAGATGTTAACAGCCACAATAACATAGATATTAGATGAATTAGATGACCTGTTTAACTCCCTAACACTAGCTCTAAGCTGCTTATAGTACATCATTAAAACTACTGATGCCACCAAAACACGTGTAAAGATACTGTGAGGAACTTTTAACTGTTCTGAAACAGTCTCAATAACAACAACAAAAAAAGTCTGGGCAAAATCATCATACCAGCCATTTTACACAATTATACACAGTTATACACAAACTAATTCAATAAACTAGAAGATTTATCACAAAATCATGGATTTTTCTCCAAAGATTGTGCACCCGATTTTCATCTTCCATCACAAAGCCGGCAGCGATCATGACAGATGGATACATAATTCCGCACTGCTCAATACCGAGTCGAATCACGGTCTCCAAATTCACCTCCGTCAAAACATTCAAAAGTTACATGAACAAAGCCAACAAACAACACACTGCTCCCCAGAAAAAAAATTGAAACGCAGCATACCTTTTGGTGATTTTCGTGCCGAAAAACGCAGGTAATCCATTGAAATCCGATGCAGCGAAAATAGACCCTCTCTCCACTCTCTCTCTGCATTGAAATTAACGTGCTGGGATCTTCTATATGGAAATGAACAGCATTTTTCTGCTGGACCAATGGATTTTACGCATAGGGGTTGTGCCAAGCATATCGAGATTTTGAGTGGCTAAAAGGCTGTCAATCTTCGAAATAACCCGCGTAGTGCTTTCGTTCAGTGTTGCCAACTCCTCAGTAAGGAAAGTAGCTATTGGCTGTCCTAAAAGTCGCTAGAAGTCGCTAAATGACGTCATCGCCAAATTTGCATAATTGTAATGAGCGCTGTAGGAGGAGGCGGGAACAGCGGCGGCTTTGCGCATGCGCGATTCATTTGCAGTCTGGACACGGAGAGTGTGGGTCTCCTCTTTCTGCAGCTGGGACTGCTGCGCGAGGGGCTTTCACGTCAGAGTCAAAACACCAGAAAAGTCTCCAACAATGGCAGAAAAAGTAGCTAGATTTGTCGCTAGTAGTTTTTGACAAAAAAAGTCGCCATGAGGGTTTGGAAAGTCGCCAGATTTAGCGAGAAAGTCGCCAAGTTGGCAACACTGCTTTCGTTACTCTCTTCCGCGTTCAACAAGGTGTCACATGATGAAATCCACCAATCACAGGCCTTACAAAGGCTTACATAGACACGGCCTGAGAGGAGATCTTTTTGTGGAGGAGAGACATGAGAGCTGAAAATGGCTGAAAATTATGCCAAACTGCTTTATTACGATGTATTGAACACTCTTAGTGATAAAGGAAGTGAATTTATAGTTAATATATAGTTATATAGTATATCAAATTAGAATAGAGCAGCGCAAAAGCTGGTTCCAAAAATGAGAATTCGGCTTGAAACTCTGTACTCAGACCTCATTTATGCTGGCCTGCTTCACTCAATCTAAGTAAAATTTGCTTGTAGAGACCACAAACATGTTGTGCTATGACTGTGGAGTATTTTTAGGCTTCAATCTGCATTATTTCAAATAAATATTTTCAATAAAAGTGCTTTTTTTCAGGTGAACCTGAAACTTTTCAATTTGAGCTGTGTGCCATCTTCATTCACTATTAACCAGTAACATATACACAATATTTACACATCTGAACAAGTCTCTCACAAGTTTTACCTGTATTATACCATCAAAATGATTGAAATAGACCTTGTAGTTTCAGATTTACAGTCTTTTAAGTATGGATATGCAATGTTTGAGCAGAGGCCTAAAAATAGGGCTAGGGTTTAAAAGGTTCGCGAGCGACTTTTGTTCGCGGAGTGACGTAAAAGCGCTCGTCAAAGTAAAATACGCGCGCAGCTGTTTGATTTTTGCACGCGCATGGATCTCATTTGCGCTTTCGGATTTTGACAGTGATTTGCCTTCATACAGCTGCATCAACACTCAATAACGTCATTTCGACGGAAATATGGCAGCGTCTTTTTCATTGTTTGTGCCATATGGTTTATACACACACATTTATACACATAGTTTATATGTGTATAAACACGCCGCGCCATCGCAAATTAGCATCACTCCAGTCTCATCGCGAATTTGTATGTAATCTACTCGCGCAAATAATTTGCGCCGCGTTTGGTGTGAACGCACCTTCAGGGTGCAGATCTCTGCCAGGTGTTTCTGCAATGACCACTCTGCTTTTATTGTAAAAGGTAAGAATGGAAGGAGTAAAGCGGTGGCGCTGCTGTTGTCATTGTGGGGGCAATAAGTGTATTTTCACAAACTGATAAATACAAATACAAAGTACTTTGTGGCTGCTTGTGTGGTGATGCTCTGCTCCCATTATTGTGGTCTGATGGGTCTCACACCTGGCGGAGATAATTAAAATCTATAACAGCATGGTTCACATTATAATGATGAGCAGGGTTGTAATGTCACCTCCAGTTAATGTAAAACCAAAGTATGCTACTTTTTTTCAAGGCCTTAAATTGTCTTATTTGGTCAACATGTATTATGGATTTAAAAATGAATGTTGTCTCTATGTGCACAGATGAGACAATCTTCTGATTGGTCAACACATGTTTCCAAGAGATGAGATACAATTTATGACAAATATATTACATTCTAAAAGGTATTAAAACATCTTACGAAACCAAAATCTAAACAGAACTAGTAATCCAAAATAAAACAAGCGTGTTCAGTCTTTCTACCTTTTTCAACTGTTTGTTGACTGTAAGGTTTAGAGATGCATCGATACATACCGGTAAATATACGGATACATACCGGTATCGTGGGTCACACGATACACACTGATATCGAGGGTCACACGGATACACACCGTATCTGGGGTCACACGATACACCCTGGTATCTTTTATTTTTGTCTTTTTATTTCTAATTTCCATAGCAAATGCTTCAAAGTGATAACTTGCGGTAATTTGTTGAGTTCACCACATTGTCTGTAACTTGTTAGCTTAATAACAAATCTCCGTGGAGTAACATACTAACCAAAAGCCAGCTAAAATAATAGTTTCTTTGCTTTGGCAGTTCCGGAGCTTGTTGCCACGAGGTGGGCTGTGAGAACCCTAATGTTCTCTTATATTACCAGCAGTGGTGGGCCGTCAGGGCCAGCAAGGCCTTCTCTACTGGCCTAAACAGAATCACAAAGTTATAGCTATTTTATAATCTAATATTTTTTCTACACTGCATGTTTTATAATTTATCAAATTATTTTTCCCATTATCTTATTTTCTCATTGCACAGCTACTGTCTTCCTCAGTTGCTGTTTCAGTGCAGCTTGTTTTAAGTAGAGTTTTTATCCAATCAGGTTTCACCTCTGTGTCTCTAGGTAAGAAGAGAGGCCCGAGGCCTGCAGACTCACAAGTGAATCCCTTTGCAGTTTAGGTGAATGGGGACGATATTGTTGATTGTCATAGTGTTCAACCAATCAGATCTTTAGTTTGACATGTTGGGCGTATTCTTTGACGTGCCAGAGCCTGCTAGCTGGCCTACAAGTACGTCAGCATTAATGGGCAGCTCAGTTTTCAGGTGCAGCGCTGCAGTGAGGTGCAGCGTGTGCTGTGATTGGTCAGTGGGCGAGCACGTGACTATTGGAAAACGAAACTTAAGCAGAGGCTTAGTCGGAGTAGTAAGAGTTCAAATTGAAAGATATGGAAGAAATTATGATATTTTTTGCATTTTGCTTGGTGTATATATATATATATTTTTTTTACCTAGCTTTGTTTTTTAACACTCAATGGCTGAAGGAGCAGAAATGGATTTGTGAGTTGGGATTTAACCGTGGCATTAAACTCTTTGTCAACAAAGAAAGGAGGTGGAGTTTGTCTTTAAGTGATCAGCATTTGGTAAGTCAACTGCGTTTGTTTTTTTACATCTAATATCTGAATGGCCCTCGAGTGTGTAGCAGAATGTATATTGCTGCAGGTCTGCTGTATTGATTTGTTGCTTTGTTGTCATATGAATAAATGTGACTGGTTCTTGTAAGTTTGTTGTTCTCATTGTGTTAATTATATAGATTTGGACTATATGCATTGTCCGTTAATTACGAAGCATACCGTCATGCGCGGAGTTATTGTTTGTTAAGCTAGTTTAGCGTAGCCTCTGTTATGTTCAAAATTTCTCAAACAAAAGGTAAAGGAAAAAGCCCCCCTCCTTGTTCAGAGGAGAAGAAGCATGCAGAGGAGAAGAGGCAGCCCCCCCCCCCCCCCCCCCCCCCCCGCTCTCTTTCTTCCATCATTAAGCAGGGCCGAATCAGCTGGTTGAAGTTTAGATCAAAAGGAATTTTATATACTAACAAAAGCAAATGCAGTTACAAACTGAATTACACTATCAATAGTAATATTTCATGAAATAGAGGCCCCATCTGCACCACACGACAGACTGGTGTGTCCCCCTCATGGTCCAGATGAGGTCTGATTATCTCTGGGGATTCACAGTTTCTTTGTCTCTCCAAAGTCTCTGAAATGTCTCATATTACACATTCCTTAGCCCATCGATCAGCTCAGTGATTGGCTGAACCCTTCGGACTTCAGTCAGCCACTTCCTTGACCAATTCACCCCCCTTCTTGAAGGCTGTGCTCAGAAACTAGCAACATCCCCCTCTCTCTGACTTTATGCGGTGTCATAAATTCTTTGGTTTCTCTCACAGTGCACAACAAATTCAGTAACTCTACCTTTAGTTTAAACCTTCTACAAGTAAACATATTGTAACACATAATATCCATCGCTAGGAACGCTTTAAAACTTAAATTCCTCACACCTCCCAGAACACACACGGTGCCTCAGCTGTCTTTTGTTGTGTTTTTTTTTGTTCTGGGTTGACAGGTCACAGCCCGTTGTCTCCTACGTGAGCGCAGTCCACTGACAACATTATATTTCCCACAATTTAAGCTTCTGCATTTTCCAAACGCACTAGTATTATTCAAAAGTATTGTTCGGTTCGTAAGCCTCGTACCGAACGGTTTAATATGAATACGTATATTGTTGCACCCCTAGAAACAAATAACCGTAGTTGTGGCGCCATCATGAGGTTATTAGGTGGTGTTTCAGCTGCAGGACAGCACTGAAGGCCCATGTATAAAATGCATGGCCTGCCACTGATTACCAGACAGGTATGCTGTCTCAGTGAGTAAACGGCTAGTTTACCCAAATTATTCGACTCACGTCGAATAATCAAGTGTGCCTGAATCATAACACAATGCAAGAGAGAGAACACAACTGCTACACTGGGCTGACATTTAAGGTGGACCAGATATATTTACATTTAATAGGCAAACCGCTCCTCTGAGTTATCCTCTGTTTTTTACATTTATTGGCGATAAAACTTAGCTGAATTTCAGGAGCAGGGCCACGCCTCCTCAGCCACTCCCCCGCTTCCGGCCACACTCCTATAAATACTTACCCACTCTAAGCCTCGGCTCGCTCGCGCTTTCCGCACTCGCAACCGGAACGCCACGCAGAGAAAACAAAAACAAAAAACCTTACCGCGCCTAAAACATGGACCTGCCGTCCATCAGGCCATCCGACGACGACGACCAGTTCGCCTCCCCAGAGGCCACCCGTACAGCCCAGGGAAGCACTCGACCTGCCGCCCACGAGACGCCGCCAACCGCCATCGAGAGGGTCCAGGCAGCTCAACGCAGCCAAACCCGCCGATCTCCACCACGCCGACCAGCTGCATCCACCCGCCAGAATCCGACAATACGAAGATTCAGACCCACGGCCGTCCTCCATTAACTCACATCTCGGTGGCAGAGGGAGACCTGCCACCTCCAGACGTAGACAACGGAAACGTAAATCCAGCTCTCTCCTTCGCTCGATCCAGACCCAGCTCGGGAACGAGCCTCCGACGACTCCGGCTACCCAGCACGCCGCGCTCAAAGACGCCGCCACCCTTACGCGCTCCAGCCAGGTCCCCCATCGAAGACGCACCAGCTGAGATCTCCAACTGGACCATAGTCCGCCTGCTAAGAGCATCGAAGCAACAAAGCAAAACCGTGCCAACTCCTCACAACTTTCCTAAAGTCACGTCAGGCTAAAAAACACAAACGTACATACATCCAAAACACACCGGCGTAACGGTAATGACTGTGACGCCACCACGCACCCCCAAGCTCTGCCCTCCAACCCACAAAGTTCCGGGTTGCCAGGTTGCAGCACGTCACCTCTCATCCCCCTCCACTATCTCAGGCAAACCCAACTTTCCATAGCGGCAACGAGATGCCGACTCTCTCTTCGTCCCTTCAATTTCCACAGTATTCCATCCCACCTCCTGGCCGGATTCACCTGCCTGTCCCTTCGCTGTTCCCTTACACTACCCTCCTTCTGCCTATACCCAGGCACTGGGTTGCCAGGTCTTCTTTCCTCTGCCCCCCTCTCTAAGCGCCAACGGAACGCAGCAATGCAACAACGAATCGCAGCAACGGAACACAACAACGAATCGCAGCAACGGATCACAGCAAGCAACAACGGAACGCAACAAAACAACGGAATGCAACAACGCAGCCACGGAACTGTGACGGCCCAGGGAGTGTCTATCTTTCAGTGTTCCTGGATCGTTAGAGAGCGACATCAGGAAGATTGAAGGCAGCTGGCCATGGCCTTCGCCCTACAAGACCCACCCCATCCGGAGGAAGTGCTGGCTTCTTCCCCTGACACACCTGGTGTGCTACACGGAGTGTCTGGCAGCAGCAGTTAAACCGTCTGGCATTCTGCAAGAATGCTCTTCTGTGTTGCACTTTGAAATATCCTGGCCTTTTGTTAATAAAGGTATTTCTTTGTTTAGCTCCGTGCCTGAGTTTTCGTGATGTTTTGCTATGGTTCTAGAGCCGGACCATAACACAACGCAACAACGCAGCCACGGAACGCAGCAACACAACAACACAGCCATGGAACGCAGCAGCCACGGAACGCAGCAGCCAAGGAATGCAGCAGCCACGCAACAACGCAGCCACGCAACGACGGAACTATGCAGCCACGCAACGCAGCAACTGAACGCAACAACGTATAGCAGCAACAACGGAACACAACAATGGAACGCAGCAACGCAAGGCAGCAACGGATCGCAGTAACGGATCACAGCAAGCAACAACGCATCGCAACAGCAATGCAGCGCAGCAACGCAACCACGCAGCAACGGAACGCAACAATGCAGCCACGGAATGCAACGACGCAGCCACGCAGCCACGTAACGCAGCCACATACTGCAACAACACATCGCAGCCACGGAACGCAGACACGCAACGACGCAGCGCAATGCAGCCACGCAACAACGGAACGCAGCAATGGAACGTAAAGCAACAACGGAATGCAGGACGCCGGTGACCCCCAGGCCGCCTACTTCCAGCAACCACATCAAGTTGCCGAAACACCTGACACTAGGATGCCAGCGCCCTCCGCTGCCTACCTCCAGCAAACACAGCAAGTTGCCTTAGCCGAGGCACCTGGCACCGAGATGCCAGTGCACCCCGCCGCCTACTTTCAGAAAACACAGCAAGTTGCTGTAACCGGGACACCTGGCACTGGGTGTTTCTGTAGCTCCTCACTTCCTTCACCTGTCCCTAATCAGTTCATTCAGTGCACCTGCCAGTCACACTCACCTCATCAGCACAACTCTCCTCACCTGTTCTAGTCACTATTTAAACCCCTGTCTTTCACTCACTCACTGCCAGGTCATTGTTTTGTTTCCTACCTACCCGCCCGTTTTGCTCATCCTGTTCCCGGTCTGTCTGCCCTGTTTTGCCCTGCCTTGTCCTGCCGGATTTCCCCCCCTTGTCTCGTCCTTGGATTACCTGTTTTGTTTCGTGAATTATTAAAACCCTTTTGTTCACTACTCTGACTGTCTGCGCCTAAGTCCTCAGCATGCCCCGTGACACCGGGATGCCAGTGCCCACCGCCCCCTACTTCCAGCAACCACAGCAAGTTGCTGTAGCCGAGACACCCGGCACCGGGATGCGAGTGCCCCACCCCGTCCACTTCCAGCAATGGACCCACACAATTGGTCAACACAAAGATGCCGCTCCCTCTTCTGTCTTTGGGGGGTTTCCACGACAGAAGATGTTTTGCCGTAGACCAGCCTCGGATCTCACAAGCAAATGCCAAGTTGTTTCCCCTCATGCTACGAAATCTGACCAATAGTAGCCGCAGCCACTACGTGGGGCCACTGACGGCCCAGCAAGTCCATCTCTTAAACTTCTGACAACATGGCAGTCGTTTACCCAATCATCAAATGACACTGCGACACCCGTCCGTCAAGGGTGCGTTCTCGATGCAGCTCACGTCTGGGCCACCGCAATGCCATGGCTTTCTCGTTTCTCATTCCAGAAGTTCAGAAGATCCACCCTCCTGCAGACACCCGTCCAACATCGGTTCCGCCATATCCAACGCCGTCTTTAAACCCATAAATCCTTACTTGATTTTGCCGACCATCAACCAGCAGAACTCCACTGTCGATAACCCATCTTCTCACGCCTACCAACTTTACACTCGCCAGCTCAAACGACCAGCGCACGGGCAGGCAACCTGCTCCTCAGGAGGACTTATTTTGGGGATCTGCAAGGCCCGGGAGCCGCAGTGGATCCTCAGCTAAGCCTCCCCCAAACTGCTGCTGGCTAAATCTCCATCAACCATTCCCCAACGCTCCAAATAATTGACGAAGGTTCGCCCTCGGCTGAGGTGGGGTCCTAGACAGTGAATTATATTTATTTCACTAGCTTAGGGCCCCACCTCGGCCGGAGCGAGCCTTCGTCGGTTGTTTGGAGAGTTGAGGAATGGATGGTGGAGGTTAGCCTGGATGAAGCGGTTTGGGGAAAGGCCAGGTTGAGGGTCCACTGCGGCTCCCGGACCTTGCAGACCCCCCGGTCCATATGGGAAAGTGGATGGTGACTATGGGGGAAGATAGCCTTTAGTGAAGTGGTTTAACGAGAGGGAGGGGGGGTGGGGTGCGAAAGGCGTGGCAAGCTGAGGTTTAGTGTCGGTGGGTATTTATAGGAGTGTGGCCAGAAGTGGGGGAGTGGCTGAGGTGTGGTCCTGCTCCTGAAATTCAGCTAAGTTTTATCTCCAATTCACTAGCTTAGGGCCCCACCTCGGCCGGAGCGAGCCTTCGTCGGTTGTTTGGAGAGTTTGAGGAATGGATGGTGGATAGACTGGATGAAGCGGTTTGGGGAAAGGCTAGGTTGAGCGTCCATGCGGCTCCCAGGCCTTGCAGACCCCCAAGAAGCCCTCCTAAGAAAGCAGGGCTGCCTGCCCGTTGCGCAGGTTGTTGAAGCTGTGGCGAGTGTAGAGTTGGTAGGCGTGGGAGGACCAGTGGCCCAAGGCTTTGATGAGGTGGTCTGGGACTCCTCTGCTCGACGCGGTAGTGGCGGCTCCTACAAGGAAGGAGTGGCCGGAGAAGGAGTCTGGATTGATCCCGGAGGCGATTAGGACTTCCCTGAAGCGTGAAAAGAACCAGGATCGGTTGGCGATGCGGCCCGTCTTGGTGGTGAACAGCGGTTCGTGGGGAGAGGTTTGCTGCATTTTCCTGAGTTGCAGGTAGTGCATGAGGGGTTCGTAGGGGCTCAGGTGTGAGTTTAGCTTGAAGTATAATACGGGGACTGGGTTACTTGTCTGGTTTGTTTTGCTCCTTTTGAGCAAATAGGCTAGGCAATCTTCGGAGACGGGATAAAGGTTGGATATGCAAGGGTGGAGGCTAGGGTTAAACTTGGCTGAATGGGACGTGAATTCTGAGCATCGCAGGAAGTCGAAGAAGGCGAGTAGGAACATGGATTCTAGGGTGCGTGCCAGGTGGATTTGGAAGGCGATCGGAGCGGAGGGTGGTGATGCAACGAGAAACGAGATCGGAGGTCAGCGGAAGACCGCGAGGAGTCGGTGGAGGCGTTCGGCGCTAGCTACCTTTAATGAGCAAGGACAACTGGGAGAACATTGTGGGGGAGCAGGGGGAGCCGGTGAGTAGTTTCCCGAAGAAGTTGATGCTGCTGAGGTACACCTTGATGGTGGATATCTTGATGCGGAGAGTTGAGTAGGCATAGTAGGTGAAGCTGCATAGGGAGGCCACATCGAAGGAAGGGAACGGGAGGTTAAACGCTGTATGGAAGGAGCGAAAAGAATTCCAGGCCGTCCAGTAGGTGGAGAGGGTGCCGGGGGCTAGGCTAGAGATGATGGCTTGTTGGGACAGGGAGACAAGTTATGCGATGGTCGGTTTCAGATGAGGTATATCGTGACAGAAAATGGTGGGACCGGGGTTGGGTTCTCCTCCGCATCTGGAGCTAAGGTTCTGAAGGTCTGGAAGGAAAAGCAATGACAGGGAGTCAGCGACAGAGTTATGGTGGCCGGGGACATGTTTAGCTCTGAGGATAAATCGGTGGGTGACCGACAGCCACATGAGATGGCGTATGAAGGGCATGATCGCGGGAGAGTTCGACCTGCCTTTGTTAATGACGTCGACTACGGCGATGTTATCTGAATGGACGAGTATAGATCTTTTCGACCACTCCTGCCCCCACAGGAGAGCGGCGATGACGACTGGATTTATTTCGTGGACCGCCGAAGATGAACGGAGGGGGTTTTGGAGGAAGTTGCGGAATTCGATGGGCCATTTGGCTGAAAACCATCGTCGGCCATGGTACCCCTCAGAACCGGCAGGAGGAGCTGCGTCGGTAAAGAGCTGAATGTCTTCTGGGTTGGAGAGTTGGTCGTCGTAAAAGAAGGTGATGCCGTTCCAGTTGGACAGGAGATGCTGCCACATCTGCATCTCTGCTCTGGGGGGGGGGGGGGGGGGTGTCCATGGGGACTGGATCGGTAAGTGAGGGTGTGGATGATGCGAGGGAGAGCAAGTGCGAAATAAAGGAGCGGCCCTGGGGAATAATGCGCAGGGCAAAGTTCAGGTGTCCCAAGAGGGAGAGCAGTTGTCGTTTGGTGCAGGAGGGAGTAAGGAGGAAGTTTTGTAGGAGTATGATGCGGTGGAGTTTCTCCGCCGGCAAGGAAGCTTGGAACTGAACAGTGTCGAGAGTAATCCCAAGGAACTCCAAGGTGTGTGAAGGGCCTTCTGTTTTCCCTTTGGAAAGAGGGACGCCGAGCTGAGCGAAGACTGATATTATGGTTGAAAGGCCGTGGGCTGGAGGTGATGAATGAGGAGTTATGACTAGGAAGTCGTCGAGCAGGTCGACCAGGTGGGGGATTTTGTGGTTGTTTGAGAGAATCCAACACAAGGCCTCTGATAGTGAGTCGAATAATTTGGGGCTGCTCTTGCAGCCAACGGTAAGTCTCACGGCAAAGTAGTTGGCGAGGCGTTTGGAAGGTTGTGAGGAGTTGAAACAGTTTCGCTTTATTGTTACGGCGATGGTGCGGAATCCCCTTCTCCTGTAGTGTTCTTAACAGGCGCACTACGGTCCAGTCGGAGATCCTGGGTGGTTCTTTTTCGATGGGGGACCTGGCCGGGGCGCGAGAGTCATGGTGGCGGCTTTGAACGTGACGTACTGGGAAGCTGGAGTTGTCGGAGGTTCGTTCCCGAGCGCTGTGTCTGGAGCGAGCGGAGGAGGAGGGAGGGGACTTTCGTTTTTCCGTTGTCTGCATCCGGGGGTGGCGGATCTCCCTCTGCTATGGAGACCTGGTTCACTGTAGGACGACTGTTGGTCTGAGTCTTCATATTGGCGGATTGAACGGAGAGAGGGATTCTGGCGGGTGGATGTGGCTGGTCGGCGTGATGGAGATCGGTGGGTTTGGCTGCGTTGGGCTGCCTAGACGCTCTCGATGGCGGTCGGCGGCGTCTCGTGGGCGTCAGGTGGAGTGCTTCCCCGGGATGTACGAGTGGCCTCTGGGGAGGCGAACTGGTCGTCGTCGTCGGAAGGCCTGGTAAATAGCAGGTCCATGTTGGCGAGGTGAGTTTTTTTTTTTTTTTTCTGCGTGGCGTTCCGGTTTGGTGCGAAAGGCGTGGCAAGCCGAGGTTTAGTGTTGGTGGGTAGTTAATAGTTATCCTCCTAACTACAAACGATGCAGTTTGTATCAGGAAAACACAAAGTGGAATGGTAAACTTTCAGCTGCTGTATCATGTTGTCTTTTGATGTATATTTAATTTGTTACAGTCAATTTTCAAAGTCATTGTTAGAACTCTAATGTTATTATTTAGTCCTCGGTCCTCTGTATCGACAAGTACCCAAATTTAACTAATTGTACTTGTAAAAAAGTGGTATCGGTGCATCCTTAGTAAGATGAGGTACAGTATTGGCATTTGTGTTTATATTCACTTTTGGAAATATATATCTTATCTGAGGATCTGATACAAGTGTCTGAAACACAAACATATGGCCATACTGACACCATGCACACATGAAATGGAGGGACAGGCCTAGTGATGGACAGGAGGCGGCACTTTGTTGTGTGCTCGCTTCTACAGTCACTTGACATTATAATCAGTGGTGTTGTTTGTTTAGAAACACAGTTTAAAAATCTAGTAGGGGAGAGTGGGGCACAACACATTTTGGTTTGGGCTAAATAATTAAATAGAATATTCGAGTTAGATTTCTCATGTTTTATCCAAGAAACAATTATGTCTTTGCTAGAACACTTGAATTTTGTTTCTATGACCTACCGTTTTTGTACAATTGCTCCGATGTGTTGGAAGTGAAATGTTACAGACGATTAGTTGTAACACTTGCTAGAAAAGTCTGTTTCAACACAATTTATTCAATACAATTGTATCTATATACAGTAGATAGATACTGTCTGCATTTATATCAAAGCAAAGTTAGTAATGTGCTTTAATGGGACATGAATGCATTGAGAAGAGGAGCTCAGTGTATTCTAGGAAGTCCTTTAGCAGTCTACACCTATATCACCATATCTAGGGGCTGGTTCAAGGCAAGCCTGAGCCAGCCCTGACTATAAGAGGAAAATCTTAAGCCTACTCTTAAATGTGGTGAATGTGTCTGGTCCCCGGACTGAAACTGGAAGCTGGTTCCACAAAAGAGGAGCTTGATAACTGAAGGCTTTGGCTCCCATCCTACTTTTTGAGACTGTAGGAACCACAAGTCACTCTGAATTTAGGGAGAGCAGCTCTCTAGTGGGGTAATATGGTACTATAAGCTCCTTAAGATATGATGGTGCCTGACCAATTAGGGCTTTGTAGGTGAGGAGAAGGATTTTAAATTATATTCTTGATTTTAGAGGAAGCCAGTGCAGAGAAGCTAATACAGGAGTAATATGATCTCCTTTCTTAGTTTTTGTTAGTACACGAGCTGCAGCATTCTGGATCAACTGGAGAGATTTAAGAGACATATTAGAGCAGCCTGATAATAAGGAATTCCAGTAATCTAGTCTAGGAGTAACAAATGCAACAAATATTTTAAATGGACTTATACTTGTATAGCACCTTTCTAGTCCTCCAACCACTCAAAGTGCTTTTTCATTCACCCACTCACACAGGCATGTGGGAGTTAAAGGACATATCCTGATCAAAGATAACTAGGAGATTCTTTACAGTGGTGCTGGATGCCAGGGTAGATATCGGAATACTAGTTCAGAGTGTATTACTTTGTAAAATATTACTGTCATAGATCTATATCTCTGTCGGCACTTTTGTAACTCACAATGAGCTGAAAATACTGTGCTTAAAATGCCACATTCTAGCATTTCAAAAAACATTTCAAAATATCATATAGTAACTGTGTTTGGTGTTATGTTGTAGTTACACCTTGGCTGTAATCCACACAGTGATCTGCCAAACAGCAACAACATCACTTCAGTACCAAGAAGAGTGTGCAAAGCTCTGTGTTTCTCAAAGATGCCTGGATCAACTCTGGATAATAGATTAATTTGTTGCCTCCAAGCAATAAACTATATACAAGTTCATGTCCAGTTTTGACCCGGTTGGGACGCCACCGCGATGACAAAATCTGTCCACAGACAGACAGACAGACTAGCAAAGTACTCAAACCCTCCTCTGTGGTAGTTCTCACTGCAGTAAATGGCTCCAGAAACACATTTTGCCATGATGACACACACACACACACACTGGAAACAATACCAGCGGTGCTGTCGTAACTGTTAACCACAAAGGTGTGATCTCATGGGCTCCTTATCAGGCCCCTCGGGAAGTGTCATCAAAAATCAAATACACAAACAATCGTGGCCACACACCACAGAGTGACACACTATAAGTCTAAATTTCAGATTAAAAGTTGATTTAATTACTTAGAATTACCCTGGCAGGCTCTCTCCACATTCAACTTTCATTCGAACAGTTTACAGCAGTTCAGATCACTGAAACATTTAAATCCCCAGGAAACAAACACAATGGCCCGACCCCGGTGTCCTCAGTGGGAGTTGTGGCCTGTGCTGGGAGCGTTCTCAATAAAAGAAAGAAATCAGTTTTGCTTTTGTAGCTGAAATGGCTGTTGGCATTTACAAATTGAAGGTGATAAAATCTGTGTAGAGTAAACACTAATTGGGTCATCTCTCCACGCAGTGAACTAATTGCAGCATTCTAGTTCTTAATTGTGGAATTGTCAGAGTGCATTTGGAATGCTAATGCGGGAGAGACAGCTGGTGAAAGAGTGTGTGGATGAGTCTTCTGGGACCAAATCCAAACTTACCCATGGCTCTCTCCCTCTCTCTGTGGTGGCTTAGCAGCTCAGGTAGAGAGCTGGGAGGGAGGAAGGAAGGAGTGTGCATGGTGCTGCGATTATCTCCAGGCTCCAGCCTTCCTCCTCTCTCTCTCCCGCTCTGCCTCGGTCAGACCACACAGCTCTCAGAGAGGGAGCCGTGTAATGGCGCCATTTAACCCCATTACAGAAAGTCACACGCACGTCTCAGAAAGAGGGGGATCCTCACCCAGTCATTAGGTGTAATTAAATCGGTTGTTGTAATGTGCCAAATGGTCATGCTCCACCCTCCAACCCCCCCGATCCTCACCTTCCTCAGACCAGAATCAGCATGCACTCATGTTTCAGGACTACCAACTCATTTGTTGTACTAGATAGATCGATACATAGATACGTAGATAGATACTTAAGAATAATATTAAATTAACTAATTAAACAATAGTGCAATGATTTAACAAACTACAGTGTAACGGTATTATAATTGTGTGATTGATTTGGCAAGAGGTGATTTATTGTACAGTCTTATTGCTGAGGGCAGGAATGATCTCCTGTATCTGTCCTTGTGACAGCGGAGCTGGATCAGTCTGTCCCTGTAGTAAGTGGTGGAGAGGGTGGTCCAGGTTATCCAATATGGATGATAGTTTCTTCAGTGTCCTCCTCTCCACCATCTCTTCCAGAATGTCCAGTTTGCAGCCAATGATGGAGCCGGCCTTCTTAACCAGTTTGTTAAGTCCCCTTATACACCCGACCACTGCAGAGTCATCAGAGAACTTATGGAGATGGTATGACCCCGAGCTCGTCCCTGTCCCCAGACCTGAAAGCTGCTTTCTTCTTATTAAGAATAACTTTCAGGTCACTGGTGATCCATGGCTTGTTAATGGGGAAGCAGTGTACAGTCCGGAATGGTATGGTGGTGTGTTCACAGAATTTGATGTATTCTGTGATGCAGTCCGTCATGCTGTTGATGTTCTCCCCATGTGGTCCACACAGCACATCCCAGTCCATAGACTCAAAGCAGTCCTGCAGGGCGTCTTTAGCCTCCTGTGACTGCCTCCTCACAGTCCTGGTGGTCACAGGCAGCCTCTGCACCAGAGGAACATACTTTGGGGTTAACAGGACCATGTTGTGATCAGACCTACCAAGGGGGGGGGGGGTAGTAGCACTGTATGCATGGCATTAGCATACAGAAGGTCCAGAGTTTTATTGTTCCTTGTGGGGCAGTCAACACACTGGTGGAAAGTTGGAAGGTCTCTATCCAGAGTGGTGTGGTTAAAGTCTCCAGTAATAGCCAAAAACGCACCAGGATGTTGACTCAGCAGTCCAGATACAGTGGAATGGATGGTGTTCACTGCTGCCTCTGCGTCAGCTGATGGAGGAACGTACACAGCCACAACAATGGCGGATGAGAACTCCCTCTGCAAATAATACGTATCCCCACGGCTAGAAGTTCAATGTCCGGGCTACAGAAACGTTCCTTCACACACACATGGCCGGGATTGCACCACCTCTCGTTCATAAACACAGCAATCCGCACTGTGGTCTGGGAAATGTGAGTGCAGCCATGTCTCAGTGAAACACAGGGTTAGCTGCACTTGCGGTATTCCCTCTGGGTCTTTACCAGCGCGCCAAGCTCATCCGTCTTATACTCCGTGGTTTTTGGAATTTTTATTGCAACACATTGTGCACTTGGTGCTGAGATTTAAAAGCTGTCAGAAAGAAGAAAACTAAAAGACCAAAAACAATATAGTTTTTCTATATTTATTTGACTAAAATGCAAAAATTATTATAATTATGCAGAGCCACATCTGTGTCTTAAATGCTGATTCGGGCATGCTGAATGTTACGTATACTTCTCAAGCACTAATGTCCGTCTTCCACTTTCACAAATGTAATATCCAGGATGCAACCTCCAGATCTGAAGAGTGAGGCCACTGTGTCTTAAACCTGCATTCTCTCTACTGTCCATCAGGGGGCGACTCCTCTGGTTGTATAGAAGTCTATGAGAAAATGACTCTACTTCTCTCTTGATTTATTCCCTCAGTAAACATTGTAAACATGAGTTTATGGTCTCAATCTCTAGTTTCAAGTCTTCTTCAATACAGCATGATGTTCATTTAGTACATTATGGTCCATTTACAGTCAAACAGACCAGTGGTTCTCAACTGGTCTGGCTGCGAGACCCACCATCACCCCTTAATGACAAGCCGCGACCCAAATTATATCTATATATTCAAGAAGTCTAAAATAAATTACGTAACAGAATTCATGTTAGAAAAGTTATTTTCATTGAATTGCCCTGCAGCTTTAAATTCAGTTCATTCAGGGTGAATTGAAAAAGCCACAATTTTATATTTTTCTCATCTTCTAAAAAGAGAAATTAGTGTTGGAAGAATTCACTTGTATGAGTCTGTCCAGTCAGAGTCTAATGACCCTGGTCTCTCTGGCCATTTTTGTCTTTTGAAAATCGTCCTATGATTTGACTTTCGCAACTCACACTTCAACGGTCCTGCTCTGCTCTCTATTTCCTCGTCTCTCCTCCGTGTGTCACGGTGTGTGTACATCTCACTCAAGTCAGGAAACTTGTCAGAATGCCCATATTTGATTGGCTGAGCTTTATCACGTGATGTGATTCACAACGCACTGGTCAGTGTTTTTCCTGCACCGCTGAACAAGTGCCGTAAATGATGGAATAATTCCGCTGCATAAAAAATCCAATTCAGAATAAAATCAGAACTTTTTTTTTTTTGGTCAGACAAAGGCCCGCGTCCCACTGAAAACAGGTCCGCGACCCACTTTTGGGTCGCGACCCACCAGTTGAGAATCACTGAAATAGACCATAAAGCAGGGTATGCTTTAGGGCAGGGCTACACAGTGATACGTCACTCCTCCTCACACTAAATATAATCACTCCCGTTCATTGGTTGCAAAAAGTCAAGAAGGCGACGTCCGTAATCCAAGATGGTGACAGCGAAAACGCCAAACTTGAGGCTTCAAAACCGCAGTCCGCAAACCAATGGGTGATGTCACAATGACCACGTCCACTTCTTGTAAACGGTAAACGGTTTACCGTTTATAATAATGCATGATTTTTGCGCTGCAGGGGGGTTACAAAGTAATGATAATATATTATCTATGGACATTGTCCGTTTTTAGACAAATAGCAACTCGCTAAAAAGCCGTAATGCTCTTTAGAGGTCAATGTGTATGTGGCACTCCTTATTGCTTAACTTTGATATATTTCCACATTTTGAAAGACAATTGTCTGGCAAGCTATGACACATATTCTAGTGAGTAAGGGCATGTGTGTTAGCCGTAACAATGGGCAGCATGGGTTGAAAAAAAAACCTCACACAAGTAACTTAGGATATGTTAAAAGGACAGAAGCCACCTCATTCTGCATAATATATCAGTAATGCAAGAACGTATGAAAACCCTGCTGTTTACCATCAAGATGTTCCAGACCTGGTGTGCACCAGTCTAATCCAGGAGTCGTCAACGTTTTTCAGGCCAAGGACCCCCAAACTGATAGAGAGATGGAGCAGGGACCCCCGACTATATATATTGTATAAAATTGTGTTTTATATTAAATGGGCCTAGTGCCATGTATAAACATACCTCTTTATTGTGCATTCAATACTAAGCTATTCAAATAATACACAGGTTCATATATTCATGTTTTTATTTTAAACATGTGCAAGGTACAGTGAGTAGAGGCCGTGACACTGCCATTTATAAACACACCTTGTCAGCTGATACCAATGCCATCCATCCATCCATCCATTTTCCTCCGCTTATCCGGGGTCGGGTCGCGGTGGCAACAGTAGTGTGATACCCCGGTAATTCGAGCACACTCTCCGGTCCCCCTTTTTGAAAACCAATGCCAATACCAACGCCAATATCAACATTGTCTGTCAATTGCATGATAATCATGCATACAAGCTATTCAAATTGATGTTTTCATTTTAAACATAAATGTGGAAACCAAAATGAGTGATGGCCCATTAGTGCCACTGCCATGCATAAACATACCTGTTATCTTGCATACAATACTGAACTATTAAAATAATGGACAGATTCATGTTTAGAGAAAAGAAAAAAAAAATGTTTTAAATAGTCTAATCAACCAAAAATTTCACAGACCCCCTGCAGTACCTCCGGGCCGCGGACCCCCTGTTGAAGACCTCTGGTCTAATCCATTTCAAGTGATCCTCTTTGTTATTATCAGTTGGGTTTTAGTATGAGGATTCTCATTTTCATGATACGACAGAGCCAGAAACAGAACGTGTTCAGAATGTGAGAGTTCAGCTCGTCTGTATGTCATGTGGTGGCAATAATCGCTTCTCTCAGCAGGATGTCAACCGTGTAACAGTTTGATGGAGGAGTTTGTCAGACGTGACACCATCTCTCTATCTTGGACATGGTCCAATAAGATGGATTCATCTCTCCACCACGGCAGAGTGTCACCAAGAGAAAAACAACTGCACACAATAAAGCCTATTTTCATAGTTCCTGTGATCACCACCTGATTGAAAGGAGAACCACAAGCTTCTTCTATCCACTTGATTCAGTGTCTCGTTCCTGCTTCATATTGCATTTTTTTCCGACCATTGCTTTAGTTCCTGAGATTGATCATTTTCAATAGCAAGGTCATATTTTGGTGAAATGTAGAGACAGAATTTGAGAGGCTGTCAAACATTGAAGGCTGTTTGAAAAATTGAAAATAGTTTTTTGAAACAGCGGTGGGAGGAAGTGAGAGGGTTTTTAATAATGTGTTGTTGTGCCCTTTAGCAGCTCTCATGCTGCGCATTTTACCTTTTAATTAAGCCACCATTAGTCACATTCATGCTTCCTTTTTAACAGCTTGAGTTAATAAAGATAACTGAACACTGACTCCTCATTGCCTCTAACAGTGTTGACACCAGTGACAGATTCTCTTATTGTCAGTGTAGTGTCTGCCTGGTGGCGGTTCACCAGGATCCTCATGAGTTTTGGGTGATTTTTGTCCACAAATGCTCGGGTTTTTGTTCCCCAACTTTTATAAACACTTAAAATAAATCAGTAAAACGAAACAAGGATATTTCCTTCTCAGATTGTTTTGATATGAAAGATGTTCACATGCTCGAAGACTTAAAAGTATCCAGTATTTCAAAAGATCTGACCCCTCAGATCTTGGGACCCGCTCCCTTACACATGCTTTTCCCTTATTTGCCTGATCAGACTTTTTTATGTCTGTGTGTGTCTTGGTCTGAATGCATTTTTTAACACGGTGAAGGTGCTGATAGATTAAGCAGGGCCATGTCCTCAAAGCTTTTTTTAAAGATTTACCATTATATGTCGTGCTTGTCTAAGTAACTGTACTGTTTATTTATAGTTTTGTAATTATAACATTTTTCATGGCATATTTCATTCCTATTCTCTTCGTAATGTTTTAGAATTACCTTCAGTCAAATCGGATCCTAATCAAATGAGAAATGTCAGTACGGTGGTTCACTGAGGGCCTCCAGCTGTACGTGGATGTGTGTGATGATCAGAATATTTGACCACCTGCTGTCTCTGCGGCTCATCCAGGCCTGTGAGTCAGTGGGACATGTTGACCCTGCGCTGTGGACAGCATCTCATCAAGGCCTCGGCTGTGTTCCTGCAGACGGAGCTGTCCTTCGCTCTGGTCAACAGGAAGCCTGTGGTGCCCGGACGTATCCTTTCATTACTTACAGGTGAAAGATGGGCCCGCTGAGTTTAGTACCGTCTGTGGGTTGAAGTGTGTGTAGGCAATTCAACCCCCCCGCCCCCGAGGCTTTTTGTTTGGTTTGAAACTGTAGATGGAGAGAAAGAGAAAAAGGAAACACACTAAGTATCTTTCCATTCAGATGTTTCTTCAAGCTGGTTTTTAATTCCCACCACAACAGTGACAACACAAATTCATGTAAAGTGCATATTTAATCCACACAACTGCAACTCACTATGATCCTCATGCAACCATTTGTCCTTTAGAATCAGAGTTTCTCAACCTCATAGTCAGGACCTCTCAAGCTTTTTGGCTACTATTCATTCAGGGTCACACAACATCATTACATCACATGTTTTCATTTACAAGATTCTTTCAGGTGAAGGAATATTCCTGATCATTTCAAGACCTACTATGAATTCAATTCACAGGTTCACTCTTACTCAACTCGTCAATCTTCACATCTTCATCCTCCTAAATTACTGACTGGCAGAGGTCAACTTTCAATAAGATTTAGGGGAACCAAATTATGGAATGACTTTTCCCACCTAACAAAAAAATGTCCCTCTATAAAATGTTTCAAAAGGTGCCTAAAAGAACATCTAATTGCTGTTTTGTAACAGTTGTTTTTTTATGTATTAGTGTTCATGTCTTTCTTGTTTTAGCTGTTATATTACATTTATAGTTGTTTCACTCATAGGGACTTGTAGCATTACCATTGCTTATGAGTTACTGCAGGTGTATAAACCAACATCCCTGAACAAACACAAGCCCATGCTTACTCTCACATGCACACACATGCTCGCACACACTCCACACAATTACATTATTTTTTTCTTTTTCTTTTCTTTCTTTCGTTGGTTGTTTTGTTATAATGTAATGTCTTATGCATATTTAATTTTATCTTTGTAAAATTTTAATATTATATAGGTGGAAGCTTAAAATAAGCCCAGTTGGCTTTCTGTCTCTTCCTGCACTCTGATATTCATTTATCTCTGTTATGTTTGATTATTTTTAATTTTATTGTTTGAATTGTGCAAAATAAAAAAAATCATAAATTGTTTTTCTTTTTTAAATCACAAAGAGGGATGAGTTATTATTTGTTTCAATGCAGAGGAATGCCTGATCAATATCTGGCATATGAAGTGTAACACAAACTATAGAGAAAAGAACAAACCATAAACAAGCTTAAACATCTTAATGAGCTACTAATCTATGCTCAAACCACCTAACATTAAGTAATGGTCCGGTAAATCACAAAATGTAATACTTCAATGTTATCTTACTTTGCAAGCTTAAATATACTCAGTAGTTAACGGGCTTCATCCTTTATGTTCAAGCAGACTTACTTATATAGTTTTGTTTTAGCTCTTAAAGCTTGTTATTTCACCTGACTCTTAATGTGAAAAGTATAAAATCTAATAAGGTTTACAACCAATGAATGTGACTTTAATCTCAAGTATGTAGCGATAGCTGTTACTTATTGTACAATACTGAAAACAAATCCTCCTTTAGCTTTCTTTACTGTATCAGTTTGAAAATGTGCCAGTGGAGCTTTGGAACAGGTCCAGCTGAGGTTGAGAAACCCTGTTTCAAAAGAACATTCATGTCAATGGCTGAATGCCACATCTGTATGCAGCTGTTGAACAGCACGATGGTCATTACTGTACATGAAGCCCTTACACAGACGTCAGGGTGAGCTCTGCTTTTTGCTGGCATCGTGAATCAGCCTAATTCCACTAATAACTGTGTGGCTCTATAGCACACATGAGGCTGTGTTTGAAAAAGGAGTGGATGGTTCTACATCACATGTCACTACGTTGGTCATAGGAGAATTTTGAATATTGCGTCATTCTCAAGTTCGTAGAATTGCTGTATTATCTTTGATTTTGCTCTTTGAGTGGACAGCAGTATTTTCCCCCCACACAGCTGTCCTAATTGCAGGAGTGTGCCCATGCATTTTTGAAATACATTTATTGATTCACAGCTGTTTGTTAAAGTGTTGAAAGATTTAAGTCTGCTGAACCTCTGACATAGCTAGGGGTGGTCCGGTGTGGGCACATCCAGCAGCGAGGCAGCATGCCGTCACAGTGACCAGTGTGCAGGAGGAGCTGGTTGGCAGGCCAACATTGTGAGTTTGCAGTTACTCTGCAACAAGTGATTTGATGTTATTTATTTTCACTAAGGGACTGAAAGTAGCCAAGGTTGATAAAATGATCTTTAGTGTGTGTCTTTGTTTCGCCTATTAAATATTGCTTCATTCTCTAATCATTTCAATCACTTCTGTTCTGCCGTTGTTTGAGTGATTAACAGTGCTTTAAAAATACATGAAATAGTGGATGTGACTGGGAATAACCAGTGAATAAAAATAGTGTTTCTTTTAGAGATGATGGATTCAAAGCAGCAGAGTATGACATGATTCTGTTGTACTGATGGATACAATATACTGTAGCTGTAAAACAAGAGGAACTGTTAAAGCTTGTTTTGGATGGATGGCTGGTTCTCTCTGCAGTAGAGATAAATACACTATTTGAGAATTCACATTTTTTCATTCATTGCAGACCAAGCTAAGACGTGTAGAGACCGTGAGCCTGGCCTGTAGCTACAGGGAGTGACAGCTGAGCAAAAAGGCCTGAGGGTTCAAAGGGTTAATGGAGGTTTCAATACCACAGCATCACGCCTTAATTAACATCAGAGCATTTCAATTTCCTCTGCTGTGTCTCTTTGTCTATTCTGCATTGCCGTCACTAAATTCATTTTAGAAACATGTAGCCGTCCCTGACAGTGATCTGCAGTCTCCGTCTTTCACAGTCAATATCTGTCTCATTGTTTCTCTCTGACTTGACTTGAACATTCGCTGCTCAATGGAGCACTTCCCGAAAGCCGCCTGTTGTTGCCTGGCAACAGATGCTGTCTTTGCTGAGTGAAAATGACCTTGACATAAAGGCTATACGAGCGGATGTACACACACATACGCACAGACACACATGAAGTTGGTAGACCATAACAACAGCCTGTCACTGTGCACAACTGTTTGCTTTCAGTTCGTTTGCTTGATCATCCTGTTTTCATTTGCCAACAAAACACAGATGTTCAGTTTACCTTTAAATAAAGAGGAGGCCATGAATCATGATAGAGAAAGAAAAAGAAAAAAACTTGAATTAATTTGCATGATTTCCATTGCTGATTTGTTTGAGTAGTGTGCTTATTCTCTCTGGGGAATGATAATCGGTTCTTGGCTTTGTGCTGAACTTCTTGAGTGCTGCTCGCACAACTCCTCCAAACTGAGACTACCTTTGGACCAGGAAGACGTCTCTCTGCTCTGCTGCACACCTCCATAGCGAAGCCAAATGTTATCTTGATTGCAGTCACCTGACAAATTCTGAGGAGCCATATAATATAGTGAGTGTAATGTGTCTCCTTAAGCAAAGGTTTCCATCAGAACCAGTCTGACTCGTTCGAGAATATCCTGAAACAGGATTTGGCGGATTGCATCGTAGGAATATGTTCTATTTATTTACAATGAGCGATGCTGTTCTGTGGTTTATGACTTGCTAGGATTCTTCTGTTGCGCGTCTTCTAAACCATGTCCATACATATTTCTGGGGCAATTTTATTTAGGGCTGCACCTGAATATTGAACTATTTGGTTATTCATTTGTTGGGTAGTTAAATTTTGGTATTTGGATTTTTTTTTACAAAGAATTACAAACAGGCATTAACATAAACTGCAACTTGTTTAATTGCAGATTTCAGTTGTTTTGTGAGCTTCTTGCAGGGCTTTTTCTGAATGCTGCACATTTCTCATCAAATTGATGAAGACGTTTCTTCATTTGCTTGTGTTTGCTTAATCTGCAGTGCATTGAGCTCTCTGCTGCAATGCTATCATAGAGTACTGTTTAATAAGATTTCCTCAAATTATGGACGCTTGAATCCTTTTTGTGCATCTTTGAGATGAAAGACTAAACAAATCAATGAATAAATGAAAGATATTTCATCAGAAGGCAATGTCAATGTATCCAGTGGTGTTTGTTTACAGTATGGAAATGTATGTTAATGTACTGATGTAAGAGGCATACACGGACTGAGAGCAGGTGGATAATGAAACAGCCACTGGTTCACTTTAGCTGTCCTGCCGGTCGCCTTTTATATCTGACTTTGATGCAAGTGTAGCCCACCTTCTCAATTGCTCTTTTATTTCAGGATCTTCAGATCATACCCCTGTTGCATGGGAGGTGAATTGGAGAGGGTCTACGAAAATTATGAATTTAGGAATGTGCCTACAATATCCCAATTTAAACGAATATACTCTGACTAAGGTGCAGAGAGGCCTGGTTAGCTTAATACAGCTACACTGTCCTGTGAGTTCAAACTCCCATGCATTCCTATGTAGCCCTGACATACATCACTTCAACACATGAATATTTAACAGTCAACATTTATTATAACATCAACATTGTGACCCACAGAAACATACAATATAACACAATAATAATACCAAGGGTGTGACAGTACCAGTGCATTGGCGTGCTTGTTGGAGCTCAGTTGAAATCCTGAAGGAACATTTGTGGTGTACTCACTGTTCCTCGGTTACTCAGACTTGATTTATTAACCTTGCAAACAGGCTAGTGCTTTGAAATCCTCCTCTGCTCCGTCAGTTGAAGTCACAAGCAGAAAACTACCATGAAAACAGCCCACTTAATTCCTCTTCAGAGCCCCACCTTTACTCCACAAACATCTGTGTTGAGCCCTTAGCACGACTGTTCTGTCCGCCTTTTCGTCTCCCCGAAAGGAAAACCTCACCTCTAAAGTTAGAGCTTCCTGTTAAACACTTCTATACTATCCTTTCAGTTCTCTTCTATGTATTAACATTGTCCAGTGTCCGTGTTTCTGAAGTTAAAAACAACAGTGCACTCTGTCATTCCTCTCGGCTCTTTCTTTGTTTACTTCCCGCGTCCCGGTTATTAGACCCGCCCCTCTGAGAACCCGGTAGGTTACCGAAAATTCTCATCAGATTCTCCTGATTGGCTGGCAACACATTTACACCTGACCAACCAATAAGATAAGGACATGAGAGGTTCAAGGGCAACTCGAACTGTAGGACACTTAAGTACTTTTCAAAACTATGAACACAAATGCAAAAGTACTGTTTTATAGACATTTAAAAAACACATGTAAACAAATTAGCAGGGCGCTACACAAGTGTAATTATATCAGTTCCTCAGCATCATTTACCTGAAGTGATAACAGGACATTTATCAGACAGAATGCCTGATATTTGAAAGGTATGAAATATGTTATTTTTTTAACAAGGTCCATGGTTTCTGGAGCTTGCAGTAAATTTTCATGAGACTCATTTTTTACCTGTCTGCGGTGATGTACAAATATACTTCATGGTGTCTTAGTACAATGTGACATCACGGTTGGGTGTGACTACAGACTGACCACACCCACCACACATTAAAGGGGCAGCAGTGAAGCACTGCTTTACAGCCTGGTGTTAAGTTTAATTTTAAAATGTTTCTCTTTATTTAAAACATGTAACCAGTGTGCCAAACTAAAAATGATATTCAACAGAGCACTTGCAGGCCATCTGATTGGCCAGCTTCATCAAAAAATGACAATGGTACTTGACCAATCAGAGCAAACAGTTGAAAAACCTGCATTTTTAACACTCAACAGACACAAATCAAAACAAGTGATTCAGTTTGTCCACATTGAATGCGGCCTAGAGTGAGTTTAATCGGGGCTGCTCCATCAAATTAGCACACATTCAGAGGGACTAAAACAGGTTCAGGAGACAGCACTGTTGGAGCCATAATGTTGTTTTCTTATGTCTTTGAGGGAAACATGGGGTGTGTACACATGCAGTCCTGACATTGAACAGTGGGTGGCACCTTAACCTAAATGTGCATATATGCAAGTGCCTGGTAATGAGGATCAGGTGTGTGTGTGGACGGGAATCTAACAGTTTTTGACCGTGTCAAGGTGTCGTGTCAGCCGGCATGTCAGTGAGAAGTTTCAAGGTCTTATATTATCCTGTATTCTGTTACGGTGTCATTCATTTGAATAAATGGATCAACGGATCTAAAGAAAGACAGCGCATTTGACATTGAAATGTTTGTGGAACACGCGTCCGAACAAGTTCTCCCGTGGCTTTAAAATGGATATTTGTTAAAGTCACTACAATTAAGTCAAAAACTGGCTTCATTTGAACTTGTATGGATCGTCGTTCGTTGAATTGACCAGCTGATCGACATTGATGGATTCAACAGCTGATTGACATCGCTAGAGTGAACAGCTGATGACTACATCGCTGGATTCAGGCTGATCGGCATCGCTGGATTCAACAGATGATCAAGTAGACATCGCTGGATTCAACATCGCTGGACATCGCTGGATTCAACAGCTGATCGAATAGACATCGCTGGAAAGTTGTGGTTGCTTTGAAATCTAATTGGACAACTGATCACTACCACCAAGCTACGATTTCGGACCAATGGACACTCTGAATGGACAGAGGTATGTAGCGCTAACAACATGGCCATGTTTAAAGTTGTGTGCACACTTATTATTTTGAGTGTAAATCCAATGCATTGGTTCCAACTTATAGGCCTAAGAGCTGTATGGGTGGTTTAATTTTGAATTGTATTTAATAAATGATGAATTCTGATATTAGTGTAAAGGTACAAAATCAAGGTTCTATTGTTAATGAGCCAACCGTGGCTGGAACACAGGTCAATCCCAGCACGGCCAATGGTGAAAAGGAAACACAACCTGTCAGTAAACGTCCTACTAAACTGACACAAAAGGCATTAATGGGTAAACTGGACAAGCTACAAAAGGTTCGGAAGGCCAAACTAAACAAAGCTTCTGACCTTAAAAGGACAATTCAAGACCTAATGCATGACAGAGAATATAAAACAGAGGTGCAATGTACTTTTGATAAATACACAACTCTTTGCAATGAAGCAAAGGAACAACATCAATCTCTGTCACAAATATTATCTCATGAAGAAAAGGACAAACATGAGATATGGTTCAAAGCAAAAATGTTGAGTGTTAATGATTTTACTAATGCTGTGAATAAGTGGTTGTCTAATGCAGACATTTCCAAACCTGATGAAAATGATGGTGCTTATGAGAGTGAATTTAAACCAGTGACAGCATTTCCAATGTGGAAACAAATGTTTCTATTGAGAAATTGAGCAGAAGAAGTCACACCAGTTCAAGAACCAGCAAATCTTCATCTGTACGGATTCAGATAGAGGCAGAGAGAGCAGCACTTGAAACTCGCGCTGCAGCCTTAAAGGAGAAGCACGAGCTGGAGGAGCAATCGGAGTTGCTGAGAAAGCAATCGGAGTTGCTGAGAAAGAAAAAGGAAAGACTGGAGGTTGACACAGAAATGGCAGCCGTTGCTGCTAAATTAGCGGTATTTAAGGCCTCTAGTCACCAAGCTTTCTCAAACACACAATCGGATGGAATGGAATCATACTTTGAAAAAGGAGCAAGGTTAAAGGAAGTCTCTACCACACTCAACCGACATGCCAAAGCATATCAACCAACATCTGTGGACTTGCAACAACAACCACCTATACAACAACAACAGTATGCATATAGGAATGCAACACATGACAACAGCACGGTCTGTCAATTGAAACCAGAAAATACATCACGCAAACCTCGCATGGATCATCCTCACGTGCAGCTAACAAATCCAGGTGGCATTCAGTCTCAACTTGCTCATAAAGGAAATGATGAAACATTGGCTCTCTGCAACCTACTGCAAAGGCAAAATGAAATAACAACGTTGCTTATTCAACAACAGGCCTCTCATTTACTACCACCAAGAGAAATTCCATTTTTTGATGGGGATCCTCTGCAGTACAGAACGTTTATCAGAGCCTTTGAACATTGTGTGGAGAGTAAAGCAAGCAACAGAGGAGACTGTCTGTATTTTTTGGATAAGTACACAAGAGGTCAACCAAAAGAGCTAGTGCGTAGTTGTCAGCATATGGCTCCAGACAGAGGCTATGCTACAGCTAAGGATCTGCTACAGGAGCACTTTGGGAATGAGCACAAAGTTACTGCAGCATATATGGAGAAAGCCCTCTGCTGGCCTTTAGTGAAGCCTGAGGATGTCAAATCTCTCCAAGCCTATGCCCTCTTTTTGCGTGAGTGTTGTAATGCAATGGAGGACATACAGTACATGAAAGAACTGGATATGCCAGCGAATATGAGAGCAGTGATTCTGAAGCTTCCATACAAACTAAGAGAAAAATGGAGAATCTCTGCATGTGAGCTACTGCAAAACCTCAATCGCAGGGCAAACTTCAATGATATTGTCATATTCATCGAGCGTGAAGTCAAAATATTGTCTGACCCAATCTTTGGAGACATTCAGAATACACCACTTCAAACAGTAAACAAAAATGTGAACAAGATCAAAGTAGAATGGAAGCCAAGATTCAAAGGAAACAGTTTTGCAACTTCTGTTACTGTTGAAACCCCGGCCATTGAAGAGCCAAGAAGGTTAAATCATGATAAACAACCAAATAGTTCATCTGCAAAGAACACCAGCTTTTGTTTGTGTTGCTCTCAAGGTCACACACTGGAGATGTGTCCACGATTGGAAGAGAAGACACATAGGGACAAGATTAACTTTCTTAAGGATAATGGAATCTGTTTTGGCTACCTTCGCATTGGCCATAGGAGCAAGGATTGCGATAAGCGCTTGACTTGCAAGGTGTGCAGTCTAAACCATCCCAGTGTTCTTCACATCCGCCAAAGAGAGAAAGTAGTCAACACAGACTCAAAATTGCCAAAAGAACCATCATTGAGTAGCGCACATGTTTCTCTACACACATGTGGTCCTACAGGGGCCGGTAACAGTGATGGGATTCTATCCATTTTACCAATACAGGTGAAATCCAATAAGGGAGACAAAGTCATACAGACATATGCTTTTCTAGATCCAGGCAGTACAGCAACATTTTGTTCTGAAAACCTGATGAGGAGGCTTAATCTGAATGGACGGAAAACCCAAATCCACTTAAGAACCATGGGCTCAGGAGCAACAGTTTCCAGCTATATGTTGACTGATTTGGAGATTTCAAGTCTCACCGGGAAAAGATTCTATGATTTACCAGAGGTCTATACCCAGAAGAAGATGCCTGTAAGCACTGATAACCTCATCAAAAAAGAGGATTTGGCAAAGTGGCCATACTTGGATGGTGTTAGTGTTCCTAACATTCAAGCTGAGGTGGAGTTGTTGATAGGTACCAACGCCTCCAAAATGCTTGAGCCGTGGAGAGTAATCAACAGCCATGGAAACGGACCTTATGCCATTAAGACCCTATTGGGGTGGGTTATTAATTGTCCCGTTCAAGGATGCAGTGATGAGCGGTGTGAGAGTGGCTACCCCGCTGCTACTGTTAACAGGATTTCCATACAAAACCTGGAGGAATTGCTGAATAATCAGTACAACCATGATTTTAATGAAAGAACATCAGAAGACAAAATGGAGATGTCAAGGGATGATGTGAATCATCATGGAAATCATGAAACATTCAGTCAAGCTTCATGATGGGCACTATAGCTTGAACCTTCCCTTCAAGAAAGAAGAGGTCTCGCTGCCAAACAATCAATGTGTTGCCAAGCAGCGCATTCTTGGATTGAAGAGAAAGTTTGAAAGAAATGAGAAGTTCCATCAGGAATACACCAACTTTCTCAATGATGTTATCTGTAAGAGGTATGCTGAACGTGTGCCTAAACATCAGCTGGAACGTTCTGATGGAAAGGTATGGTATATTCCACACCATGGAGTGTACCATCCTAAGAAAGGAACTCTTCGTGTTGTATTTGATTGTGGGGCTGAGTTCAGAGGAAAATCTCTCAACAGTGAACTTTTACAAGGCCCTTGCCTCACCAGTTCTTTGTTAGGAGTCCTCACAAGATTTAGACAGGAACCCGTGGCTTTGATGACTGATGTTCAAGCCATGTTCCATCAAGTCAAAGTGGCACAGAAAGATGTGGATTTCTTCGGTTCTTGTGGTGGCCTGAAGGCAATCTTAAGCAAGAACTTGTGGAATACAGGATGACTGTGCATCTGTTTGGGGCAGTGTCTTCACCCAGTTGTGCTTGTTACGCACTCCGGAAGGCTGCAGAAGATAACCAGAACAGTTTCCCTGCCGAGGTAATTGACACAGTCAATAGAAACTTTTACATGGATGACTGTCTGAAGAGCTTGCCATCTGAGGAGGAGGCTGTTGAAATGGTCCAGAATTTGACAGCCGTTTGTCATAAGGGAGGATTCCATTTGACAAAATGGATTAGCAACAATCGTGGAGTATTGCTATCCATTCCAGAAGAGCACAGATCTAAGAACCTGCATGAGCTGGATTTGGACAGAGACCAACTGCCGGTTGAGAGAGCCCTTGGTCTTCATTGGTGTGTCGAGACAGACACTTTCAAGTTCAAGATGTCACTCAAGGAACAGCCTCATACTAGATGTGGGATTCTATCCGTGGTCAGCTCAGTTTATGATCCTTTGGGATTCCTGGCACCACTCACACTTCCAGTTAAACTCATATTACAGGATCTCTGTAGGAAGAACTATGGATGGGATGATCAGATCCCCCCCCCAACTCTCCAACAGCAGTGGATCCAATGGTTGAGAGACCTGGAAAGAGTGACAGCATTCAAGGTGCCTCAAACAGACAGATTTTGAAAACCCCATTCATGGACAGTTACACCACTTCTCGGATGCCAGTGAAAGTGGATATGGCACTGTGACATATCTCAGGATGCAGAATAGCTACAAGAAGACTCATGTCTCTTTCATGCTAGGCAAAGCCAGAGTGGCACCAATAAAGCAAGTGACAATTCCTCGTTTGGAACTTACTGCTGCCGTTCTTGCTGTTCGAGTGGACATGATGCTTAGAGCAGAATTACAGCTTCAACTTGAAAAGTCATGTTTCTGGACTGATAGTACTTCAGTTTTAAAGTATATCAGAAACGAGGACAAGAGATTCCAAACCTTTGTGGCAAACAGGATATCTACCATCCGAGGAGCAACTGATGTCTCACAGTGGAGATATGTTCCTACCACACAGAATCCTGCCGATGAAGCCTCAAGGGGATTCAAGATGGACCATTTGATGACCAACAGAAGATGGATTGATGGACCTGACTTTCTGTGGAAAGCAGTGGAGTGGCCTGCTCGCTGCTTTGATTCCAACATTGCTGCTGATGACCCAGAGGTCAAAAAGGAACTTATAACCAACGCAGTGATTGTTGAAGATGCACCAAATGCCACCCATCAACTGATAACATACTTTTCTGACTGGAAAAGGTTGAAGAGGTCAGTAGCATGGATTCTGAAAATAAGAAAAGCTCTACTGGAAATGAGTCAAAAAAGGAAACAAATGAGTCATGAAGATACAGACATAAATGGCAACAAATTGGAACAGGAAATGCACCAAATTTAAACTGTGTTAAGGGGACAGAGTTTGACTCCAGATGATCTTTCAGGAGCAGAAAAATCGATCCTTCGCTTTACTCAGCAGGAAAGGTTCCATGAGGAATTGGCGGCGTTAACATCTGGCAAACGTGAAGTGAAAAAGGATAGCACCATTTACAAGCTGGACCCGGTTCTGAAAGATGGATTGCTTAGAGTTGGAGGGAGATTGAGTAAGGCAGCCATGCCTGAGGAGACAAAACATCTGGTCATCCTATTCAAAACCCAGCATGTATCCACTCTAATATTAAAGCACATTCACGAACAGGTGGGCCATGGTGGAAGAAACCATGTTCTCTCCAGATTACGGAGGAAATTCTGGATTACAAGTGCTAATGCAGCAACAAGAAAGATCCTGTCCAACTGTGGCTTCTGTAAGCACCATAAAGGGAAGTTGTGTGAGCAAAAAATGGCAGATTTGCCTATTGAAAGACTTGTTCCTGATCTGCCTCCATTCACCAACGTCGGAGTTGATTATTTTGGGCCAGTTGAGATCAAAAGAGGACGTAACCTTGAAAAACGCTATGGAGTCATATTTACATGTATGGCATGTAGAGCAGTCCACTTGGAAGTTGCCTACTCTTTGGATACTGACTCATGTATAAATGCTTTACGCAGGTTTGTTTGTAGAAGAGGACAAGTCTCTCACTTAAGATCTGACAATGGAACCAACTTTGTTGATGCTGAAAGGGAGTTGAAAAAAGCTCTTGCTGCTTTAAATCACAGGAAGATACAAGCGGCTTTTCTACAGGAAGGAATAAAGTGGAGCTTCAACACACCAACGGCTTCTCATCATGGAGGTGTATGGGAGCGCATCATAAGGATGATTAGACGGATACTAACATCAGTCTTACATCAACAAACCCTGAGTGACGAGGGATTGCATACTGTTCTGTGTGAGGTCGAAGCCATTTTAAATGACCGCCCTATCACCAAGTTATCTGGAGATCCCAATGATCTAGAAGCTCTTACACCCAACCACCTGCTGACAATGAAAAGAAAACCAGTCTTACCACCTGGACTGTTTGAGAAGACAGACCTCTATATCAAAAGAAGATGGAGACAAGTACAGTACATCTCCGACCTTTTTTGGAAGCGCTGGCTAAAAGAATACTTGCCTTTGCTACAGGAGCGCCAAAGGTGGAGTAAGGAGAGACGAAGTCTTGTTCCGGGAGACATTGTACTTGTTGTAGATGCTACAGCTTCACGTAGTTCCTGGTTACTCGGAAAAGTTCTAGAGACCTATCCTGACAGGAAAGGACTGGTGCGATCTGCACGAGTGCACACCAAGACTAGCACGCTGGACAGGCCAGTGACCAAACTTTGTCTTCTACAAGAAGCTGAAACATAACAAAGTTATTAGTGACCTCTTACTCTTAGGAGAATTTTGGGTTTTTGTTTGTTTTGTTTATTCATTTTATTATGGATTTATTGGCTCCATTGTATAAATATCTATTAAATTGTTTATGCCCTCCTGCCATTAACAATTAGGGGCCGGTGTGTTGGAGCCATAATGTAGTTTTTGTTGTTTTCTTATGTCTTTGAGGGAAACATGGGGTGTGTACACATGCAGTCCTGACATTGAACAGTGGGTGGCACCTTAACCTAAATGTGCATATATGCAAGTGCCTGGTAATGAGGATCAGGTGTGTGTGTGGACGGGAAGCTAACAGTTTTTGACCGTGTCAAGGTGTCGTGTCAGCCGGCATGTCAGTGAGAAGTTTCAAGGTCTTATATTATCCTGTGTTCTGTTACGGTGTCATTCATTTGAATAAATGGATCAACGGATCTAAAGAAAGACAGCGCATTTGACATTGAAATGTTTGTGGAACACGCGTCCGAACAAGTTCTCCCGTTCGCCCCCCAGTGGCTTTAAAATGGATATTTGTTGAAGTCACTACAAGCACCCTTAATAAATGACTAGAACCAGAAAACATGCTTCCCCATGTAATAGTGGCTCACATGATGTAAACACATGTCAGGCCTGCTACTTATCTCTCTTGTCATTGTGGAATGAACAGATGGCAAGTGATTGCTGAATGAAGTCCTCTATATGCTCCTATTGAAGTGGCATTGCTTGAAAGTAACCTTTCTTAAGTGTTCCTGCTTTGTGCTGCTGAAGGTTACACTTGGAGAGATGTCAAGCTGTATCAATTTACAACACGTCTACTGGCCTGTAATTTCCTCTGAGTTGAAGTACACTGGGCCCCAGTGACAGAGCACCAGTCTGATACTACCATGCCAATGCCCCCAACAACATAAACACATGATTAGATATCTTCTCTCTCAAAGAATTCATTAGACCAAGAGCTGATTACACACATCTAGTAATCCTATTAAAATGTATAATAAGTAGCATTTTCAATCTCTCTGCTGAGATTGCGAGTGGCGGGTGGGAGAAGGGATGCAATTAGCAGAGACACAATGCTGTCCCTCGTTATCCAGCGATCTCGCGACACATTAGCAGATGCTCTGGTAGGGATTACTGGAGCAGTGGCACTTTTTTTTCTCAAAATAGCCCCACAAGTGTCTACAGCAGCACTGTTATGACAACACAGCAAATGTCAAAGGCTGTTGAGAACTTATTAGGGCCCGAGCACCGACGTAGTCGGAGCGGAGGACCTATTGTTATTCTAATGTTTATTATTAGGGCCCGAGCACCGACATAGTCGGAGCGGAGGACATATTGTTTTTCGATTGTTTATTAGGGCCCGAGCACCGACGTAGTCGGAGCGGAGGACCTATTGTTATTCTAATGTTTATTATTAGGGCCCGAGCACCGACGTAGTCGGAGCGGAGGACCTATTGTTATTCTAATGTTTATTATTATTATTAGGGCCCGAGCACCGACGTAGTCGGAGCGGAGGACCTATTGTTATTCTAATGTTTATTATTATTATTATTATTATTATTATTACTTTTCCGCTTTCATCGCAAAAAGGAGGTGCTTGGGATACTGGGAATTTTGTGAAATTTGGCACGCAAGCCAGAATTTGCGAAAATTGCAGTCTGATAGGGGTGTCCAGCTGCGGTATAAAATATTGGCTCGATAGCGCACCCTATTGAGTAGCCCCAACATCGGGTTTCACCTAGCTGTATGAAATTTGGTAGGAATGTGGATCGTGATGAGACGCACAAAAAATCCTCTTGGAATTTTTCTCTAAACCAAACAGGAAGTCGGCCATTTTTAATTCTATGACGTTTTTGGACCGTTTCAAGGCGTCATACTTTAACGAACTCCTCGAGATTTAACCCGATCAACTTCAGATTTGGTCAGTATGCTCTTGAGACCTTGGCAGTGAAAAGTTACTCAAAGATCAAAAAGTTATCAAACTATGTATCCGTGACGTCAAAAAAACACCATTCGCCGCGAAACAGGAAGTTGTTGTAACTCGGCCGTACATTGTCGAATCTGCTCCAAATCTCTCATTTGTCATAACATCCTGACCCGGAACACATCTATATGATCATTTAGAATCATACTAATAGCGCCACCTAGTGGCAACTGGAAGTTGTAAGTTGTGTACTTTGACATCCTGCTCCTCACAGATTAATCAGATCCCTCTAAAATGTTGTCAGAACAGCCTTAAGACCTTGATAATGCTTCATTGTGAAGATTGTAAGAAGTTGTTGAAGGGCGGCGATGTGGCGGCTCGGCGAATTTCGATTCTTCGCCATGAACGAATAAACTGATGTAACTCGACTCCACATCATCAGATCTTTACCAGATTTCACATGTTTGATTAGACTCCAGGCCTGAAGACATCTGCAGGCCAATTTTGAATCATAGCCATAGCGCCACCTACTGGTAACAGGAAGTTAAAGGCTTTATACTTTGGCTTGTTTCTCTTAGTAGGTAAATCAAATCAATATCAAATTAGTTCCACACAAATATAAGAAGTTCATAATGCCAGTTCATGAAGCTTTTCATGTTTCATTGAACGCCGTTGCCGTGGCGATGCAGTCTTCGCCGTTAACAACGAAGGTCATTTTGAGAGGCTAAAAATGCTCGAAACATAAGCAAACTTGGCAAGCAGATTACAAGCCCGAAATGTAGTAATACAATATGATTTTATTGGTTCAGAGTGGCAAATCGGCTCAATAGCACCCTCTACAAAATTTCGATGAAGCAGCCCTCGCAGTATGTTTGACCTAGATGTATGAGATTTGGTAGGAACATGTATCACATACGGACTTAAATAAAAGTCTCATGGAGCCATGCTGTAAACCAAACCAGAAGTCAGCCATTTTGAATTTTATATGAATTTCTAGTGTCGTTTTTGTCATTTCCAGGTGCTGCACTTTAACGAACTCCTCCTAGGGAATTAATCAGATCAACTTCAAATTTGGTCGGTACAGTCTAAAGACCTTTGTGATGAAAAGTTACTCAAAGCTTGTTGTTTTGTGAAAAGTTGTTGCCGTGGCGACACATTCTTCACCATGAAAAATTAAGGTGTTTTTGAGAGGCTAGAAATGCTCGAAGCATAAGCAAACTTGGCAAGCAGATTACAAGCCCAAAATGTAGTTATATAATATGATTTTATTGGTTCAGAGTGGCAAATCGGCTCAATAGCGCCCCCTACAAAATTTCGACGAAGCAGCCCTCGCTGTACGTTTCACATAGAGTTAAAACATTTGGTAGGCACATGTATCACATGTGGACTTAAAATAAAGTCTCTTGGGACCATGCTCTAAACCCAACCGGAAGTCAGCCATTTTGAATTTTGTATGAATTTCTAGTGTCATTTTTGTCATTTCCAGGCACTTTACTTTAACGAACTCCTCCTAGGGAAATAATCGAATCAACTTCAAATTTGTTCAGACCAATCTAAAGACCTTTGTGATGAAAAGTTACTCAAAGCTTGTTGTTTCGTGAAAGGATGTTGCCGTGGCGACGCATTCTTCGCCATGAAAGATTAAGGTGTTTTTGAGAGGCTAAAAATGCTCAGAACATAACCAAACTTGTCACACACATTTAAAATCCTGAAAGTAGTTATCTGATGTGCTTTTAATGCTTCACAGTGGCAAATCGACTCAATAGCGCCCCCTACAATATTTCAACGAAGCAGCCCTCGCTGTACGTTTCACATAGATTTACAAAATTTGGTAGGCACATGTATCACATGAAGACTTAAAAAAACGTCTTAGGGGTCCATGCTCTAAACCCAACCGGAAGTCAGACATTTTGAATTTTGTATGAATTTCTCGTGGTTCTCTTCCATTTCCAGGTGCTGTATTACGAACTCCTCCTAGGGAATTAATCCGATCAGCTTAGAATTTGGTCAGAACAATCTAAAGACCTTAGCGATTAAAAGTTACTAAAAGCTTTAGGTTTCATCGAACGACGTGGATATGGTCTGATGGCCATTTTATATGGTTCACCATCATCCATCAAGCTGTTGTAACTCAACTGTACTTTGTCAAAACTGTCCCAAACTTGACATGCTTGTTGACTGTCGTGGCTTTAGGACTTCTGCATGCCAATATTAACTCATTGTCATAGCGCCACCTACTGATAAGCACGGACGTAAGCAGGATTCTATATTTACAGCGGCCCAAACACTGAACTTATTGAAAGGGTTTGTGGGCACACCATGAGAAAAAGACTTCTCTGATCTAAATATGTGCAAACTAATATGCTTGGAGAGCAAAAGTTAGATAACAGTTGTATTGTATTCAATGTATTGGTTATTTTATATGTCCTTTAGCAACACCTAGTGGCGATTGTGAATAGCTGCACTCAACAGGAAGTGAGCGAAGTGTAAATAATCAGAGTAACAGGAAGTGATGTTCAAGAAGTGCCGTGTGCCCATGGACTCATTGACTGAGCATCTCAGTGTTCAATCCACATAATCCTGTGCCTTGAAGGCCACAAAATCGGCTTCATCTGTAAGTGTGTTACTATTTACAGTTATATTAACATGTTTATATTCATATTTATTTGGTTTGTGTTAGTAGCATTTATACTAATGTACTAGCTATTATTAAGTACTTACAAAGGCACTTACCTTTTGTATTGTTTGTGCTCTTTTTCAGTTTTACAAAATTATTACATATTTTCCACCATTAAATCTTGCAAATACAACAACCTGTCTGTTCCTTGGAGGATACGGTGCTGGGAAATATATTGTCAAGCTGGCTGTATAGCTGAAAACTACGTTTTACTAAAACAACTTTTAGTGAGGACAGCACAACAGTGGTTCTCAAACCATGTCAGTGGGCATTAGTATAAATGATCTGTCCAGAGCTTCTTCATGACAATCAGGTTAAACATTACAATGAATGCTTCACACTACAATCTAAAGTTACAGAAGAACTTAAAATGAAAACAGTGTAAAATTAAAGTGTTCAAGTAACAGCAAATGACACTACTGTTTTGTTAACTTTCGTGTAAGTCCAAATACAATCAGCAGGACACTGCAGGGAGTTCAACCCCATCCCAGTAAACTGACAGTCTGTTATGTTACAAACACTGAAGCACATTCACGCACATTCATTTTCTTAATGATCTTTAAAGGCTTACATTGATGATTGTATCGGAGTTACACTCAAAACATTTCAGGCTTAAGACCTGGCAACATGATCTTGCTACGCTGCTGGTCTACGCAGGAAATATCTCACTCGTGCATGCAGTGTATGATGGTCACAGAAATTCATGGCCGCATCACCCAGAGTCCTGCCAGTACCAGGAAATACCGTTTAACTCGTGCACGCAGTGTATGACGGTCACAGAAATGCATGGCCAGAGTCCTGCTAGTACCCTCGACGTGCGTCAAGTTGCGAGGGCCCGATCAATGCTGCTCGCAGCTTTAATTTGTTTCTGTTCTTTTTTGACGTAGCTCTACTATTCTCAGGAGATCAAGCTAACCTACCATTCTTAGACAAGCAAATTTAATTAAAAAACATAATAAAAATGTTTTGGAGACTACTATGATTTGCTCGTTGCATATTACTTCAAAAGTTACACTTGTTTACCATCACACACAGTGCTGTGTATTTGCTATGCATTTCATGATGATTCTGCTCTGAGACCATTGCTATAGCTTTGGACTATTTTACTTATCGGTTCGCTAAATAAAGGATGGGAGCATCCAAACACAGAACTTGTGTCCAGGAGTCCGCTGCAAAACTTAAAGCTAATGTTGAATTAGTCATGTGAGTTGTTAGTGTCCTTCATCACTTGTGAGTCAGTCAAGTTAACGTCAACCACGCTCTTTTCCTAAGATTAATTGAGTTTTTTGAGTGAAAGTTTGAAGCTCAGGGCCAAGGCCAAGCATCGGTATTTGACAAGTTGGGAGTGAGAATGTGTTGTTTGCTCAATGCTCTGAATCCTGTATTGCACCTTTAACACTTCTTTTAAAGTTCTTAAGGTTTCCTCGTAATACATCAATCTGCTGCTGACAGATTTAACTTTTATGGATGGATGCAATGCACTTTGTGAAACATGTTGGATTTTTCTGATCACATTGATTTACACTGTGGTTATGTCCTGCTCATAACATTCCTTTTGGGGACTGGTATGAAGTTAATCAACAAGACGAGGTTGAAACCTAGTGTATGAATGGGCCGTGCTTGGTTATTGTGCTAAAATATAGCCACATTTTAATACAGATAGTCAGTGGTGTCTATAATGTGAATTTCTGGATATTAATTGTCCATCTGCAATTTTCTGTAGTGGTCCCAGTATTTGTTCAAGTAACATATCAAATGCATGGATGCTGTATAAGAAGTGGACGTAGTTACCATGACGTTATCCATTGGTCCGTGGGCTGATGTTCTGAAGCCTTCAGTTCGGCATTGTGGCCGTCACCATCTTGGTTTTTGTCCGTCGCCATCTTGGTTTTTTGCAACCAGAATGACACAAGAGGGTGGAGCTAAGTAAATGAACGCTTAACAACATTTTTAAGCGACCAAAAAGGTTTACTGAAAACACACTGTGAAAAGGTTAAAGTTTTAAGATGAAAACACCGGACAACGCCATGGTAGTAATCTGTCAATCATAAGGTTGCCCCGCCCCAAAGCATCCCCTGCTTTATGGTCTGTTTGACTCTAAATGGACCATCATTTACTAAATGAACATCATGCTGTATTGAAGAAGACTTGAAACTAGAGATTGAGACCATAAACTCATGTTTACAATGTTTACTGAGGTAATAAATCAAGAGAGAAGTCGAGTCATTTTCTCATAGACTTCTATACAACCAGAGGAGTCGCCCCCTGCTGGACATTAGAGAGAATGCAGGTTTAAAGTGCTTCCACATTGGCTTCACTTCACAGAACTGGAAGCTGCCGCCGGATCACATGAGTGATAGTACCGACACATGTACATACTGACTTTAGACAAAGGCCATTGCAAGACATCATGGTGCAACCCATACACTACCATGGCTGTAACACCGAAAGGGACATCACACATCAGGAAATAATTGCATTAAACATAGAACACATGGGAGCAAAATGTCAGGGTTTCTGCTGGTGATCTTGGGGGCTTCTTGTGGTTTGTATACTTGCACTGCAAGCCCTGCTATTGGATACAGGATAGAGATGAGCGAATGATAAGCTCCGAAGCTTGTTTCACTCCTGTGAAGTGCACTCTTTGAATTCAATGTGTCGGATCTTGTGTCAAATGAAGAATACCATGTGACTGAAAAGCTTCACTTCACTTCACCCCCAAACGTCACTTCAGAAAGCACTTCATTCAGTTTGGCAGTTTATAAAGTTTAGCAACTAAAGTTCGGAAATATGGGGATGTATGCTTGAAAGATAGTAATCACAAGAACATTTCCTCCTGATACCGAGTAATGCAATACAATTCATGAATATCATTGTCCAGTCTCATCACATTACAAAAATATTAGGCAGGAAGTTGAAACACTTGAGCCCACAATGGTTACAGTAATATTAAAATATTCTATATGTAGGCTTTTTGGACAATGCTTTTAAAAATATATTACTGTATATTGCACAATGCAACACTTGTGAACAAAAGTATGACAGAACTAATAATAACATGCAGGCTTGTTGAACTGTTATTGCACACATATGAGACTGAAAGCATTAAAGACAAAGAGGTGATGTCTGTGTTGTACCCCTGAAAAAAGGGGGATACATAATCACGAGAGTGATATGATGTTTTTCCTCAGCAAGAACTTTACTGCAATGAGGAAAAGATCGCGATTTCCCCGAGATAAACTAGCTTACATTCAGTACTGTTAAAACTCTCAAAGTGCATAAAACATATTCTACAGATAAAACAAATAAAATATCACTACTAAATATTACCGTCTGTGTACATGTGAATTCACAAAATGGTGGCAGTAGACGCAGCTACTATTACACGCGGGAACTCACGTAAGTTACACACACTACAGTACTCTCTGTAAAACTTAGCTCTAAAGTACCCAAAAATGTAACAACATTCTCTTAAAACATAGGACCATGTTAGCAGATTCATACAGACATGTTAACGCTGTTTAAAATCCACAACATACCTGAAAAAAGGGGGATAAATAATCACGAGAGTGATATGATGTTTTTCCTCAGCAAGAACTTTACTGCAATGAGGAAAAGATCGCGATTTCCCCGAGATATGTGGGTGGAGACCAAAGCAATCGATCTCAGACTCAAGATCAAGACCACTATGTAGATCAGTTTAACACTACGTATCCAACTACACAATTCAGAACAAAACAAACGATGCAAGAAAACACAATCTTATTATCTCAACCACGTATTCATGTGTGATGTGTTTTAACTCCTGGTTTCCGTAAATCGTAAAGTTATCTATGAATGATCCTCTCAATCACATTACATTCCACACAATAGACCATGAAATTACTATTTTCCTTAACTTATAAAAATGCATGTTTTTCAACTTGTCACATCTGCACCACCTACAGTCTTGAACATTGATGTCATCAACACCCCCTCAAAAACGTGTTGATAACTTATCGTGTTAAGAAGATATGGACCAATGAACTTATAAGGGGCATGGCCCTGTACATCAATCAACCTAACTTTATAACCTTTGTGCCTATCATCACGAAATTTGAGACAAATGTCCACATTGCAGCATGTAACATACCCTCACATTTTCATTTTCTTCAGCTACTAGAGGGCGCTACAGTAGTTATAAAAATCATGAGTTTTCATGCAACAACCTTGGCGTTGCGTGGCATCCATTTTGTGCATTTTTTCATGAAAATTGAAGTTGTTGTAACTCCAAGGTACATTGTCAAATCTGCCCAAAATGTATTATGCAGGATGCTAGTCCAGACCTGAAAACATTCCAATGCCTCAATTTTGACATAGTCATAGTGCCACATACTGGCAAAAGGAAATGACAAGTTTTACACTTTGATGTACTCCTCCTAGCCATTTCACCAGATCAACCTCAAATTTTAGAAAGTGTTGGAGCTAGATCTTTTCAGGGGAGACCCAGACCGCTGGACTTTCGCTGCTGCAAACCTTCGGCAGCGAAGTCGCACCAAAAATGAACTGGATCCGGTTTACAATCAAAAAGAATTTAATAAACAAGAGAAGCTAGAACAGCTGCAAACTGAATTACTCTATCGATATCAATATGTCCCGTGGGGCAGAGTTCTCACAAGGCCCACCTAATAGGCCAGCCCAGCTGGTCAACTACACAGAGTGGTAACGGCGCGAACTCAAGCAAAAACCCTCTGGAACTAGCCTACATTTAAAAGTCCCTCTCCGAAAGTTTAAATGTCCAGTATCAGCCTCTGTGATTGGCCGAAATTCAATAGCCCCTCCTGGCTTCGGGCAGTTATTATCTCAGTGTTTGGTTGAAGTCGTCCGGACTCCTCCTCTGGTCCTGGTGGTCTCTGCAATGCCTGTCTCAAAATCCCTGTCTGTCCCTTGGCTATTCTTCACAGTTTAATACATTCAATGATGGCTTAACACTTCTATGGTAAACATACTGTAAACATATTATACATTCCATAAGTAAATATATTGTGACATTTTACCATATTTTGACATTCTTATTATTGTGACACTTCTACTCACCACTTGGGGTGCTATTTAATCATACTAATAATGTTTTTAATACTGAAATCCTTCACAAAAGAAAGCCTTAAGACATTGATAATAGTTCATCATGAATATTGTGAGTTTTTGGATAACTCTGTTGCCTTGGCAACGCTTTGTTTGCCATGAAAAAGCAAGCAGATTTTTCTGTGACTTGGGAAACTCAAAAACTCATGGAACTTTGTACATATGTCGTAGGTGATGAAATTAAAGATCTCATGTGGATTTTGGGCTTGGTCGTTATAAATTGTCTCGATAGCGCCCCCTGCAAATTTTCAACAAAGCAGCCCAGCGTCTCGTTTAACCTACATGTATGAAATTTGGTCGGTACATGTATCATATGAAGACTTAAAAAAAGTATCTTGGGACCATGCTCTAAAATCAACCAAAAGTCGGCCATTTTGATTTTTGTGTGAACTTTAACGAACTCCTCCGGACTTTGTCAGAGCCACTTCAAATTTGGACAGTACAATCTAAAGACCTTTGTGATTAAAAGTTATCAAAAGGTTTACGTTTGGTGAAGTGGCGTGGCGGTCATTTTATGCGACTCCCATTAAACTATGTTTTCAGGCTTTGAATTTTAACAAACTCCTCCTACAGAGTTTATGCGATCAACATCAAAGACCTTTATCATAAAGAATTTTCAAAATGGTGAGTTTTCATTGAACGACCACGAGCGTACGCCCACTTCGCTCCCATTTTGTGCCATTCGCTATGAAAGAGGGAGTTGTTGTAACTCCAAGGTACATTGTCCAATCCCCCCAAGTTTCTTATGCATGATGCTAGTTCAGGCTTGAGGACATTTCCGTGCCAAAATTTTCACAATTTTCATAGCGCCACCTTCTGGCTAACGGAAATTACACGTTTTATACTTTGATGTATAAACTTTGATGTACTCTTCCCAGCCATTTGACCTGATCAACCTCAAATTTTGTGAGGCAAGCCTTATGACATTTGATGATACTTCATCATGAATTTTGTGAGTTTTCGTTAAAAGATGTTGCTGTGGCAACGCATTATTCATCATGTAAATGAAGCAGATTTTTCTGTGGCTTAGGATGATCAAATAGTCATGGAACTTTGCTCGTGTCAAAGGTGATGAACATAAATAACTCGTATGGGGTTTTGCCTTTTCTATCAAAAATTGCCTCGACAGCGCCCCCTACTAATATTCAAAACAGCAGCCCCAGCGGTATATTTCACCTAGATGTATGACATCTTGGAAGCACATGTATCACATGGAGACTTTTAAAAGTCTCTTGAGACTATGCTCTAACTTATACTGGAAGTCTGCAACTTTGTGTGAATTTTCCATTCATTTTTTACGATTTCTAGGCGCTATACTTTAACAAACTCCTCCTAGGGAATTTTGCAGATCCATTTCAAATTTGGTCAGTATAATCTAAAGACCTTTGTGATTAAAAGTTATCAAAAGCTTTACGTTTGATTGAATGGTGTAGCCATGGCGTGGTGGCCATTTTACGTGACTCCCCATGGAACAGCAAGCTGATGTATCTCCGCTGGACTTGTTCAAATCTGTCCCAAACTTGCCATGCTTGATAACAGTCATGGCCTGAGGATGTCTACAAGCCAATTCTCCATCTAAGTCAAAGCACCACCTAATGGCGAAAGGAAATCATTATTATTTGACAAACAATATCCGATTCACATGACATTTACATGATGTTGTCTACACTTGATATAGAGCAACATAATGCATGTTGACGCGCGTTGTTTAGCGCCACACAGTGGTTACAGGAAGTGGTGGACCATTTGCAAAGCATAATTTCCAGGGTCAAATACGTCAAATAAAAAAACGTCTAACTCGTGGTCACGTTGTCCAATGGTTCGCAGACATTCTCGGCCGCGTAAGCTGAGGTCTCGCAAGTACCCCCGACGTACGCAAAGGTGCGAGGGCCCGTTCATCACTGCTTGCAGCTTTAATTTATGCTTGTAATTCCACTCCTGTTAAGCACTTCGTGACTAATGTCTGTGAAAAGCGCTTTATAAATAAATCTTACTTACTTACAACAATAAAGCTCAGTGACTAACGTTAAGTCAAATCAACACAATTCTTGTTGCCTGTAAAGTGAATTGGCAGACGTTGAGGCGTAGCTTCAGGCGTTAGGCTTGTTTACTCGAGATTAGCGGTGCGTACTAACCAGGGATCTTTGAGGCAGGCTCTTGGTCTCAGCCCTAAGAAGAGAAGTCCGACTACACGGGGTAAGCAGAATGAAAAGAGAGCGAACAACACAGGCGCTGGGGTTTTGTTGATAATATGATGTCATGGGTCATGAGTCACACTTTGAAAACTGGGTTCATAGGCGGGGCTTCACACACAGGGGTAAAAATGTAAAGGATCCTGGGAAAATTTGTTCAATGGCTCTCGTTTGTCTACAGAACAAAGTGACCCTACAAAATAAAGCCCTGACGCTTCAAATGACGTCAGAAAATCACCAGTCAGCACAGATACTGTGGCACTAACGTGTACTGTAAGTGCATCTGCCTATTGAGCAACTTATGTGGCTGTAGTTGTTGCTGCGAGAGATTGATCTAAACACTGAGCAATCTCAAGCCATGCTACTGACTGACAAACTCCTACGCAAATAAAGGAAAAGTGTGCGCTGGCCACAGCATAATTCTTGTTTTTATAGTTTGGACCGTCATTTTTATCAGTAGAACATGTGACTCCACTTCATTGCTGTGATCTAATGGCACAGAAACATTGCTACTGCTTTATCAGTGGAGAGAAGTGAAGCAAAACGTGACTAGACAGGTTTCAAACAGTCTGACCAAATTATCTCAACAACTAATATGAAAGATGAAATGATCATGAACCATGACGATATCCTCCTGTTTATAAACATCTATTAAAACTTGCAGAGCTACACTCTTTGTGTACTTAACACAGTTTTACAACATAATGTACAATTACAACAGACATTTTTGATAGTTCACTTTTTTAGCTCAATAAGTAGTTTCAGGATCAACTTGGATCTTGATTCCACATAGTTAATTTGAGTTCAGTGATGTCGCCTCCTCTCCAGATCTCAGTAATTAAGTTTGTGGGTAAAACGATTGGGTTGATTTATTTTTTGTATATAAATCTTTCATCATTCCAGCCTTGTTTTTCTTGTGTTTGCTGTTCTGGGTGATTATCCAACATTGTGTTAATATTTTGTTATTTACAATTCAGTCAGTATTCTTCGAAGGCCAAAGCTTTTCATTTTATTTTACTTCCAATCCTGTCTGTTTCAGTGACACTTGGGGATGCTGTATGCACATGACAGGGTAGCAATAGCATGTTGGCATTGACATTTTATTTTGAAAGTAAAATTTCAAGTGCTTTTATTCAGACATAGGGTGGAGTGGAAGACATTTCTCTCCAATATTCTCCATCCCTCCCTATCATCCATTATTGTCCTCTGTTCCCTCTTCAGGACATATTATACTGATACTATACAGACATATTTTTCTGATTGTGACCCCGCCCACACACATACACTCAAACCCCCCACGATTTTGTCACTTGTGCACACGCAGCTGTGCATGGATCACTGGTGTTTGCATGCCAGCAACCATATCAACAAAATCAGGTCATGGGCTTCTCTGAGCTGCAGGAAGTGCTGAGCCTTGACCTTTTTTTTCTTCTTCTCTGGTGTGTTTACATTCATATCTGGCCTGGGGGCTTTGTTTGTTGGCCAGTTGGGAGTGAGGCGGAGATTTCAGCCGAGGCCCCCACAGAGCTGTCACAGCCCATTTCTGCAGTCCGGACAGGAGGCACCACAGAGGCCAGTGTAGGAGCAGGCCACAAGGCATGGAGGGAGGGGTGGATCAATCATGCATACAAGCACCAGACCAAACATACACCCAGCAAAGGGGTCAACATGTGTTTGTACCAAAAAAGGTAAAAATGGGCAATTAAATGTTAATGTTGTCTTTATTTCTGCCACACGTATTTGCTTTGAAGATTTAATTCCCGTCTGATAGATCACTTGCCTCGGTGGATTGTTTATTCTTCTGCATCGTACACAATGTCTGCCTTTGATGTTTGACTTTTTCACTTGCACATTTTTCATACGCAATGCATTATAGACACTACTTTGTTCTTTCTTCTTTGTAATCAATAACTCACAGATCTCATCGGTGCTCCACTCTATCTTTACAAAAACAACAGTTGGTCGGCACCTGGAAGATTTGAACTTTTTCAGGAACTCTGTCGTTGCTTAAAATAAGTAGCACCTTTGAATTTTAATGCGGATTTAGTTTTTTGATCTCTTTTTTTTAACTGCCAAGAATAAGCTGTGCATTTCATAACCATTATCTGATAATTAGGCCCATCAAGTCTCCCCACTCGTGTGTGACAGCACCCTCATTATTATACACAACTTAACATTTATAGATATGCTTTCTGCCATGGTTACGGTGACGCACTTCCAGTGTTTCTCCAGTTAAGAGTCAGCACATATGCTATATAGATACATGATTTTTGAGAATTTGTCATAGGATGAACATTACGCTCAGAGTGATGGTAACATGAAAAAAGAAAACTTTCTATTGCCTTGTGGTTCTTTGTTGATTTCTTTTTTCCGTCTGCCTCAGTTGCTGGCCAACAACTAAAGCAGGCTTCCATTTTCTTATGCCAAGCTATCGAGGTGTTTTTTAAATAAATGATCATACTGGCATGAATAGTAGCAGATGTGCAATGTAGCAAATTCACAATTTGTGTCTGTATTTCTGTATTATTTCTGTTTCTTTTTGTGAAACATCTTTGAGTAAATGGCCTATACCAACCATTCAGAATAGTAATAACTGCACAATCTGTTATTTCCTTGCCATAATTATCTTATTTCCCCCCCAAATCCCGGCCTTACATATAGCCCATTAACTATATTATATAGCTCATTAACTATATCCACCTCCTCATTAACTATATCCACTTACACATGAAGTTATAATTGTAAAAGTCCAAAACAAATTACTCATGCTTTTCCTGCAGTCAAATGCCATGGGATAGTGATTTTCAAAAATGTGTGCTAATATATATGTAATAATTGATGCAATGGAGATGGTCTTTCAGAGATAAGCCACAAATGATCCTTAAGGCTTCTAAGTGGGCCGGAAATCACACTTGATTGACAGTGGGAGCTCACAGACCTCTGCTGGTAACTGTAGCTTAATCACGCTACTGATACTAGGCCAATACTGAACAAACAGCTGGATCAGATACCAGTGACAATGGGGCTGATCAATTCAGTCAAAATCTTTACATATTCACTATAAACATTTTATACTGGAATTTAAATTCCTGTTGAAGTTATGACCCCATTTAAAAACGTTTTCACTGGAATTATTATTCCTGTTTATTCTTCAGATCTTTTACCAATTTGCTGGTGCACAATTTATTATTTAAATAAAGAACCATTTATTAAATGTATATCTATATATGTATTTGTTACTATTTGGTTTATAAGTCAAGCCTGATGTTGCCTCACACATAAATAAATGATTCCAGACACTTCCACACAGGGAGGCACACAGCTTATTCATACTCTGGTAGGGGATTGGTACTCGGCATCGGCTGATCGTATCGGTACCAGGAGTGAAAAAATGGGATCAGTGCTTCCCTCCAGAAAGTCAAGAACAGAAAGCATAAATCTGGCAATGGTACGAAAGAACAATTAGCACAATATTTAGCATCTAAAAGGAATGAGGCTGACATTTGTTGGGAAGTGTTTCAGTTGCTCATTGTCCTGCTGATTATCATGTTATCTATCTTGCAAAGTGGTGTGAGCAGAAAAGCGCTTTTTAATTATAGTTGGGATTAAAGATGTTCATGATTTCATACGTCACTTTGTATATCTTTTATGGGCAGTAATTGCCTCTATACACATGGTTTTCATTCAACAACAAATCCAGGTTCTGATCGTGTTGCAGACACAAAACAGTGCATGTGTGCATTCCATGCATTGTTGGAAGTAACAGATTACATTCACTATTGTTACTGTAGCAAAGTCATTTTTTGTGTACTTGGACTTTCTAATATTTTAAAAAGATGTCTTTATAAAGCACTGAATGGTTTATGGCCAAAATACATCTCTGATCTGCTGCTACCTTATGAACCATCCCGACCCCTTAGGTCGTCTGGGACCGGTCTACTTTCTGTTCCCAGAGTCAGAACTAAAGATGGAGAAGCAGCGTTCAGTTGTTCTGCTCCACACATCTGGAACTAAGTCCAGAAAGCTGCAGGTCTGCTGAGACCCTCAGCTCCTTTAAATCAAGATTGAAGACTTTTCTGTTTGCTGCTGCCTTTAATTGAACCAGATTCAATTAATCTATTAATCAATTTCCAAATACTGCTGATTGAAAACACGAAATTTAGTGATGTTAGGTTACGATGTCTGAAAAGTCCTGGTAAACCGATAAAAAGTGTAAGCATCATTGAAAGACCTCAGAGAGTCCGGGTTAGAGTCCCGAGACGGGGTTGGAGTCCCGCGTCGAGACGGGGTTAGAGTCCCGCGTCCAATTGTCCGGGTTAGAGTCCCGAGGCGGGGTTGGAGTTCCACGCTAAATAAGACCTCAGGGAGGCCGGGTTAGAGTCCCGCAATGTGATAAAACTGTAGTGATAAAACTGTATTGATAAAACACTACTTTTTTTTATTTTAGTGTTTTAATGACTGTTTTTATTGTTTCAATGTATGTTTTAAATCTCCTTTACTTTTGGCTTATGTTTTGATGCTTTTAATGGTTTTATGTGAAGCACTTTGAATTACCTTGTTGTTGAAATGTGCTATACAAATAAACTTGCCTTGCCTTTAAATTTACTGAAGAGATTCATGCTCCTAAGGGGATGAACCATCTGAAATGAATGACCCCATAACCTTTCCTCCATTGCCACTTTAGGGGAAACTTTGCATGTTTAGATTGAATTATTTTGGCACCCAAATACCTCAACATATTTTATCCAGCAATAAACTTTATTTAAACTTCAAATAAATAAATACTGACTGTTAAAGTTGTATATGTGTGATCCAGAGCATTAATACAGCAGCAAACAACTATTTGTCTATTTGTCGGTGCTTTGTTAACATAGCTGGGCCCTGCTGCGCTTGAATTGTAGTGCATGAGCGTGCCCCACTAGATAGCTAATGGCTCTGCACTTCTCTCACATGGTTATTACAGCTGATAAAGCCGCCCCAACTGACAGTATCATTGTGAAAGCGGTCCCCCCTCAGGTTAACACTGTGCCATTGTGTGCACTGTTAGCACCATTAGCTGCTAGTCACTGGCTCAGCCATCACCATGAGGGACGGACCGAGGCAATAGATATGCTCTGCATTCCTTGTAGAGAACCTTCAAAGTATAAAATGGCAAAGTCCTCCCTTTATAGTTTCTGTCCCAAGAAGTTCTCCAAAATGAACAACAAACTACATTGTTGGTCCATGCCCTCTAGACTGACACATAAAAGCCTTTTCTGATCTGACCCCCTGTCTGCAGGACAACATCATATGTCTGTGCCTTCCCACTCTATGATTACGTTTTTGTTTTTTTTAGGTTTCGGCACAAAAATGATCTGGTTAAGTTTTGGGAAGGATGGAAAAAATTGTCCACACACTAGGTAATGCCTCCATGAACATATATGTAATTAATTACAACCAGTGATGTTTGAGGGTCCAGCTCGTCTTCAGGGAAAGATCATGTTTGGGTTGGAATGAGTTCTTAGTTAAGGTAGGGGACTGGTTAAAAAAACAACATTGACTGTTAGTCGGAAACGGTAAAACAAACAGATGTTTTGTTGACTCTTCCATCCACCCAGAATTCCTCACTACATGGACTTGTTGCTCTGTAATAATGTTATCTCACTTCCTCCTTTGCTGTTGTCATATTTACTATGGCTAGACGGCTGAGCCGTTTGAACATACATTTTTTTTATGTTTGAGTGCACTTGCTGAACCAACTGATGCTGTTGTTCGTCTTAGGACAGCACACTGTACTGTAACACTGCAGAAAGGAACCACTCTGAAGACAAAAGCTACATACTATCATTATCAATGTCAGCAGTAGCAGTATCAGTGTTGGTAACAGCAGTTACACCTGTACTAAAAGTCAAAGTTCCAAAACGATAATGTGAGGAGTATAGAAGCCCCTTCATTTGCCGCACTCTGAGAATGTAAAAGGTACTAAAATGTGTTGCAGAGTTCTGTTCTGCATGTCTGTGGGCAATATGTTGAAGCTCCTGTGTTTGTGTGCAGACTGGCTGTGTGTGAAGACAATGCAAAGCGAGGCTGCAAACACCCAGACATCTTCTCTTGGTGATTGAGGGGTGGCCTCCTTTTCTTCAGTTGAGACTGTGTTTTATAATTAAAAGCTCATCTCCCATCGGCCTGCTCCAGATGTGCCGCTGAAGTCGTCAGCCTCCTCTGTGCCACAGAGAGATTGCAGATACAGCCGGACAGCTTGAACGGAGGGAGTCTGGGTCACAAAGCGCATTTGTTTTAATACATCCCACCCCACGCAGTCTCTGCGGTCTCTTCCAGCTTGCATTTAGATTCCTAAAGTTAGGTTGTGTATACCAAAAACAAAAGCAGCTCATTGAAGCTGCAATGTTCATTGTTAAAGTTTTGGAGAGAACAATAAACTGTGGATTTATTTGTGAAACAGTAAGGGTGAGCAGTACCAGTTACATCACCGTCACCGGAATCACGGCAATAGTAACAGGTTAGAGAAGCCACACAGCCCGCGTGAGGAGCGCGGCTGTAGCCGCTGAACTGCTGCAGCTCGTATGCATAAGGTGTCCACACAGACAGGACTGCTGCTACTGCCAGCCCTCTACAGATCACTTTCACTGTCTATTTCGGTGTGTGTGTGTGTGTGTGAATGTTTTAGTGAACATGGATTTGAATGGTGAGAAGACTAGAAAGACGCTATATAAATGCAAGTTCATTTACCAGTTACCATGTGGGAGTTATCATATGGACCCAAATCCAGGCTAATAGTTTTGATCATTTGAAAAAAAAAATTTTAACTGAAACTTTCAATTTTGGTCTTCAACTTTGAAAAATACAACAATGTATTCAAACTAAAAATAAGTGAAGGAAAAGTTTTTAGTGTTAAATATAACTTTTATTCAGTTCTGGAATTGTTTGAGATTCAGATCTTAGTTTTGTACAGTTTTAAATCTTATTTTTACGGTTTCAGACTCGCCACGCCCCCCAAAAGTCTGAAAGTGAAGAAATACGATTTGAAAGTTTAAAAATAAGGATCTGATTCTCAAATATCAAAATATATATGAAAGTGAGAAATCAAAATAAATATTTGATTCAAAACAATTCCAGAAGTTATAATTAACCCAAAAAACTTTTCCCTCACTTTTTTTCTGTTTGAATACAGTGTTGTATTTTTCAAAGTTCAAGACCAATATATTTTTTAAATGAACAACACTATTGGATTTGGTTCCATATTACTGTAAATACCAATAATCACTTCTTATTAATGATGGTAATTTGGATTGAGAAATTCAACAGGAAAAAAAGAAAATACATAATTGCCAACAAGGCAGTCATGGTAAGGTGATTAAACACAAGTTTTATGAATTTAGGGTCATATTGACCACGATATAACAATCAACTTTGTATTCATTGATGAGATGTGATGTCAGATAATGTGTATGGTTCCATCCGTCCTTGGGAACCTTCATATGGCATATCTGATATTTTGCTCTGATGGTGATGCTAAAGGACATTTAACTAGTGAAGCCGTTTAGCTCTCAGCAAACTGGAGCAGATGAAGCAGTTGGATTGAAAAAGTTTTAATTACAGTTTAAATGTGATGGTGGAACTAGAGGAAAGCTTATGTAGCATTGAAACTGTAATGGGTCTATCCTGTGGGGAGGATGAATGTGATCATGGCAGTCTGCGCATTACATGTAGATACATCTTGGTTGAAAGTGTTGACAGACCTGACAAACCACTCCTGGCAACTCCTACTGGAACTTCATTGTTGACTGAAACATCTATTAACCTACACACAATGTCCTACTGAATCATGAAAACAAAAGTGTAATTCAGTCTGTTGAGGTTTAAAACAAAGGATGACAGCCTACAGGCTGCAGGTATTTTTCTGCTGCGAACTTCTCACTGCGCACGCGCACCAGAAAAATGGGCTGGATCCGGTTCAAAATTATAACAATATTTAATGTACCGTATTTTCCGCACTATAAAGCGCACCGGATTATAAGGCGCACCTTCAATGAATGGCCTATTTTAGAACTGTTTTTATATATAGGGCGCACCGGATTATAAGGCGCATAGAATAGAAGCTACTACAGTCAAACGTTGAAATTGTTCAACTTACGTATAAAACGAGTTTTAACTCAGCGTCGTAAGCGTGTCTCTTGAAAGGTGCACAGTACCGGTGTTTACCGCGGTGCGGCTTTGTAGTTTACCAGTCGTACTGAAACATTTTGACAGAGCGCCGTGTACAACCAGTATGGATCAACCAATTAACCAATTGATCCATATATAAGGCGCTCCGGATTACAAGGCGCACTGTCGTTTTTTGAGAAAATTAAAGGCTTTTAAGTGCGCCTTATAGTGCGGAAAATACGGTACTACACAAAGTTCACTTACAAACTGAATTAACTATCAATAGTAATGTTCTCGAGAACAGAGACCACACGCACGCATCTCACTCACAGGTCTGGTCAATCCAGGTACTGAAAAACAAGAGCGGATGTGGTCTGAGTAATGCTCCCTAAAACATTGTCTTTTATATCCCCTGACAGTCGGAAAGTGTCCGAACTGTCCTAAAACGTCTGAATGATCCTCCGTTGATCAGTGATTGGCTCCATTTGAATCCTGTCCCCTCCCACTATCGATCCTTTGTGGCAAACATCCTGAACTCCTCCTCTCTGTGACCTGCTGGTCAGTTGTCCGTCCCTCTGCTGCACCTCTGTAAAGCCTCACTCAAAATGTTCCCTTTCTGACCCTCAAAACTATTCATACAGTGTTTTAATATCTTTAGTGACTATACTTCTATGGTTTAATACATTCAATGAGTAAAATACTGTAACATATAATATCCTCTAAGTAAGAATATTGTAAACATATAATACATTCCATAAGTAAACATATTGTGACTAACATATTTATTATTGTGACACTTCTACTCACCACTTGGGGTGTTATCTAATCCTACTAATAATGTTGTCAATACTGAAATCCTTCACAAGTCTAATAATCTAAAGCTAACTCAGACAGACCAACAGGGAAAACTCTTTCACCACATCTTATAAAAAACGACAGTATTGATTTGATTGTTGTATTTCCTCTGTTTCCAATGTGTTTACCTCTTAATTAACTTCACTGTAAAGCCTCTATGAAGCACCTCCATTTTCTAAAGTCCTTTTAAACCAACACACTGCGACCTTACTGTGGCAGTGACGGATCACTGGTTGCAAATTACATGCAAACTGTATTCACGTCAAAAAGCATCATTACTCTTAATTATTAATATTACATCTAGCCAGCTTATGAAGCCTGCCTACACCAATTATTTAAGCAAAATGAGTTTTTTGTCCAGTGAGGGAAGAATTATTTGAGTGTTTTGTGCTTGTTTGCCGATTGTGTATTTTGTGAGCGTGTTTGGGCTTGTTACCATCTCATTTCCCTCCTCTGTGTGTGTTTGTGTGTGTGTGTATGTGTGTATTTCTCTCTGTTTTCATTTTGGTCCTCCATAATGTGACTGAGCGCTGTGTTTTCTCCTGCTCCCTCCTCATCACTCTCCTCTCCACTCCCTCAGACAGATGACACCGCTGGTTGGCGGATGATTCACAATGCCCACACCGGGAGCTTATGTGTAGTTACACCAACAATGAATTTACGAGCACCAACTGTGTCTTGCTACTTGTAAATTCTAATTCTACAAAAGATAGCCCTCGCTGGCTTTGATTAATATCAGGGGCTGAATACCACATGGAGACAGCGCCGATTGTTTTAGTCTTTGAAGCTTGGGTGGAGCCGGAGGCAGTTACGGCTGAATTAGACTAATGTTTTGACACACGTCTGCCGGAAAGAATAGGAAGATGGAAACAGGGATGCAATGGCCCCTTTACGGATAGGCTGAAAGATTGTGGTAAGACAGCACGACTCCCGTAGGCCATCGTCAGCTGGCTGTGTAGTAAAGAATCTTGGAGGATATGTCAAGTTAATGTAGCAGCATAGCATGTGAAGATAATAGATCTCATCTAGCACAGGAGCTTATGTGACCCGTGTGAATTCCAGTCACATTCATGATAAAGCTAAATTGACCTCTTCTTTCTGTGGGTTTGGTTTAGTTTGATTATGTTTTTGTCACAGACTGTGCCCAGGGATAAAAAAGAGAAGCGTAACTGAGACAGTTAATGGTGTGCACACAGGAAGCCTTGTTCAGTCCTCTGTGTCCCGTCTGTCTGATGGAACTGATAAGCTCCCATTTAAATCAATTTAACTGTCTACACAGGCTGCGAAACAGCTCGCCTCTCACTTGTGCTGCACAGGCGTAAATGTGACCCGAGGCTTGTTTTTATGCCTCGAGTCTGTTTTACTTTATTTGACATGCATAACTACAGTGATTGTGTGTTGGGCTCTGAACGCTGGCAGAATGTGGGTCAGCTACACTCAGTGCTGAACCTGAACGCTTTAAGACTCACACAGAAATGAAGCTGCTGCTGCTCTGCTAGCCTGTTTCTCGTCAATACCACAAACATCACGCCAATGGCTACCGCGTCTCTCTGGTCGGATCATTCCAAAACGTCAAACAGCAGCAAAAAAAAAAAAAAAGAAGGAAGCAAAACTTTCTGTGCAGCTTATTGATGCACACATTATATCTTATAATTAGTAGTTGTTAATGATTACCAAATGAGTTGTAAACATTTGAGACAGTTTGTTTCCTGATTGATATTGTTAAAATAACACAAATCAATGTATTCTCAATGTATTCTCTCTGTCAGCATCATTGTTGGACAATGGATTAATGTAATTGAATTCCGGCCATACTGGGCTTTTGCATTTACAGTCTGTATCTTCATTTCAGGAGTGAATGGGTAATATTGCTCCATAATTCACCTTAAAAAGTCTATCCAGTCTTGTTTAAAGAACCTGGACTCTCTGGCCATTCGTCTCCTTTTAGAGATCGTACTCTTATTTAACTTTTTCAACACACATGACGAATGTCCTACTCTGCCATCTCTTTCCTCATTCTCCCCCGTGTTTCACAGTGTGTATACATCTCATCTCACTCCAGTCAGGAAACTTGTGAGAATACCCATATTTGATTGAGCTGCATCACGTGATGTTATTTACAACGCATTGGTCGGTGTGTTTCCTGCACTGCTGAACAAGTGCCGTAAATGCTGGAAAAGCTGCGCCGGTTAAAATAGAAGCGCTCCGTCAAAATTGTAGAATTCTCATTAGGTCCTGGGTCCGGACTGCGGTCCGCCATTTAGAGACCCCTGGTTTAGAGCATAGACCCCTGAGACCTTTTTTTAAGTCTACATGTGATACATCTGCTTACCAAATTTGATACATCTAGGTGAAACGTTCTGCGAGGGCTGCATCGTTGAAATATTGTAGGGGGCGCTATCGAGCCGACTTGCCACTTTGAAGCATTAAAATCGCATCAGATAACTACATTCAGGATTTTAAATGTGTGTCACAAGTTTGATTATGTTTTGAGCATTTTTAGCCCCTCAAATACACCTTAATCTTTCATGGCGAACAAAGCAACACCACGGCAACGGCTTTTCACGAAACAACAAGCTTCGAGTAACTTTTCATCACAGAGGTCTTTAGATTGTTCTGACCAAATTTGAAGTTGATTTGATTATTTCCCTAGGAGGAGTTCGTTAAAGTACAGCCCCTGGAAATCATGAAAACGACACTAGAAATTCATAAAAAATTCCAAATGGCTGACTTTTGGCTGGGTTAGAGCAGGGGTGTCAAACTCATTTTCACCCCGGGCCACATCAGCATCATGGTCGCCCTCAAAGGGCCGGTTGTAACTGTAAGACTGTATAACTGTAACTACTCCTAACATATTGTTAAATAACTGTCTCTGCTTTTGATTATTGTTTATTCAAGTGTAAAAATATTGTACATATTATATAAATGTAAAATGATATTTAAGCACATTTCTGTTATTATAAATAAATAATAAATCATTTTAATTTAGGGTTAAGAAACCCACATTACTCTATCAAAGATCAAACGTTTAAAGAAAATAACAAAGACAAATATCATCAAACAAGTTATTACATTAACTTTGTTCAAAGCTATTTTTGTCACCTCTCTGCATCACTAATGTCCCTCCCTGCCATCGTCCCGTGCATGGCAGCTACATCCAAGAGCTCCTCACTGACAGTCAGGTCTTATAAACATGGATAGATGCGCTGTGTCCATGTTATCTGTGCGTTCATCAACAGCTAATGAAGAAGACGAGTACCTGCTCGTCTCTTAGCTAGCTGTGTTGTTAGATTGCCTGCTAGTTCCTGAACTCGGTCTGCGATGGTGTTTCTTCACAAACTGACATTTGTAAAAGTCTATATCTGGTCGGAGCTCACCTGCTCACATGGCTGTAGCTTTTGTACATATATTCTGCTGTGATTGCAGTCTGCCTTTTAATTCTTGGAAAATTTGATGTTTTTCTTGGAGGCTACATTTTGCTCCGTGTTTGGTGTCAAAATGCCGACGTGAATTGTATTCCTTCATCACCGACACGCATCATAACACAGAAGACAGACTCGTTTTTCTCCTTGAAGCACAAACATGTATTCGCTTTCCCATCTTTCATTACATTTTCTTCCCTCTGCATCAATTTTTCTCTTCGTGGACATTTTGGGATTATTTGTCGATTTTTCTCAACTCAATCACTTGTTGGAAAACCGCTTTACGGGCTGTTCCCTCTCCTGTCCACCTGTTGAGATAGTTTTAATGTCGGTACACAGACAACATGCTATCTCATAATTTCGACCATGGGGATACTTTTATTTTCAAGTCTAACTTAATTTTTTTTTTTCAAAATAAAAAATAAAATAAAAAAATCTTTTATTTTCTTTTATTTTTTGCTGGCGGATTCGGCCCGCGTGCCTTGAGTTTGACACGTGTGGTTTAGAGCATGGCCCCAAGAGACTTTCTTTTAAGTACATGTCATACACGTGCCTACCAAATTTTGTAAATCGATGTGAAATACAGTGAGGGCTGCTTCGTCGAAATATTGTAGGGGGCGCTATTGAGCCGATTTGTCCCTCTGAACCAATAAAATCATATTATATAACTACATTTTGGGCTTTAAATCTGTGTGCCAAGTTTGCTTATGTTTCGAGCATTTTTAGCCTCTCAAACTTACCTTAGTTTTTCACAGCGAAGACTGCGTCGCCACGGCAACGGCGTTCGACGAAACATCAAAAGCTTCATGAACTGGCATTATGAACTTCTTACATTTGTGTGGAACTAACTTAATGTTGATCCGATTTACCTACTAAGAGAAACAAGCCAAAGTATAAAGACTTTAACTTACTGTTACCAGTAGGTGGTGCTATGACTATGATTCAAAATTGGCCTGCAGATGTCTTCAGGCCTGGAGTCTAATCAAACATGTGAAATCTGGTAAAGATCTGATGATGTGGAGTCGAGTTGCATCAGTTTAGTTCTTCATGGTGAAGGGTTGCAATTCGCAGAGCCACCACGACGCCGCCCTTCGACAACTTCTTACAATCTTCACAATGAAGCATTATCAAGGTCTTAAGACTTTTTTGACAACATTTTAGAGGGATCCGATTAATCTGTGAGGAGCAGGATATCAAAGTACACAACTAACAACTTCCGGTTGCCACTAGATGGCGCTATTACTATAATTCTAAATTGTCAAATAGATGTGTTCCGGTTTAGGATGTTATGACATATGAGAAATTTGGAACAGATTAGACGATGTACGGCCGAGTTACAACAACTTCCTGTTTCACGGCGAATGGTGTTTTTTTGACCGCCACGGATACATCATTCGATAACTTTTTTATCTTTGAGTAACTTTTCACTGCCACGGTCTCAAGAGCATACTGACCAAATCTGAAGCCTTGAAATGGTCCAAAAATGTCATAAATTCAAAATGGCCGACTTCCTGTTTGGTTTAGTGAAAAATTCCAAGAGGATTTTTTTGTACGTCCCATCACATTCCACATACCTACCAAATTTCATACAGCTAGGTGAAACACAATGTTGGGGCTACTTAATAGGGGGCGCTATCGAGCCAATATTTCATACCACAGCTGGACACCCCAATCAGACTGCAATTTTCGCAAATTCTGGCTTGCATGCAAAATTTCAAAAGTTTTCCAGTATCCCAAGCCCTATCCATCCATCCATCCATTTTCCTCCGCTTATCCGGGGTCGGGTCGCGGTGGCAGCAGGCCAAGCAGGCTGACCCAGACTTCCCTCTCACCGGCAACATGTTCCAGCTCATTCTGGGGGATCCCGAGGCGTTCCCAGGCCAGCTGGGAGATGTAATCCCTCCAGCGTGTTCTGGGTCTTCCCCGGGGTCTCTTCCCAGTTGGACGTGCCTGGAAAACCTCCAGTGGGAGGCGTCCAGGAGGCATCCTAATTAGATGCCCGAACCACCTCAGCTGACTCCTTTCGACGCGAAGGAGTAGCGGCTCGACTCCAAGCTCCCTCCTGATGACCGAGCTCCTTACCCTATCTCTAAGGCTGAGCCCGGCCACCCTACAGAGGAAGCTCATTTCGGCCGCTTGTAGCTGCGACCTTGTCCTTTCGGTCACGACCCAGAGTTCGTGACCATAGGTGAGGGTAGGAACGTAGACCGAGTGGTAAATTGAGAGCTTTGCCTTCCGGCTCAGCTCCCTCTTCACCAAGACGGTCCGGTGCAGCGCCTGCTTTACTGCTGCAGCCGCACCGATCCGCCTGTCAATCTCCCGCTCCATCTTACCCTCACTCGTGAACAAGACCCCCAGATACTTGAACTTCTTCGCTTGAGGTAGGCACTCCGTCCCCACCTGGAGGGAGCAATCCACCGGTTTCCGGCAGAGCACCATGGCCTCAGATTTGGAGGTGCTAACTCTCATCCCCGCCGCTTCACACTCGGCTGCAAACCGCCCCAGTGAATGCTGGAGGTCACGATCCGAGGAGGCTAACAGGACCATATCATCTGCAAACAGCAGAGAGGCGATCCCGAGACCCCCGAACCTGACGTTCTCTGCCCCCAGGCTGCGCCTAGATATCCTGTCCATGAAAGTCACGAGCAGAGACCGGTCCACCGTGGACAGACCCAGATTCTCCATCAGAGGCCGAGCAGTGGATGATCAAAGACTGCTGATGCGTGTCTGAGCGTAACTCTCACGATACGGTGCGAGACCCAAGATGGCGGCCCCCAGCTGCTAGAATACTATCGAAACAAACTTTCTCATCGGACTTAAAACTCTCTTTTCCCCGTCACCCATTATCTATTTCAATCAAAACTGGACTACAATATCAATCGAACTGGATCATCTGGAGGAATATATTGACGAGTGCTTCAACCGAATCTACATCATGGAAGAGGACAAGACCGGCGACACCGAAGAAACACCCATTTCATACAGCAAAAGACCCCGTCCTGATTCACACTCCAGCACAGGTACAACTCCATCCACCTCACCAAAACCTCCATGCTGCTCCGAGGTAAGCGACATACTCATGTCCATTGAAAATAAACTTTCCGACTTTGACTCCAGACTCTCGCTCATCGAAGTCCTACACCGGGAATTCCAGGCTCTACGCCACAGCCTGGAATTCAGTCAGAACCAAATCGACACACTCACTCAGGACAACAAGTCACTTCATCATTCTGTCAAAACAATAACCACCCAGCTCACCTCTGTTACTGCCGACAACAAAGCTATGAAAGAAACCATCCTGGATTTACAAGCATGCAGTATGAGAGACAATCTAGTTTTCACCGGCATTAGCGAACAAACCACAGAAGACCCCGAAAAATCAATCAAAGAATTCATGTCCAAACAACTCAAACTACCCGCAGAGACCGTCAACAACATCACATTCCACCGCGTACACCGTCTGGGACCAAGGAACAACAATAACCGACCACGGCCAATCATCGCTAAGTTTGAACACTACAAACAAAAAGATCAGGTCAGACAAGGCAGGCAGCTCAAAGGAACGGACTATGGACTCAACGATCAATATCCAAAAGAAATCATGCAACGACGCAAAGTTTTGTTTCCAATCCGTAAACACATGATGAAAGAAAGCAATAATATCACTGGACAAACTATACATAGATATCTCTCTCTCTCTCTCTCTCTCTCTCTCTCTCATATATATACAGTATATATGCCCCTTCTCCTTTCTCTGCATTTGCACTGTTTCGATTATTATACTGTATAGCATTGCACCTACATCTCAATGTGCCAGACAGGACCACACACTCCTTTGTATTTGTGTTTTGTGTATTGTTTTACTTACTTTGTTGTGTTCATGTTCCTATATGCGTTTGTTTCTCCCTGATTCAGTGTCTGCAGGTCCTGCTGTGACATTTACACACTCACACTTATCAACATTAATGTTCAGTCTATATTAACCCAGTCAACATGTCATCTATCAAATTCTTAACCTGGAATATCCGTGGAATTGGTTCTCAGGCAAAAAAAATAAAAGTTTTGAATCATCTGGCTAAACTGCAAGCAGATATATGCTTAATACAAGAAACACACCTCTCAGAATCAGACCACAACAAATTTAAATCACCACAATTCACTCACTCATTCTCGGCTCACTATAACACAAAACAAAGGGGTATGTATTTTAATTAACAAAAAAGTTTCTATTGTCCATAACTCCACCATCACCGATCCTGAAGGCCGTTTTATCATTATAAACATATCCATCAACAATAGTCCAGTCACAATCTGTAATGTTTATGGCCCAAACACTGATGACCCATCCTTTTTTCATAATTTCTTTTCATCCTTCTCAAACATTTGTAACTGCCCAGTCATAATAGGAGGCGATGAAATAAATAAAATCTTCAGAAGTTTTTATGCCAATCTATATTCATCTAAAAATAACCCAAATCAAGAAGACATCAACTCATTTCTCAACAGCATTGATCTACCACAGCTTAACAAAGAACAAATCAACATACTTGACTCACCATTAACACAGGACGAACTTTTTACTGCACTCAATCTTATGCCCAATAACAAAGCACCAGGTCCCGATGGCTTCCCTGCTGAGTTCTATAACACTTCTGGTTCATTCTAGCTCCACTCTTTAACAAAATGATAACTGAAATAAAACAAAATTTGCAATTTCCAGCCAACATGAACACAGCCAGTATATCACTCCTTCTCAAACCAAACAAAGATCCAACTCTTCCTTCTAGTTACCGTCCCATTTCTCTTCTCAATGTAGATATTAAAATCATCACTAAGGCACTAACTCACAGATTGGACAAAGTCACTCCATCCATAATTCATCCAGATCAAACCGGCTTTATCAAAGGTAGACATTCATCCACTAACACACGCAGACTGTTTAATTTACTCATCATTACAACAAACTGGTACCATCATAGCCTCCCTAGATGCAGAAAAAGCTTTCGACAGAGTAAACTGGACATTTCTCACAAGCACATTAAAGAGATTTGGCTTTGGGGAATCATTTATTAACTGGGTTAAAATTCTGTACACTTCACCTTCAGCCACTGTCATCACCAATGGACAAACTTCACAAAGTTTCACACTGCACAGGGGGACTAGGCAAGGATGCCCACTCTCTTCCTCACTTTTCACCATTTTCATTGAACCGTTAGCTGCAGCCATTCATCAGAATATCTACATAAAAGGAATTCAAACACTCAACACCCATCACAAGATTAGTCTCGATGCAGATGATATATTGCTCTTCCTACAAAACCCCTACTCATCACTACAAGAAACTATTAAAGTCATGGAATCATTCTCCAATATCTCCGACTACTCCATTAACTGGAGTAAATCATCCATCCTTCCATTAGATAGTAACAGTTGGGATGGGGCAGCCCATACACCACCTATCCCTTTTTGCACAGGTGCCATCACGTATTTGGGAATACATATTTCCCCCAGGCTGTCAGAGCTGTTCACACTCAACTTCACTCCATTACTTAAAACAATAAATGACGACCTCCTCCGCTGGATGAACCTACCATTATCACTCATGGGCAGAATAGCTACAGTTAAAATGACAATACTTCCTAAAATAAATTACCTATTCACAATGATACAATCTCAACCCACTCACTCCTGGTTCAAATCACTTGACTCAATCATTACTCAATTCTACTGGAAAAATAAAACACCAAGAATTAAACTGGCCACTCTACAAAAACCAAAAACACAAGGACTTGAAGCTCCACATTTTTTTCACTACTCTCTAGCAAATAAACTTCAATACATTCTTAAATGGATCCACCCCAACCAATCAGACAACACATGGTTAGATATAGAACAGACAGTTTGTAAGGACATTCAGATTTGTGACCTACCATTTTTAAGCCAATCTATCAAACGCCATCCTTGTTTCAAAACACTAACAATAGCAGAAACTCTGACAGCCTGGTGGAAATTCCACAAAATCAATAACATCACTTTTGCACCTTCAAATTTTACTCCCATATGGAACAATCCTGATTTTCTAAGTCACAAGACACCTCTTAATCTCCACACATGGTCCGCTAAAGGCATCACTCATCTGAAACATATCTTCAACAATAACACCATGGTTTCATTCCCCCATTTGGTTCAGAAGTACGGCATCAGGAGCAACCAATTTTTGGAATATCTGCAACTCAAATCATCTGTTCAATCCAAACTCAACACTAAGGCCACTAACCTAGAACTACCCCCCTCAACCTCAGAATTAATTAATATCCCCTCCTCAAAAAAGTTAAAAATATGTAGAGTAATATCACAGTCTGACAAAATATCATCCATACCATCAAGAAAATGGGAATCAGACCTGTCCATCACTCCTGATGCTGATTTCTGGAACCAAATCTGCAATAACATCTACTTCATGACTAAAAATGTCAATTTACAACTAATACAGTATAAAATACTTCACAGAATTCATTACACTGGGCAAAAAATGTTTAAAATGGGATTCACGTCAGATATCTGTCCACATTGCACTCAAAACAGCCCGGATAGCTATGTTCACGCCACCTGGCACTGCACACCAGTTAATCACTTTTGGAAAGAAATAACTGAGTCACTGTCTGTCTTCCTGGGCTGCCTCGTCCCATTACCCCCTTCACTGTGCTTACTAGGAGACATCTCAACAATACATCTGAGTAAAACAAATCGCAAATTACTCCTCGTGGCCCTAACTATCGCCAAGAAAACTATCCTCATGAACTGGAAATCAAGAAATAACACACACTGGAGAAACTTAATGATAGAATATATTTCAATGGACAATCTAACCTCGTCCATCATATACAATACAACAGAACACCACTCCACCTGGTCATCCCTCACTGTTTCTGCAAACTATACAAATTTTAATATTAATAGGATGGGTGCATCCTATTAATATTAAAATTTGTATAGTATATATCTATTTTTTTTAAATGTATTTATTGCCATAATTGATTTTTGTTTTGTTGTTTTTCTTGCCTGACAACCAATTGAAACCCACGTACATGCATACATGAACATTCATATGCACACACACTTTGTTTTTTAATTATTATTATTATTATTTTTTTTTTCTCCTTCCATCTCAAAAGGCTCAAGGACATTCTCACACACACACGGACTATATGATGTTTGCTAGCTTTTATCCCACTGTTCTTGTCATCCTCTTGTTATGTCTATGTATTGTCTAATATTGTCTCTTGTCTTTCAATAAAAATAAAAAAATTTTAAAAAAAGAGTCACGAACAGGACCGGTGATAAAGGGCAGCCCTGGCGGAGGCCAACACCCACCGGGAACGTGTCTGACTTATTGCCGAGAATGCGGACACAGCTCCTACTGCAGTTGTGGAGAGACCGGATTGCCCGTTGTAATGGGTCCGGCACCCCGTACTCCCGCAGCACCCCCCACAAGAACCCCCGAGGGACCCGGTCGAAAGCCTTCTCCAAGTCCACAAAGCACATGTAGACTGGTTGGGCAAACTCCCAGAACCCCTCCAGTAGTCTTGCGAGGGTAAGGGTTTATTTCTAGAACACCTTTAAAGAGTTTACAACGTGTTTTGACAGGCAAAGCAACGCGAAAGTTAAGGCAATTACTCCCGTAGCTGTGCCTACGGTATGATAGAATCTGAATTGTAAGTCGCTTTGGATAAAAGCGTCTGCTAAGTGACTGTAATGTAATTAACCATAAAGCTCTAAAACCTGACTGAAACGACAAAAGACGTTCTTAAGACACATAAAAGCTGGGTTGGGGAAACACTTTCTATAAAACTGTTGGTAAAAAAAGAAGTTTAGAAACTGGCATACAATTGTTAAGAACAGAAGTATCAAGACTATGTTTCTTTCCATAACAGATTATCACATTTTTTTGCGATTGATTTTGTGTAGATAGATTTATTGTTTGAGCTCTAGACAAGGGTTCATTGTCAGCATACTGATGTTAGCATTTAGCTCAATGAACTACTGTGTCAAAGTACAGATAGACATTAGCTTGGCTAAAGTCTGTTAGCCTAGTTGTACTGCCATCTACTCCCCCTCTGTGTGGTCACTTTGTGATTTGTAACCCTTACGTTTAGATTTTCACACATTAATAATTTAAAGTGGAAAGTTCATTCATGGCTCAGGAAGTGTCTTGTTTTAGAGGTTTCTTCTAGCCAGCAGCTCACTTCTGTTTCTCTAACTTGGCTCCACAGGAAGCCTGTGCTCACTGCTCCATCCATTATGTGCTTGGCGTCTCCTGTTTACACCACTACATTATTTATTTCCTATTTTCCACATTTTCAGCATAATTGAGAAATTGCATTGGGGGATTCCTAGCCAGCAGACAAAAATGAGTCATCTCTATTGTCATGAAAAGCAGTCACGCTGCTGGAAGTATTTATTCCCAGTGGCAGTGGAGGGATGAGTCCATCAGTCACCTCCCGCCAGCCTCCCTCCTTTCATGTCCTCTGCTTTGTGCAGCAGATATAGTAAATATGTTCTGACTCGCTCTTATGGAAAATGTGACATTTACAATAGAGATCATCTGTCTGTCTGTGCTTTGCACTTGAGGTTGTGTGTCATTTGATGTCCTTGAGTGAAAAGCTGGGTTGGTGATACATGTGATGTGAGATATGGGGCCAGCACTATGATGGCAAATCAATGTTCCAACGTACCAGTCTGCTTCAAGGTCTCCACCATCATCCTGTCCCCAAAAAACAAGGATCACAGAACTTAATGACTACAGGCCCGTCGCCCTGACCTCTGTGGTCATGAAGTCTTTTGAACGCCTGGTCCTATCCCACCTAAAAACCATCACTGACCCACTACTGAACCCCCTGCAGTTCGCCTACAGAGCAAACGGGTCTGTAGACGACGCAGTAAACATGGCCCTTCACTTCATCCTCCAGCATCTGGACTCCCCAGGAACCTATACGCCAGGATCCTGTTTGTGGACTTCAGCTTCAGTTTGTGGATCACAGACTTTCTGTCTGACAGGAAGCAGCACGTGAAGCTGGGAAAGCACGTCTCAGCCTCCCGGACCATCAGCACCGGTTCCCCCCAAGGTTGCGTTCTTTCCCCTCTGCTCATCTCCCTGTATACAAACAGCTGCACCTCCAGTCACCAGTCCGTCAAGCTCCTGAAGTTTGCAGATGACACCACCCTCATTGGACTCATCTCTGGTGGGGATGAGTCCGCCTACAGGTGGGAGATTGACCATCTGGTGACCTGGTGCAGTCTGAACAACTTGGTGCTCAACGCTCTAAAGACAGTGGAGATGGTGTGGATTTCAGGAAGACCGTATCCCCACCTGCTCCTATCACTGTGTGTGACTCCCCCATCGACGCTGTGGAGTCCTTCCATTTCCAGGGCTCCTCCATAAACCAGGACCTCAAGTGGGAGCTGAACATCAGCTCCATCACCAAGAAGGCTCAGCAGAGGATGTACTTCCTGAGGCAGCTGAAGAAATTCAACCTGCCAAAGACAATGATGGTGCACTTCTACACAGCCATCATTGAGTCCATCCTCTGCTCCTCCATCACAGTCTGGTATGCTGCAACCACTGCCAAGGACAAGGGCAGACTGCAATGCATCATTCACTCTGCTGAGAGGGTGATTGGCTGCAATCTGCCGTCCCTCCACGACTTGTTCTCTTCAAGGACCCTGAAGCGAGCAAGAAAGATTGTAGCCGACCCCTCTCACCCTGGAGATAAACTGTTAGAGCCCCTTCCATTTGGCAGGAGGCTGCAGTCCATCAGGCCCAAGACCTCATGCCCACATGAACAGTTTCTTCCCATCCGCAGTCGGGCTCATCAACAAAGCCCGGGACCCCCACTAACTCTGTCATCCCCAGGACAATTTCCTACCGGTCACTCCCCTGCACATCCCTTCTGTTTCTTTATTTAAACACACTTGACACTTTTAACATTACACTTCATCATACTTGTTTATAGTACTGTTATCTGTTTGTTGTGCACTTTATTTTATATTCTATTGTAAATTTTAATATGTTTCTATTTTTTGCACTGTGTTGATTATTGTTGATTGTTTAATGTTATGCACCATCAGTGGCAGGCCGTGTATTTTATACCTGGGCCTTCAGTGCTGTCCTACAGTTGAACCACCTCCTAATAACCTCATTATGATGCCACAGCTACGGTTATTATTTGTTTCTAGGGGTGTAACAATACACGTATTTGTATTAAACCGTTCGGTATGAGGCTTACGAACCGAACAATACTAGTGCATTTGGAAAATGCAGAAGCTTATATTGTGGGAAATATGTTTTCGGTGGACTTTGCTCAAAGTGGCAACATGCTTTCTGACACGCCCACCCCGGAAACAAAACATTGTACTCTGCTGAGGCGTGTGTTCTGGGAGGCACGCTAAACTATCTTAGCAGGAAAACAGCAGCACACAAGCTACAAACTCTCCCCGCAGCATTTAGGCAGTTCTCTACCGATTCAAACAGGGCTAAAGCAATCGCCACACAATCCCCATTTCTCCAGACCATAATTCTTGCTTCGTTAATGAAAACAAAAGCCCAAACAGAGAATCAAATGTCCGACCCTAACCCCTCGCATGACGTGATGCTTCGTCATTAACGGACAATGCATATAGTCAAAATGAATGTAATTAACACAATGACGAGAACAAACTCACAAGAACCAGTCACATATATTTATATGACAACAAAGCAACAAATCAATCCAGCAACACTGCAGCGCTAAAACACGTATTCCACAACACACTAAAGAGCATGAGCCATTCAAATATTATTCACATCAGAGGGAACAATATTAACCATATCATAAAAACGACACCAGAGACAAATGAACACAGTAGTAACACTATTGCAGATGTAAAAACACAAAAGCAGTTCACTTACCACAGCTGCTGTTCACTTAAAGACAAAGTGAACAGCAGCTGAACAGCCGCCCCCCTCTAGCCCCCTTTAAAGGGGGCTAGAGGGGGGGGGGGTGGTGTACATGTGTACAATTCACTTTTGCGAAAGGAATAAAATAATAAATAAATAATACCTGTGTAACAAAGAAATTCTGGGCGAAACAACCATGGGAGCCATTTTACACACTGCAAAACACAATTGTACATGAACTAAGATCATATCTGGAAGATATCTAGAAGATTTGCAACAATTTTGGCCAAAAATCGACGAACTGTGCTCTTTGTATGATCTCTCATCACGAAGCACGGATCGCACATGGCGGATGAGCACATCTAGCAGGCTCGTGATTCGACCCGGAAACGAGCAGCGGCGTCGAAATTACTCTCTTTCAAACCGTTCAAAGGTTATGGGTATATATGCCAACATCAGCCACTGGTCACGAGAAAATAAATTGGGTAAAAAAAACTTAGGTTTTGACGGTTTTGGCGATGTAAAACGGATTTATTCCAACGGATTTCGGCGCTCATGTGTCCTCCATCCTGTGCTGCATGACTGTGACTGGTATCAATGCGCTGGCGGAATGAATGGCAAAATGGCAGCCGATTCTGTGAGGTGGACCAATCCATGTAGAGAGGGGGGTTGCCCTGCATTTTGCGATTTTTAGTCAGTAAAGAGACACTGAGATTCTCAAACACCCCCGCATGGCTCCCGTTGGACTATCCCACATCTAAAATGGTCTCACACTTGTAAATCGGCCGATCACAGGCCTTACCAGTGTCACATACACACTTATTATGAGCCATTTATTGTTATGAATGACAGATATGACACATCATAACTGCTCAATATTATTGAAAATGGTGTCAAACTGCTTTATTAGGATTATTGAACACTCTTAAGATAAGACAAGTGAATATATAGTTAATATTTAGTTATATAGTATATAAAATTAGAATACATCAATGCAACTGCTGCTTCCAAAAATGAGAATTTTGCATGCCTTTGCTTGGTTTATGCTGGCTTGCTTCACTCAATCGAAGTCAAATCAGTTTTAGAGACTGTAAAACCTGTTGTGCTACGACTTTGGCTATGCCATTAAAATTTTTAGGCCTTATTTCAAGTAATATTTTAGACACAAGTGCTTTTTTTCAGGCGAAACTGAAACTTTTTCAATTTGAGCTGTGCCATATGTGTATTTGTTATTAACCAGTAACATATACACAATATTTACACATATCAGCACATCTGACTAGTGTTACCTGTATTATACAATCAAACAATTATTAAAATAGACCTTGTAGTTGCAGAAATACACTCTCTTTAGTATGAGTATGCAATTTTCGAGCGGAGACCTAAAAATAGGGCTCGTGTTCAAGAGGCCACTGTTGTACAGAACATCGGTGCGGTTCAGTTCCAGCCAGAGTTCCTCCTGCGAACATGTTCGTTGAGTTGTAGATCCGCTCGGGTCTCAGCAGAAGTTTTCAAAACCACCATAGCTTGTAAGTGTCCTGTCGTACTATGGTGTCGTGTTGCTGCCTTGGTTAGCAGATCCAGCGTAGCTCCAAACACCAAGACGCTCAGTCGCAAATTAAACGCATTCTTAGCCATAAAATGTGCAACGCTACTCCGACGCTGTCAGACAGAAATACCGTTCGTACAAATCCTTTTCCTGGCTGGGTCAGGGTGTAATGGGTTTGGTAAGGACCCAGGAGCAGTACGACAGACACCAGGGATAGTTTGAATCAGAGCTTTATTTTCCTCAGGACACACAACAGGTAGAAGAATCTCAGGGAAAAAGCGGCAGGATCTCGTGGTCGGGAACAGAAGGCTGGGTGAATTACCGGGGCAGAAGCAAGGCAGGGTAGTCAAAAACAGGCACGGTCGGTGTTAGGTTCAAGGAACCTCTAGACTGTGGGGAAACCGCATGTAATCCAGCCTCTTACACAAAGAGAACCGGTTTCAATTATAAACAAAGCATTTAATACCGCTCATGCTAAAACAATTGCATAGTGGAGTACATCATTTACAGTTACACCGAATATGACCTGCTCACCCCAAATATCGTTACCACCCACCCAGTGGTACAGGAGCAAGAGGCCGGAATTTCTTTCTCCCCCGCCTTACATAGTTCAAAAAACATCCCATAATGTCCGTAGTTCCTATTGGCTAAATCCAGTTGGCTCCTCCTCCTCGCAGGACCCTCGCACGGGTATGACCTGTAATTGCCTGTCTAGAAATCTATCTGTCCCTTACTCCCAACATACTATTCTTTACAGTTTAAAACATTCAATGACTGTCTTTTATGGCTTAACACTTCTATGGTAAACATTCTATATAAAGATAAGGATTTGCAACTTTTGGCAAAAACCTTAACAAGTTTCACAAGCATAGAGCTAAAGGTGCTACAAATTCTACTAAGATACACTTCTAACTACAAATCACTTGTAACTACAAATTCTAAAACACTTCTACAATTATGAATCTTCTAATTATGTATTCCAAGACACTTCTAATTATGATTTCTTATTTATGAATCATTAAACACTTCTATTATAATTTCCTAAAACATAGTTCTAAACCCAAATTTCCTACATCGGGAACGGGGAATCAGTCCAAGTGTATGCGCTGGAAGGTCTTGCATGAAAGAGGAGAACGATCTGGCAGTGTGTGTGAGACTGGGATTTAAAAAGTGGATGTAGCAGAGTGAGCAGGTGAGAGTAATGAGCTGATGAGGCGAGTGTGACTGGCAGGTGCACTGACTGAACTGATTAGGTGAGTGAGAGAAAACAGGTGGAAAAAACAGGATAGTCGTGGCAGAGCTGTGACACAGGGCTGCTAGCTGTGGGGTTGGCCGACCCCATCTTATGATGTCCAGCTTTTCTGGAAATGTCCTTCTCCAGAAATCCATTTCTCCTTCTTCAGCCATTGAGTGTTAAAAAAACAAAGCTAGGTAAAAAAAAAAAAGAAGAATCTACACCAAGCAAAACGTTAAAAATGTCATGTCAATGTCATAACTTCTTATATATCTTTCAACTTGAACTGTTACTACTAATACTAACTTCTGCTAGCTGCTTCAGCTTCAAAACAGTCATGCTGGCCCACTTACCAATCACGGCGCACGTTAATGCTGAGCCAGCTGCACGTTAATGCTGACGTACTTGTAGGCTACCTCGGTAGCTCTGACATGTCAAATAATACGCCCACAATCAACAATATCGTCCACAATTACTTTCATCTGCAAATTCTACCTAGAGGGCCTCGCGCCTCTTTTCTTTACCTTTGCGAGCGCTTTCACATCACTCCGTGTAGAATATCTCTGCTCTCGAGCTAAATGGAAGCCCACAAGAGAGAACCATGCTTTGAGTGGGAGGGGCATCTCTATCTCTAACTTCTATCACTGCTCTTCTGCTGGCAAAGCTCTCACCTGCTCACTCACAAGTGTTTTTTATTTTTGACAGTAAGTGGGCGGACCCAGTCGCCATTGTATCACTTTAATTGGTTACAATCCTCGTCTGTGGATTGGCCAGATATTACTCCCGAGAGACGCTAGGTGGCGCTATAAAGGTGGTTTTCAATCCCCCACTAAATACGACTCCACTACATCTCAGATGTATATATTGTACTTTTTACTCCAATACATCTCAGAGGTCAATATTGTACTTTTTACTCCAATACATCTCAGAGGTCAATATTGTACTTTTTGTTCCACTACATCTCTAATGTAAATATTGTACTTTTTGTTCTACTACATCTCAGTCTCTCTATCTCATCGTACTTAGAGTTAAACCAAATCCTTGTATTAAAGAATTGTGACTAAGATATGTAATGGTGTGAAAATAAACGTTTTGTTTATATCAAATGCAATCTTCTTTTCTTCCTGTAAAACAAAATACGAAGTTAGTACCAACCAATTTCAACCAATAATAACACATCCATTTATCAATCAATTGATTTAATACCTTTTTTTAACTGTCCACTACTCAAATTTTTTCTGTGAGTTCCCCAGTGAAGACACAAGAAAAGAAACAAGAAAAAATGGACTGAGAGTGAAACTTAGGTTACTAAGTAGATCTTTTTTCTTTTAGGACAGTACAGCAATAGGAAACTTTTTGAATTACTTTAGTAAACATACTCAAAGCTTAGGTTTTACTTTGGTCTTTGGCTGACTGTGTAGGATACCAACTGTATGACAGATTGGTGGCTTAGGTTTCTATCACTTCATTTTCCTGTAGTGACTCATTTTTATCATGTAAGTTTCAGCTTCCTGTGTGTGGTTATGTTTCTCCAGCCTTGCTAACTGACATAACGTAGTCATGCCACGTCTTAGGTCAAAGTGCCATAACGATGCTGTAAAATCAATCGGAGTATTCCATTGAATTACATTGCCCAATCATTGGTGAAGCATGTCTTGATTGCTGCTGTGTATTTTAATTAAAAGTGACGGGGCCCCATGTCATTAATAGTGTCCGTCTCTCCTCAGCAGCTGAAATAAACATCTGCTTCATTCATGAAAAAACATGATTCATCAAAGTGTTATTTACCCAAACAAACATGTTCCTTGTTTGACTTCAGAGGCAGTACATTTCTGTATAATAGCTGTGCAGTATATTTTTAGAGATGGAGAAACAGTATAGGGTGCATTCATATTCAAAACTTGGCTTCAAATATTGGAAATTACAAGAGGTCTCACTGGATGCAGGTTTTCATTAAACAGACAATTATAATGATGTGATTAAAAATGAGGAATGAGAGAAATGACTGTATTCATGAGGTCCATACTTACTGCACATTCTATTAGTCTGCGTCACCTTGAATGGATATGCTTCCTGATGGGTCCCAACACTACCAGCCATTGTAATGAGTCCCAAATTAGATGTTGGTTATTCTAGTCATCATAATGAACCTGCTGACTGGGAGCGCTCAACATAGACTCACAAATCCACAGCAGCGAATGTGTGAGCCCTCACACACAATACTGCAGATAATTAAGCTTTTTAATGAGCTGGACTCGGCTATAAACAGGTCTAGAGGAGCAATTCTTCAGCATTTAGAGGTTGTTAAATGTGCTCAACCTCCCCAACGTGTTGTTGAAGGGGCTCTGATCTTGTCTGTTCAGGTCTGGTGTATGGGAGCTTGTAGATGGAACAACACTGCATGGTGCAATGATTTGAAGGCAATTTATGGATAGTGTAACAGACAAGGAGGATCATTTGTTAAGAGTTTGACTCAGCTAATCGTTTCTTTTATGATGGAGAAAAGTTGCGTATCTTGACATTGATGAATTTGGATAATAAAAAGGAGTCATTATGGCCCCTTTTGTTTTCGAACCATGACACAGAGAAACCCATGGCTCAAGACCATTTCTTTTTGACCATCACATTCATTGTATGCTTAAAGAGTAACATTTATCAACGGTTTGCATGGATTATGCAAGTGCAACTGAAAATGGACACTCGGGTCACAAGAGAACCCAAAACAATTATTGTCATTGGTTCAGATATATTTAATTGCGTATTATTGGTAATGGTGGGTTTAACTCCCGTAGAAGGTGTCGTGCTCACGATCTGCAGAGAACAGACACAGAGGCCCATTCAGACAGGGAGCCTGGATATGAATTCATTACACACAATTTATTGTTTGGTGTCTAAGCTTAAAAAAGCATTCATTCTTTCTCAAAGCATTAATTCACTTTGTGACTTTTCTTTCAAATAAAACAGCACATTGTTACTTCTGTAAATTGTCCACTACCAAAGCATGTATCAGTAATACAGTTTACAGGACTGAGAAAATAGAAATGGGTTAAGTTGCATGTCCAGTGATCTGGAGCCCTGAAACCATACATTTTCTTCATATGATAATATTAATCTGTGTACATAATCTATTTCTCTACTACAGTACTTACATTTTTCTACCACACTTCTGATTCTGGAGTGAAATGGGCACACCTGTATGCTTTATATAGATAAGGTGTTCAGTATTTGCATTAGTTTCAAGAGGTAACATTGAGTTAGCCTTCCAATTCCAAGATGGCTACATAAAATGACTGCAAATATACAGTTGTGTGAAAAAGTGTTTGCCCCCTTCCTGATTTCTTATTTTTTTGCATGTTTGTCACACTTAAATGTTTCAGATCATCAAACAAATTTAAATATTAGACAAAGATAACACAAGTAAACACAAAATGCAGTTTTTAAATGAAGGTTTTTATTATTAAGGAGAAAAAAAATCCAAACCTACATGGCCCTATGTGAAAAAGTGATTGCCCCCTAAACCTAATAACTGGTTGGGCCACCCTTAGCAGCAACAACTGCAATCAAGCGTTTGCGATAACTGGCAATGAGTCTTTTACAGCGCTGTAGAGGAATTTTGGCCCACTCATCTTTGCAGAATTGTTGTAATTCAGCCACATTGGAGGGTTTTCGAGCATGAACCGCCTTTTTAAGGTCATGCCACAGTCATGCCACAGCATCTCAATTATTGCATTATAGGACATTATCTGATAATTAATTATTGTTATCTGGTAATAATGAGTCATATTAATATAATAGTAATAACTTTATTTATATAGCACCTTTGAAAAAAGAGTTTACAAAGTGATTTGACAGACAAAGTAGCAAAAGTAAATCAATAAGATATACAGTATACCATAACAGAAAGCCCAATAGTGAGGCCCAACAATGCACTAAGGTAAGAGTTAAACCCTGATAAAAAGTCGATACAATAAAAATATACTAAGAAATAAATAAAATAAAAAAATGTAGTTAAATAATTTAGTAAAATCAACAAATAAAGCAGTAATGCGACAACATCACATAAAAGCCAGTCTGTAAAAATGTGTTTCAAGAAGTAAAGAGATTCCTGATCTCCTCAGGCAGGTCCCAAAGCCGAGGGGTCCTGATGGCAAAAACACGGTCACCTTTAGTTTGAGCCTTGACTTTGGAATAGCCAGAAGGGCCCCACCTGAGGATGTGAGGCTGCGAGCTGGCTCATAGGGAGTCAACATGTCCTATGCCCTATGGGTTGTTGCCCTATGTCAGTGGTTCTCAAACTGTGGGGCGCGCGCCTCTAGTGGGGCGCGGTGGTATTACAGGTGGGGCGCAGGGGGAAATGCAGACTTTTTATTTTTTTTAAGTAATTAATAAATACATGGCGAAATGCCTGTACTTTCGTGTAAATGTTTACGTTACGCCGTTAACAGGTTACACTTGCGCATGCGCGACGGCCATGATCCTTGGCGACTCACATTAGTGTTCCAAATGAAGAGACATTTGACATGCGGGAACAGAAAAGCAACCGCAAGCGATGCATCCGAGACGAACAGCAAGCAGCCAAGAAGAAAATATGATGCGCCTATCTTGCTCTGGGTTTCACAGTGAACGCGGTAGGAGATGAGGAGAGACCAGTCTGTTTTATGTCTGAAAACTCTAGCTGCGGATAGTATGAAACAAATTAAAAGACACTTGGAGACATTACAGCCCACTCACGTCAATAAGCCACTGGAGTTCTTTCAGAGGAAACGTGATGAATACCGCAAGCAAAATGCAGTGTAAAACTCTTTATAGCCAAATATTTGAACTTGTTTTGTTTAGTTTTTCACAGGTTGCACTTTATTGTTATCTTGAAAAGATGTTTAGTGCAAAACAGGTTAATTGCAGCCAATTGCAATAAGCTATTTTTTGCACAGATATAACTTTATTTGCATTGTTCTAACAAAGTGATTGCACATTTTATTAGTTTTTGTCTGATGGAGCAATCTGAAGTTTCTTTATTCTATTATTTGAAAAAGCACAGACGGAGGAGTCACAAAATGTTATTTCAATAAAAATTCAACATGAACCCTTTTGTTACAATTTTGTTGGGGCGGTGGGGCATGAACATTTTTCTTCCTCCAAAGTGGGGCGCAACAGAAAAAGTTTGAGAACCACTGCCCTATGTCATGTAATTTTCTGAATAAAATAAAAATATATGTGTTATTATTAGTAGTATGTGGTAGTTAATGACTAAATCTGGTAATTACCGGGGTATAGTGCAAAGCTCATTTCTGTATGTGTTTGTGTCATAAAAACATCTGTATTTCTACCTAAATTTGGATTCATACCAGAAATGGCCGTGGCGTATAGCTGCAGAAATATATAGTCATTTCAAGAGGTGTGTATGAACTGGGCTCGATTAGTTATGTTGCTGTTTGGTCAGAGCAGATTCCCTGTTATCAGCATCACTGGTCCATGTGAGCAAACTCGTGTTCTGTATGGAGAGCGTCTGGATGCGGTACGTTTGACTTATTTAGACTTTTCATCCCTCTGTCACTCCACTGCATGTGAGCGGCTTCGTAAACCTCCACTGGTGTGCTGGGTGGAGAGTTGATGTAGCTGAGGGAAGATTTCTACAGCCTGCCCACACTGTGCCGACTGAAGCCAAATGTGGGGGGTTTTGGTTTACACTTTCTGGTTCTGACTGTGTGAAGACAGCTCCTTAGCTTTCACTTGGAGCTTTCTGCCAGACTTCCCCACATACTTCTTAACATTTCCTTTCACAATAAAAACCAACAACATTGCCAGTTATCTAGCTATTAATGTTCTCTGGTTTCAATGTATTTTTGGTTTAATTAACTCTTGTCGGTACATTAGTCTAAATGTGTGGAAGAAAATCAGTCTTTTTGGTAGATTCTGTGTGTGTGTGTTTACTGCTTCCTACTTCTCCATTTGCAGCCTGTCAGCAGAGTATCTTGGGAGGAGCTCCTGCTGCTTTTTTACCTTCTTTTCTCTCTGTGAACTGGCTTCTTTTTCGCAAACTCGTCTCCCAGTGAAGCTCTGGGCTTAATTCTCAGCGACCGATGGCAACAACTGGAGCTGCTGTGCAGCTGTCTCACAGCTAACTGGCTTTGACATTCCCTCAAACGCACTCATAAGCAGACACGCAGCTTAAGTAGGCAAGCTTTTGGTGATCATTGTAAAGTAGTGGTGCTGGTTTGAGCTGCTGAATCACTGTCTGTACAGAGAACCACTAATGTGTTGTCTGGAAACATGTGCAATAATACATATAATATATATCAACACATTAAGTTTAATTTCACATTTCTGTTGGTTGTACTGAATCATTTGACAGTGTGTGACATCCCAGAATTGACAGCTATTCTAAATGCAAAATCTAAAACTTCACATCCAAAATCCTCACAGGTACTAAGCAGAATAAAAACCCTGTTTAACAACAGGCTCTGCACACTCGATGCTGCTCGTCATATATAATGTAACACCACACACAGTTCACGTTCTTCATCAGACAATGGAAGGCAGTGTGACACCCTGACATGATGTGACATGTGATCCCTGGTACTAATGCAGAACAACATGTTTTCAAAATGTATACAATTACAAATGGTGGTTAGCCTTTATACGTTCCACATTAGAAAAACGTACAAATAGCACAATACATTTATATATTATGGAAGAGTTAAAGACACATCCCGTATCAACTAGAAAGGTGCACTCAGTGGATTGAATAAATACAAACCACATTAGTCTTACCTTGGCATGCAAACTAGGAACTACTTACCCTTTCTAAGTCCCACCCCTTTTATGACCCTCTGTTTTCTGCTACGTGCCACCCCAAAGTCACTTTTGGTGTTATTTATTTTGCTTTACCCAATGTGTAGTATCCCTACGTGAAAAATTACCAGAGTATAGTTTATCAATGTGATTATATACTTCCATTGCATACTGTAGTCTTTGCTGTCGGCTTGAAGCTATATTGCCTGGCGCCAGAAACAATCTAATACACACTGCGGCACCCAGCTACACAGGACGTCGCCGTGTTTCTTTTTGGCAAGCTTTTCCAACTTAGCAACAGTAACTAAGGGGGATGGGACATGGGATTGGTCGATTCCTAACCCTTTGGCAGAAACAAGAGAAGCTGCTATCCCTACTGGCTGATTAAGAGTAGTGAGGAGTCAGCAGTCAATGAGAGTATAAAACAAAATCAATAAAAATGTTGTCAATGAAAAAAAACGTGAAACACTGCAACCGCAAGAGGTCCTGTGATAAATGAGCACCAACAATGTGGAGCTGATGGGTCCAGCAGTTAGCGAGTTTAGCCGTGGACAGACCGATACACACATGCACCCACATGAGCGGACGCATGATCTCCCCCCAGGGCTTATGCCTGGCAGACACAATAACAGCTTTGATGTGCATGTTTCAATACACAATAAATGCACTTGGATAAATAATTAAATAAAGTCCAAGAACCTGTTGGAAAAGTCGTAACTGTTAGAGAGCTGTTTGTGTATCCTGATTAAATTAACTAGAATTAAAACAAATAAGTAAATATATATGTATTGGAGAGCTTGTGGCAGAGTATAACAAGTTCTCCAAACTAAACAAGAAAATATCGAAAACAAGAAAATATCGTCATTTTCCCATCACTTCCTAGATGGGAGACACCCGTCCTCCTGCCACTGAACTGAACCCATTACTTCCAAAACAAATTTGGCAAAGCAAATTAGTGTCATGCAGCAGCATTTTGTAGTGGAGGAGACTGTGGCTGCATTCTAAATGGCATACATTTTCTTTTTACTTTCAGTACATACTGCAGCTGCCCTTACAAAGTCCCTACTGTTGCAGGCAGTATGCATGCAAATGGCACAGACTACTTCGTCATAACATTGCTTTGACCCTTTTGCTCACATCTTGGTCGCACTCTGTCAACAAGCTGTCAATGAGCTGTCATCCGTCAGTGCTCTCTGGGTGGCTTAGTCCACGTGACATATGTTCTACTGCACAGAGGACTGTGGCTCAGAATAGCCAGAAAAGCATGTTGGCTTTGCATACTGCAAAGTACAACCGGATTCAGTAGGACATCCTGATACTTTTGGCATACTGCATTCGACACACTATGTATTGCGGCATAGTGAATAGTATGGGTATTGGAACACATGTTATGTTACAAGCTAAGCTGTTTCGTGGTAGAAACAAAAATGTATATGGAGCAACAAAGTAACGATATGCAGTCTGCTGTTGACTTGTTTTTGTCCAGGCAACAAAGTTACCTTTCAAACTACATCTAATAATGAATTTAAGTAGTATATTATGATAATGATTTAACAAATAGTGTCTGGGCAAGCCCTACTTTCAGGGGTACTTGTTTAACTCTCTGCCCAGTGTTGTTGAAGGCAGACGGCCATGCCCCGTGGCTTCCTATCAACTAGACAGTGAGGGAGCTGTCTGTGCAGCATCTTTGTCAACTGTCACCAGCAGGGAGATTCGGCCGAGCAGAAAGACCCGGGGTTATTGAGTCCTTTTGATAGTGTCAGTGCACAGAGAGTTTGTAATCTGTCTCCCCAGCTCCAGCCCTCTCACCCAGTCTCTCTTACTCTTCTGGCCGCAGGGCTGGTGCTTAGTCACAGCAGCGAGCCAGACCTCTCTGTTGATTGTGTTGACTCATTCAAAGACAAGTCTTTATTTTTGCTGCCAGGACAGCATTAGCAGGAATGCATGAACTACACAACTGATCTCAGATAAGATCCGCTGATGGTACGCAATTCCAACTGGACTATATTAATGTCATTTCATTATTTACACACAGGTGCCCCCAAAGCTTTGAGTCCGACCAGGGACTTTTTTTCCATCTCACCCTCCCTCGTTTCTTGTTGTGTCTCCACTGTCTGTAATAAAGGCTTAAAATACCACAGAACTTTGACCCATGTTAAATAAAATGATCGTCTTCATCCGGCTTGATTTTACAAAGTTGAATGAGTTCAATATTTGTGAAATATTAACACATTACACAGTTTTTCACTAACAGTGTTTCATTGCTAAAACACTTCAGCCTTCCTTTGTTACACCAGTTAACTACAATGCAGGGAAACTGGTTCTCTCTGATCCAAAGTAGTGGTGATGCAATGTGCTGACGTGCTCCCTGGAGCAGTTTTGGGTCTGTGTCCTCTACAAGGACAGTGGGGGGGGGGGGGGGGGGATGCAACGGACACTGCAGCCTCTGGAGGCCTCTAGTGGGGCTTTGTGTTGCTTAGGTTAAGTTCTCTAACGAAAGGAGGCAAACAGTTCAGGGTCATCTACTCAACAGCCAATAACACCACTTCACTGTCTGACATCATTATATCCCGTACTCACATCTACCTCCCCGAAAAAAGGAAGTGGACATTGTTGGCAGCTGGCTGTTTCCTTCACACTGACGTTCTGTCTCAATATCTTTTAATATTTTGCAGCAGCACCAGCATTGACAACAACAATACTATGAACAATATGATAATAATATATATTTTTATTATTAATTAATAATTATTAATTTGATCTTCAGCCCAAAATGTCAAAGGTGCACTCACTTGAGTGACCGTAGTTACTGTTGTGGTCCAATGAGTGGAGTGTTTCTTTCAGTATTACATCAGAAACAAAAGTGTTTAGCATGACAATATAAGATCACTGCAGTTACAATGCGTTGTCACTTTTTATCATCATGTCATAGTAAATAAGTAACATGTTAAGTTCTAGGTATTTAAGGGTGCACAGAAGGATCATTATATCTCAGCAAAGGTTTGCAAGTTTTGCAACGTGAATGTGAAGCATCAACAGTGGGATGATTTATTTTGGGCATCCAAGGTTCTGGATGTAAAAGTCACACTTTTTGACTTTGTAAACAATGTTAGATGAGTGAGCACTTCAAGGCTCGGATGGACATAAAATCCACCTGGTTCAAGCGTCACTTCAAATATATCAGGTTCTTTCAAACCTGATGAAAACATGTGCCAGGCCTCTGAATCATAGTCTGTATCTCATCTCGGCAAGTGGTGTGATGTTGTGGTCATTGACAGCTGTTGACCTGGTTGTAAAAATAAGGCGGGGCTAAAGGAAACACTGATGGGCTTGCCGTATGGATGCGGAAGACACTTCTGAATCAGCGGGTCCTCCCATCTCACATCTCACTTGCACTGATATCGATGCACTGCAGACAATGATGATGTTATTACAGCATCACATTCACTCACATGTTATCAATAAATGCTTTATTTTCATTGACTTTAATTGATAATAGTTGAAAAAAGCTAGAGTCACCTGTGCAACTTTGTACTTGTGGGAGATGAGTATTTGCCACAGCTTCATGGTTAACATGTTTACAATATGCATCTTCAGGTGTTACCATTACTTAGTCAGCTAAGAAGTAGGGCTGTAAACCGTTAGTTAAATCCATTTATGACTTCAGGGGAAAAAAACAGAGAGGTCATGTGTTGATTGATTTATTGATTGCACCTGTAAATGAGAAGCAGTACTATTGACTGTCGTGTTAACATGCTATGCTGCTTCAGGTATTCTCAACTGCCGTTGGCCTATTGGTCATTCATTGAAGTCAAAGGTGCTTAAAACCAAAAGCATTATGTTGTTTTCATAAAAGCGTTTTAAGGTACTTTCATGTTTGATTACACAGGAAGCAGTAGTTGTGAGTGAAGTGTCAAAGCAGTGTTATTAATTTGTCCCATCCTTTTATCAGAGCATATTTACTTACTAATTATGGAACAACATAGCGTGTGTTAATCTGTTTGGTTGGGACTAGCTGAGTTAGTCACCTGTGCAGCTCTAAGACTGTTAAAAAACAGGATTCTTCTGCTTTCCTGATCCTGTGTGGGAGACTAAGGAGCCTTGTGCTATCCTTAAGTTGTAGCACTTCCTGTATCAATGCGTAACCCTGTGTACATGAATACCTTAAAGTTGGCACTTTTCCCAAGTATTTACCCTCCTACGCTGTAAGAGCATGTGTGACTCATTTGTATTCATGTAGCAGGCAATATTCTATACACTGTGTGACTTGTCTAAACACACAAATGAACAGAAACCAAGCAAAGACTGGGAATCTAATAGTTCCTGGATGTGTGTGCATGTCCCATTTTTATATTTGAGGCATTGTGGGACCTAGAGTTCTCAGCTCATTTTGTGGGAGTGATCTGTAGTTTGCTTAGTTGTGGCTATTGAGTTGAAGCCACAACAGCAACAATGAAGCAACACAGTAGAGGAATTCACTTTAACATTAATTCATAGTAGTAACAAACATGACCCTCTTTTTCAAATGTATTCAATATATATTTAACAACTAGAAAATGCATTTCCTGCTGAAAATGCGTTGGAATGCTGAAAGCTGAAATGAATCTCAAAAACATTGCTGAAAATAGATATCCAATTTAAAAAAAATTGCAAAAAGCTTAATAATTCAAAAAGTTGAAAGATTACAAATATGAAGTCATATGTAGCTGAAAGTATGAGAAGAAGAAGGCTTTGAAAGTTGAAGAAGTTTAACAGGATTTGAAGATTTTCTCCATAGAGATCCCATTCAAAAGAAAATTGCAAATAGCTTAATAATTCAAAGATTACAAATATGAAAAGTCATATCACCCCTCTCCTGAAAGAGCTGAACATTTTGATATTCGAATGGTTTCTGTGGCTTAAAAAATGTCAGCAGTAGTGATATTTGTAGTGGTAGTAGTAGAAGTTGTAGTTGTAGTAGAAGTGTTATTAGTAGTAGAAGTATTAGTAGCATTATAATAAGTAGTAGCAGTAGTGATATTTGTAATAGTAGTAGTAGAAGTTGTAGTTGTAGTAGAAGTATCATTCGTAGTAGAAGTATTAGTATTTAGAAGAAGTAGTAGTAGTAATAGCTGTAGTAGTGGTCGTAGTATTTAATATAACAGTAGAAGTAGTAGTAGTAGTAATAGTAATGGCAGTATTTGAAGTAGCAGTAATAGCAGTAGTAGTAGTACTAGTAGCAGTCGTACTAATAGCTGTAGTAGTATTAGTACTGGTAGTAGCATGAATAGCAGTAGTAGTAGTAGCAGTTCTAGTATAAGTAATAGTGGTAGTGGTAGTAATAGCAGTAGTGGTAGTAATAATATTGATGGTAGCAGTAATAGCAGTAGTAATAGTAGCAACAGCAAAAGTTGTAGTAGTAGCAGCAGTAGAAATATTAGCAGCAGTAGTAGTAGTTGTCGCAGTATTAGTAAGAGCATTAATTATTTCAACAAAAAAGCCTCATTTTGAGGTTAATGTTTAAATACAGTTAATCCATGGGGCTTTTATTTTGAAAGGGTGGGGCTGGGTGGGGGAGAGAGGGGGAGAGGAGACATATTCATACTATTTGACACATAAACAGAGGTTATTAAATGACAGGCTTCATCACAAGCATTTCAGTTAGAATTCACTCCGTGGGGCTTTTATTTTGAAATGGGGTGGGGGGGGGGGGGGGGGAGAAGGGGAGAGGAGATGGACTCATAATGTTAGATAAACACAAACAGGTTATTAAATGTCAGGCTTCATCATAAGCATTTCAGTTAGAATTCATTCTGTGGGGCTTTTATTTTAAAATGGGGTGTGTGTGTGTGGGGGGGATCCTCTAAAGGTCTCTAAGAACCTGAATGACTGTATGAGAGAGAGACACACAGAGAGAGACACAGAGAGAGAGAGAGAGAGAGGAGTGCGTGTGTTTGTGAGTCTGTGTTTATCAACATCACTAATGAGCTTAATCAGAAACACCTGTGTCCTTGCAGCCTTTTCATGGAGATTAAACAGGGAAACACCTCTCAAACAAATCATTTGTTTGAGAGGTTCCAATCATTCCAACAATAAAGAAACAGGATAACAATAGTTGGAATGCTTAACAGCATTCCAACAATAATACTAGTGCATTTGGAAAATGCACTAGTATTGGAGAAGCCTCTTCATCCTGGTAAATCTTAAGGTTGCTGGCGTGGTAGGTGTTCCTCAGTATCTTGTCAGTTTTATTGTTCTTAAGTTTTACTCGTCCCTTGGTCAAGGATTCCACAACTATTGTAACTAGGGTCCAATCCAATGTGGTTCCATCTTTGAACCCATGCGATTAATACGGCACTGATTCTTGATATAAACGATGGAGCCAGCAGTGATTTCTTTTTTGCTGTTGTGTCGGCGATCAAAGGCACGCTTCTGGTGTTCCTGGGCAGAGTGGATGTTGGTACTGACGGTTGAGTGGAGCTTTTTATGAATGGTTGTCAGTGTATCCAGCACATCAGCATTGGCATCATTTGAAAGGGGCATGGGGTCCACAGTGTCATCTTCTGAGTACAAAAAATTTGCTACTGACTTGGCACTCCTATCTGGAACAGCTGTTGCTTCAGTCCACTTGGAGAAATGATCAGTGGCAGCAACTATATATTTGTTGCCGTTTGATGTTTCCTGAAGGGGAACGATCATATCAATCCCGACTAACCTCCATACTTTTCCAGGCACTGGTATACTGTTGAGTGGTGGAGCCTCCTTGCTGATTTTGGGATTTATGACAAAACATTTTTGACAAGCTCTGACATGTTGGTGAACGTCGTTCTTCATTCCCCTCCAGTAATAACGGTCAGAGATTTTGGCTAACGTTTTATCTCTGCCAAAATGGCCACCAGTAATTGGGTTGTCATGACAGGCCTTCAGGATATTTGGCAGTCGGCTTTTAGTGAGAACCTCCTTTTCCCCATGGTAAAGAATCCCTCCTTCTGCTCGATATGGCTTAGCTGTTTGTCTGAACTGGGACTTGCCATTTGCACGTTTCTCTGGAGGTAGATCGTAGATCCACTGGGGATACTTTTGTTGAGTTGCAGTGTAGAATCTCAAAATCTGGTCATACAGTTGGTCTTCCATGGTTGAGTTTGGTGTTAGAGGAAGCAGCTATCCCACCTCGCCTCAGCAAACTCTACTCCTCTGCTTGCATTAAGCGGGGCTTATATAGGCAAGCTTCACCCCTGGCGCCTCCCCCCAAAAGAGAAAAAATTCAAAACTGCCTGGAAGGGTATAGTCTGGCCTAGGCTATTCTACACCACCGGGTATAGTTTGGCCTAGGACAGTTTATCCCCTGTGGTATACTCTGGCCTGGAGGGGTATAGTATGGCCTAGGCTATTTTACACCCCCGGGTATAGTTTGGCCTAGGACAGTTTATCCCCGGAGTATACTCTGGCCTGGGCCAAAGTATACCCAGGTTTAATCTGGGCGGGGGTTAATTTGGCCTGTTACACCAGAACAAAAAAAAAAAGACAGCTGAGGCCCCGCACTTCTGGGAGGTTACGCGAAACTAGCTTAACAAACAATAACTCCGCGCATGACAGGTATGCTTCGTAATTAACGGACAATGCATATAGTCCAAATCTATATAATTAACACAATGAGAACAACAAACTTACAAGAACCAGTCACATTTATTCATATGACAACAAAGCAACAAATCAATCCAGCAGACCTGCAGCAACACGCATTCTGCTACACATTCGAGGGCCATTGAGATATTAGATGTAAAAAAACAAACGCAGTTGACTTACCAAATGCTGATCACTTAAAGACAAACTCCACCTCCTTTCTTTGTTGACAAAGAGTTTAATGCCACGGTTAAATCCCAACTCACGAATCCGTTTCTCCTCCTTCAGCCATTGAGTGTTAAAAAAACAAAGCTAGATAAAATAATAATAATCTACATCAAGCAAAATGCAAAAAATATCATAATTTCTTCCATATCTTTCAATTTGAACTCCGACTAAGCCTCTGATGGCTACTTTAAGTTTCGTTTCACAATAGTCACGTGCTCGCCCACTGACCAATCACAGCGCACGCTGCACCTCACTGCAGAGCTGCTCCTTAAAACCGAGCTGCCCGTTAATGCTGACGTAGTTGTATGCCAGCTAGCAGGCTCTGACACGTCAAAGAATACGCCCAACATGTCAAACTAAAGATCTGATTGGTTGAACACTATGACAATCAACAATATCGTCCCCATTCACTTAAACTGCACATGGATTCACTTGTCAGTCTGCAGGCCTCTGCCTCTGTTCTTACCTGGAGACACAGAGGTGAAATCTGATTGGATAAAAGCTCTACTTAAAACAAGCTGCACTGGAAGCAGAGTAACTGAGGAAGACAGTCGCTGTGCAATGAGGAAATAAGATAATGGGAAAAATATTTTTATAAATTATAATACATGTAGTGTATTTAAGAAAAATTATTAAATTATAAAATAGCTATAACTTTGTGATTCTGTTTAGGCCAGCAGAGAAGGCCTTGCAGGCCCTGACGGCCCACCACTGACCAAAAGGCACGCAAGGTCGGCCCGGCTATGTGAACAAAGCACAGAGAAGCTCAGGTAGACACTATATATTTACATAGATGATTGTTGTTTGCTTCTATATTAATGCTCTGAATCCCGCTATTGCACCTTTAAAGCACTTAATAGGGACGATTATTCAAATTTAAAAAAGGAACATATTCTAATTATAACTTATATGAATATGTAAATTATATTATTGTACTGTTACTACTGTTGCATTAACACGTAACGACATCTAGATGTCGTTAGATGTCGTCTAGATGTTTATATCATCACACTGGATACTGCAGATACAAAAGCACATACATGTCTTGTTGTCATTGGAATAAATGTAGAGGCATCCGGCAGGAATAAGAAACAAGTGATGAGTTTCTCTCCCCGCATTACAAACAGTGGTATTCATCCTGCTGGTTGGTGAGCAACAAATGGCTGATATGACCCGTATCGTGCCTGTGCATCCTAAACAGTCAGTAACACACCTCCCCAGCCATCATGAAGAACACACAGTCTGATGAGTTATGATCCAGCTTCCACCAGCTCAATGCTGCTAAGCAAACACTTACTAAGCTGTTCTAATTCTCCTTAAAATTCTTTGTGCTGGCTGCCACAATGTCTGTCTGAAAATAAAGCGTTTCAGAAAAAAGGCACAACAAAGGCTACAGGCCGACTCGCTGCACAATGTTTTAAATGTCCTGGGGGAAGTGTTAGTTGAAGTAGTTAAAGATTTCAGACACATGCAAGATTGAGAGCTATTTTAAGGCAAGTTGGCAGTCGGACTCCTTTTGCATTCAGTTCATGACTAGAAGGAGAGGATCCACAGAGTTCACAGCACAGAGAGGTGTTATTACTCAACTTCCACTTCAAGAGCTTCACATTAGAAAGAGGAATAAATCTACCCTTTTTGAAAACTCAGCCTTTTTCTGGAGGTTTCAACTACATCTCACAGTCTTCCGCAGATGGATGTTGCCCAGTTCTTTGTTTGCTCAGTTGCTTTTTAGTTTGCTGAACAAAATGTATATACTGATGAAGAATATGAGATGTGGTTAAAAGCTCTGGAAAAAAACACAGTGAAGTAACTGAACCATGAGTTAAGATTCATTTGTAAAACTTCTTTTTCCAAGGTCATGAATGAACTCCAACTCCCACCTAACAGATTTAAATACATCAGCCTGACAAACACAACCAGACAGCTGATGAGTGACCCAGCACAAAACTCTGGCTCCTATACATAAGAAGTCTCTGTGAACCCCCTTACTCTCTTTTAGCATGCATGCACCATTTTATTTTGTTGCGCACGCACCATGCCGGGAGATTGTTAATTAGTGTTAGCAAGTTGTGCACACAGGATTAACATACCCTCTTAATCTGTTTATAATATACCAAATTGACCTTGATTATTAGACAACGCTTTTTTTTGAAAAAGATGTTTTGAATTTAATTACATATTTGTAGATAACCTGCTGCAAAGCAGGTTTGTAAAGCAATGTTTGGGATGAGCATTTGTTTGATGTTTTAGATTTGAAATGTAGTGTTAATCAATCCATCACAGATTGTATCAGCTACAAGTGTGTTGGCTTGATAATGTCCATCCATCCATCCATTTTCCTCCGCTTATCCGGGGTCGGGTCGCGGTGGCAACAGGCCAAGCAGGCTGACCCAGACTTCCCTCTCACCGGCAACATGTTCCAGCTCATTCAGGGGGATCCCGAGGCGTTCCCAGGCCAGCTGGGAGATGTAATCCCTCCAGCGTGTTCTGGGTCTTCCCCGGGGTCTCTTCCCAGTTGGACGTGCCTGGAAAACCTCCAGTGGGAGGCGTCCAGGAGGCATCCTAATTAGATGCCCGAACCACCTCAGCTGACTCCTTTCGACGTGAAGGAGTAGCGGCTCGACTCCAAGCTCCCTCCTGATGACCGAGCTCCTTACCCTATCTCTAAGGCTGAGCCCGGCCACCCTACGGAGGAAGCTCATTTCGGCCGCTTGTAGCCGCGACCTTGTCCTTTCGGTCACGACCCAGAGTTCGTGACCATAGGTGAGGGTAGGAACGTAGACCGAGTGGTAAATTGAGAGCTTTGCCTTCCGGCTCAGCTCCCTCTTCACCAAGACGGTCCGGTGCAGCGCCTGCTTTACTGCTGCAGCCGCACCGATCCGTCTGTCGATCTCCCGCTCCATCTTACCCTCACTCGTGAACAAGACCCCGAGATACTTGAACTCCTTCGCTTGAGGTAGGCACTCTGTCCCCACCTGGAGGGAGCAATCCACCGGTTTCCGGCAGAGCACCATGGCCTCAGATTTGGAGGTGCTAACTCTCATCCCCGCCGCTTCACACTCGGCTGCAAACCGCCCCAGTGAATGCTGGAGGTCACGATCCGAGGAGGCTAACAGGACCACATCATCTGCAAACAGCAGAGAGGCGATCCCGAGACCCCCGAACCTGACGTTCTCCACCCCCCGGCTGCGCCTAGATATCCTGTCCGTGAAAGTCACGAACAGGACCGGAGACAAAGGGCAGCCCTGGCGGAGGCCAACACCCACCGGGAACATGTCTGACTTATTGCCGAGAATGCGGACACAGCTCCTACTGCAGTCGTACAGAGACCGGATCGCCCGTTGTAATGGGTCCGGCATCCCATACTACCGCAGCACCCCCCACAAGAACCCCCGAGGGACCCGGTCGAAAGCCTTCTCCAAGTCCACAAAGCACATGTAGACTGGTTGGGCAAACTCCCAGAACCCCTCCAGTAGTCCTGCGAGGGTAAAGAGCTGGTCCACTGTTCCACGGCCGGGACGGAATCCGCATTGCTCCTCTTGAATCTGAGGTTCGACAAACGGTCGGAGCCTCCTTTCCAGCACCCTGGCATAAGCCTTCCCCGGGAGGCTGAGTAGTGTGATACCCCGGTAATTCGAGCATACTCTCCGGTCCCCCTTTTTGAAAATGGGAACCACCACCCCGGTCTGCCAGTCCATGGGCACTGATCCCGACCCCCATGCGACATTGAAGAGGCGTGTCAGCCAGGACAGCCCAACTATGTCCAGCGCTTTCAGCATCTCAGGGCGGATCTCATCCACCCCTGGCGCCTTGCCACCGAGGAGCTTTTTGACTACCTCAGCGGCCTCTGCCAGGGATATGGGTGAGCCTCCCCCTAGATCTTCAGGTGCTGCCTCCTCTGCAGAGGACATGTTGGTCGGGTTTAGGAGTTCCTCAAAGTGCTCTTTCCACCGCCCGACGATGTCCCCTGTCCGGGTCAGCAGTTCCCCCCCCTGCTGAAAACAGCCTGGGGTAAGCCCTGCTTTCCCTTCCTGAGCCGTCGGATGGTTTGCCAGAACCTCCTTGAGGCCAACCGAAAGTCCTTCTCCATGGCCTCCCCGAACTCCTCCCATGCCCGAGTTTTAGCATTCGCGACCACCGCAGCTGCAGCCCTTCTGGCCTGCCGGTACCTGTCAGCTGCTTCGGGAGACCCCTGGGCCAACCAGGCCTTGAAGGTCTCCTTCTTCAGCTTGACGGCTTCCCTCACCTCCGGTGTCCACCACCGGGTTCTCGGGTTGCCGCCACGACAGGCACTTTACAAATCAATCTGCACTGTAAAAACATTTAGGTTAATGCTGTACGTGGTACATAATGTCTGAACTTCCCTAGATATGGTAAATGGTCTTGTATTAAGCTTGTATAGTCTTCTGACCACTGAAAGTGTTTTAACACTACATGTCATCATTCACACCCATGCATAGTGCTGGGTGGTATGACCAAAAATGTGTATCACGGTATTTTTTAAGATTCTGGCGGTTTCACGGTATATAACGGTATTTCTTTTTTTCCTTGACTGTGTTTTTATATAGGTTTATAGTGGCTTACTCTACTGTCAGGAGTACATAGAATATAAAAACATTTTAATGTCATCATGTATGAAGGCTTTGCTTACTATAGGGTGTGCTCGTGTGTTCCTATAATGTTGGGATAGCAGTTTGGCTGAAGTATTGTCGCCCCGGTCAGACATACCTTGAATCCAGTTGTGACGAAGGACGACCTCTATAGACGGGTTTAGGAGAAGCAGCCGAGCAGGAACCGCACTACGGCCCATGCGGAAGAGGACGGCAGTCAGCTGCTCGCGGACTAATATCACTGGCATTAAGTTGGTGAAAAGGCTTTGACAAGAGTGGCGGCGCGAAATGACGGCAGTGTCCGTAAATAGATTAGAGTGTTTATGTGGATGTTTGGAGTTCACTTTTCAAGAATGTGTGCGTGCAAACAACCAGTAAGTAAGCGTAAAGTTTGGTGTTAGTCTAATTTCATCATAAGGGTTATATTGTGTCATTTGCACTGCAATCGAGTCTGATATTTAGCAGCTCGTTCGTTGTTTGCTAAGTGGCGACTGTAGGAGTCCCGGACCTGTTTATCGCTGCCTGTATTCTGTCCCTGTATGTCCTAATTTGAAACCAATGCTGTATAGAGGTTTCTTACTAATTATTATTTCATGTATATCTGTTTCAGAACCACACACACTTGACTACTGTCAATAAACCTCTCTAAGGAACATATTGTTTGGAGTGCATTCTGATAGATGCCCCCTGGTGGCCACAACTTATAATGAACCAGTACAATTATACAGTCCTTCCCAGTCAATCTAACACCAGTGTTTTAATCATTGCTCTGAGCCCGTCTTTCTCGACTGTCTGTAGCGGGACCATGTCCTTGCATAGCTGGATTGTTATTGCGTTCGTAATGTCGCTCCACCGCTTGCTTTTCTTGTCATTTGCTGCCTCGAGCAAATGCCTCTTCAAGCGATGTGTGACCCTTTGGCTTCACTGTTTCACTCGCGCTAACGTTACTGGTTGATGGCCTCGAGTCCGACGGCCATCATCACACTCTTGGTATTCCAACTCATGTTTTCTGCTGAGGTGATGGAGTAAGTTGCTAGTGTTACCACCAGCGGCAACAACAGTGGCTCGACAAACTCGCAAAACGTCAGATTTTTTAAAACCAAAACACTTCCAAACAGCAGACCCAGCTCCTCTCTTGGGCACAGACTCTATCGGTGCATCTCCGGTCTGTCTTTGTTCATCCTGCATTGCTCCTTTCTGTTCTTTAATGTAGCGTTACTGTAGAGACGGAGCCTCTCCCAGCTGTTGTGCTACCGGGCTAGCTAGCGAGCTGTACCCAGCATGCCGTTCGGTGTTGTAATTTTATAAATGTACAATTATTAGTGTTACAAATTGTTTATTTGTCACAAACTGTTGTGTCGTGGTGTTTTGCCCTGTTAAAGAGCGTTAGTTGTGGGTTATTAATTGTTGTGTTGTAAAGTTATAACCATGATTAGAGGTCCCTCTCAATACACTTAAGATAACTAGCTCCAACTGTTGCGCTGTACAATACATTCTGCTGCCTGTTAGAGTTGCAGCAGTTGTTTCGGCTGTGCACCGGTAGGGCGGTGTGTGAAAAATTCATATCATACGGGAAATTAAAACCGGTATACCGCCCAGCACTACCCATTCATACACTGATGAACCAAGCAAGGTGCCACGTGCCCATTAGAACTATAACTACTCATTTACACACAGCAGCAACAGCCTGCGGGAGCGATTTGGGGTTAAGTGTCTTGCCCAACGACACATCGACATGGACTAGTGAAGCCGGGGATCGAACCGCCGATCCTCTGATCGAAGAACGACCCTGCTCTACCACTGAGCCACAGTCACCTCAGGTATGATGATGTCATTTGGTACTACTTATAGAGATAACAGGGATTTCCTTGAAAGACAAGATCCACTTAAACTCAAGTACATGTGCATGTTTAATAAGTATTCACCTTTTATTGCAAACTTTATTATTTACATCTTCAATTGTATGTTTGCCTGAGCAAGTTCATCACATGTTGACTAAAAAGCTTGTTAGGTTACAGAAATCTATTGAAATTAATATTTATTTATATTATATATTAGTGCTGGGCAAGTTAACGCGTTAATTTCGCATTAACGCATTCATTAATTAATGGATTATTAATAATTAAGGAATTATTTTATCGCGCGTTAACGCATTTTTTAAATTAATTATAATTCTTTTTTTTTTTTTATTGAAAGACAAGAGACAATACATATACATAGCAACAAGAGGATGACAAGACCAGTGGGATAAAAGCCAGCAAACATCCTATAGTCAGTTGTGTGTGTGTGTGTGTGTGTGTGTGTGTGTGTGTGTGTGTGTGTGTGTGTGTGTGTGTGTGTGTGTGTGTGTGTGTGTGTGTGTGTGTGTGTGTGTGTGTGTGTGTGTGTATGTCCTTGAGCCTTTTGAGATGGGAAAAAAATTATAATAATAATAATAATTAAAAAACAACAAAAAAAAACAGGTAAGTATTTTTAATTTATTATTATTGTAACAGACTGTCTCATGTTTATCGTTTTGTATTGGAGATATGATGTCCCTTCAGGGTTGCCATAGAGAAAAGGCGACTTCCGTTTCTGGTCGAGGGGGGGGGGGCAGAAATAAAGAGAGAAGCTGCACCAGCTGTTGCTCTCCCTGGAGACTACTGGACATCGCTGCAGTAAAATCAGCAGACACTCAGATCTCCGTGGTCAACGCAGCAGACGCTTACATTTTAGTGCACCTATATGCTGAAATTCACCGTAAACGCATTTAAACGGCACAGATCGGGAGCGAGTGAAGGACTTTGAAAGTTAGCGGAAACATTAACGTGAGACAACATCCGGTTTCTTCAGACGAACATCCGGTTTTCAGAATAAAATGCCAACAAAGTCTGAATTATATTCACATTAAGTATAAAACATGCTACCTGCATCTCGTGAACCAAATGTTATTGCCCTTTTGTTCATATAGCAGTACTTTTAAAATAAAAGTGCGCAATACACTACTTTTGAATTCATTATTGAACTTTGCCATAACAATGCGATTAAATCGAAATGCGAAAAAATCCATGCGATTAATCGCGATTAAATATTTTAATCGTTGCCCAGCACTATTATATATATAATATATTTATTATTTATACATATTTCTACATAATTAGTGCCAAATTATATAATTATTTATGGGGAACGTAAGTATTACTACAGACCCTTATAATAAAGTGTTCACAGATTCAAAGGTCTTGCTATATTAAATTGAATGGCTGCCGAGAAGAGACACCATGTGTCACGGGGCATGATGAGGACTCAAGCGCAGACAGTCAGAGTAGGGGAAAAAAGGTCTTTAATAGCTCACAAACAAAAACAGGTAATCCAAGGACAAGACAAAAGACGAGGGGGAAAATCCGGCAGGACAAGGCAGGGCAGACAGACTGGGAAACCGGGAACAGGATGAGCAAAACGGGCGGGTAGGTAGGAAACAAACACAATGATCTGGCAGTGAGTGAGTGAAAGACAGGGGTTTAAATAGTGACTAGGCAGAGTGAACAGGTGAGAGTAATGAGCTGATGAGGTGAGTGTGGAGCTACAGAAAGAAACAGACACAGAACACACAGGGCAAAGCCTGATCGTGACACCATGTATACTTTTGTAAACTGTGCAGTAAAGCAGTACATGATTTGTAATTTGGGGGGAAATCTACTAATCACAGATGTAGTCCTCTAAACACAAATGAGAACAACATGTTAAATGGTATCATAAAAGGAGTATAATGTGTTTTATATATCAATTTCCAGTGGGGAGTTTTACTTCCCCAGAGTGTACTGTGTAACAGGTCACATATTGTTAACATCTTCCTCTTGTTTAATTCCAGTGTAATTAGAGTAAAGGTGGAGGTGTGACCCGTCGTGTTACCCAGAGCTACACGCTGCCCTGACATTGTCTGGCCAGAGTAAATAGCCAGTCCCATGATGATGATGATGTGTCTGATAACCAGTGGCGCTGCAGACAGGAAGCAGGCTTTTTAGCATGGAAGTCATTACAGCGTTCTGACCTCCCTTCTAATGACGATGACACTGTAGCCTATCACCGCTGTGTCGCACGGCTCATCTACATGCATCCAGGCTGAGCGGGTGACACAGGGTCAGAGAGAACACGTGGAGCTGCCAACACGCCCATGCTCTACCAGCTGCTGACCCTGCTTAATGGCTGCACAGCCTACACCCAACCACCAGAACAGGCAGCAGCAGATGGGTGAAGCTCACCTGACTCCAGGTCTGCAGTCACATCAGAACATTCTGAGCATCAACATCTGGCTCTGCTATGGAGGGATAATTAGGAATCAGTTGTGAAAGAACTGCTGGTATAAACATAGGCATACTGTACATGTACTTTACATGCTCTGTATCGAGATCATTCACAAATATTCAACATTCTACTGTTCCATTTACTTGAGTAACTAAGTGAGTGGGATCAGTATCATTACTAGACGATGTTAATTTAGAGTAATTGGATGCACATGAAATACTCCTCTAGTACAAAATGATATACTGAGAAAAGGAAAGCTCTGTAATAAAAATAAAAAACATACATACATGCATACACACACACATACATACATACAATCATATATATATACAGACACACCAAGTGGTGTAGAATGTCATCTTCGTTCTTATATTTATCCCGTCTCTCTTGCCGTAGTTTGTTCCATCTTTGTTTCTGACTCTACTGAGAGGACATGCAGCAGTTACTGTTCACTTCTCCTATTTGTTAGCCTTTAACGGTCTAAGCCTGTAAGTATTTATGTACAGGTATGTAGCATGTAAAGATCTACGACGATATATTAATCGCGATTAGCATTTCTCCACTGACAGCAATGTTAAAATGAACTTAGACGCTAACTAGTCAAGCATGTTCATGATAATGGCTACTTATTTTTTCTTGCATGATGGCTATATGCTGAATATTTTTTTTATATTCATGTATGTGTATATTGACAGTTTGTAAGGCCATATTTCATGTTATACGTACATACAATTAATACATACCGTATTTTCCGCACTATAAGGCGCACTTAAAAGCCTTTAATTTTCTCAAAAAACGACAGTGCGCCTTGTAATCCGGAGCGCCTTATATATGGATCAATTGGTTAATTGGTTGATCCATACTGGTTGTACACGGCGCTCTGTCAAAATGTTTCAGTACGACTGGTAAACTACAAAGCCGCACCGCGGTAAACACCGGTACTGTGCTTACTCCTAGTCCAACACCACTTGTGTGTATAAAGACCCCAAAATGGCACCTTTCAAGAGACACGCTTACGACGCTATTCTATTCTATGCGCCTTATAATCCGGTGCGCCCTATATATAAAAACAGTTCTAACATAGGCCATTCATTGAAGGTGCGCCTTATAATCCGGTGCGCTTTATAGTGCGGAAAATACGGTACATACATACATTCATACACACCTCTGTTAAAGGCAAAAGGTAGCTCACGTAGAGGTCTGAAATCTTAACAACTTAAATCTCCATCAATTTATTATATAGCTCTCCATGCTGATTAAAAACAACGTATGATTAACAGAAGAATGATACAGCCCTAATTAAGTCTCCGTGACTTAATAGTTATTTTTGAAAATAATATTGGAGAGTGAGTTTACAGCTGCAGAGCAGCACTGCAGTCATGTTTGATTTCACATGGTTTGTATCAACCTATCCGTAAACAACAGTTTGTATGATATCCTAAAAAACGTTACTCCTCATTTTTCGTGTGTTTTAGTCGTCATTTGGGTTAAAATAACAACGGAAGTGCCATTACTGAAGTATGGAAGTTTTGTGATAATTAAATCAACACTAACTCTTATTTCACATGGAGAACTTACAGAGGTCTCCTGGAGGAAAGATCGCTGGTTGTTGGACCCATCCACCTCCCCTCCCTCCCGCCCGGTGCCTGATTTTGCGGTCTTTATACATCCTCGTTCAAGATTATGTGGATAATGTACGAAAAAAATTGTGAGATATCTATGAATCACGGCACATTACTTTTCATAGGTGTTGTTAAGAATGCTGGGTGAGACCAGCCTGAGTAAATCATGTTCTTTGTTACTTTGGACATTTTTCCACTTGGGTCACTTAGAAGCTTGCTTACAACATTTTTCACATGAAGGCGTTCATGTGCAGCTCAGGGATCGAAATGTCTGATCTCCAGTTGAAAGTAACAGTCCTGGATCAGCTCTATGTGCCACCTGCAACAAGCCTGACCTCAAGTCAACTTTAAATGTCTTGTAATTCAACTTTAGAAAATTTGATCAAACTCCAGGCTCCATATATTGAGTTCACGGTCAAAAGTAAACTTTAAACTATTCAATAATGCAGGAAAAACAAAAACATATACTGTACTTACCATCACTGCCCACATTGCTATATTCTATACTGATCTTTCATTTTTTTTTGACAAAATCCTAATCTAGAAGACATCGCGTTTTACCCAGAACATATTTCCCTCTAATTTGCATATGACTGCTATTTGTAGGAGGCGTGCATAATACCTGGTAGAAATCACTGTGTACAGCATGTGCAATACCGCCACAGCGTCAGCATTATTTGACAAACAGATGTAGAGAATTCCAAGCGGCACAGGGAGGTCACTCCACTGAAACATTTTAGAAACATAGTAGATGACCTTTGAAAGTAACATGCATTTATTAAGAGGACAATTGTGCAGCGACCATCATTCTTTGGCTGATGTTTCTTTGAAAAAAAGTAATTGTTTCAGCGAACTGCTTGTTAATAACAAAACATCCAGTCATTTAATATTGTGGCCTGCCGCTGTCACCAGCAAGGACTTTCATTTATTTCACCTCATTTCACAAGAAGCCCTGCTTGTTTTAAGAATGCCTAATGAAAAACACAACAAATCATCAAGCTAAAGTCAAATTGCAGATCCATGAGATCCATTACTCATGACAGATAAACAAAAGTGTTTCCTGTTGTGCACTAATGGAGGGGCTGAGTAATACACCGACAGAGCGTGTTATGGCAGCACAGGGATAATGCAGTCAACTACAGAAAACAAAAGCCTGTTTATGTTTGATTTGACATACTTATTCATAGATGTTGACATCTGTGAGGACTGAGGTGGGATGCAGAGAGAAATACTCATGTCCTTTGTGTCAGCAGGAACTGTAATCACAGCAATATCACTGCGCAGCAACACAAATAAAGGAGGGAAAATAGTCATGACATTTTAGGAGATCCCCCACAATGACGCAGTGAACACCGAGCCGACTCGTAACACGCCCATGGCGCCGTGAGTGGAAACCAGTTGCAATGGTTTATCTAACCCCGGCATTCATCTGAGCAGCTGATTTATCTGCAATGGTACCGTGCGGGCTGGAACAAACTGACAATGTCTTTAAACAAAGAAAGAAATCACTCAATTACGTTTGCCGAATTAACAATACGACACAAACACATGTTTTCCTGTGATAGTTAAGGGAAGTAAACTCTGTCTTGCTATGTCAAGTCATAGGGGTAGGCCTATTGATTGTGGTTTTGCGACACCCTGCAGGTCCTAGGGTTATCTTTGAGGGAATGATGGACAGATTTTGAGAATAGTATAATAAAAGAAGTTGCAGCACTAAATAGAGAACATCTTGAATGACAAACTAGAAAATAAATTGAGATTCACAAAACAAACTTTTTATGAATTGGGCCCGAAAGCAACAAAAATTTTAGCAGCACGTCTCAGGAAACAACACATTATTAATTCAATACACAAGATCAGAGACGATAACCTACGAACCTGAAGAAATTCATAAAACTTTTAAAGATTACTACGAAACCTTATACGTACAGCCTAAGATTGTCAATGAAGATAACATTAAACAATACTTGTTCATCATTAGATCTTCCTTCCATAGGAAAAATACAAAACGACGAATTAACTGCCCCCATCACAAAAAAATAATTGGACTTGGCGATTAGTAAATTGAAAACAAATAAATGCCCAGGGAGTGACGGTTTTCCGAATGAATGGTACAAAATCTTTAAAGAAGACCTCGCCCCTGTATTGCTAGAATCCTTAAATTGGGCACTCAGCAAAGCTGAAGCACCACCATCATGGAAAGAGGCCGTGATATCAGTCATCCCAAAAGAAGGTAAAAATAAAGAATGTTGTGAATCTTACCGTCCAATTTCTATATTGAATGTAAGATTATGAACTGTATATATAATCTCAAAAAGAATTGAACACTTTCTACCCGAATTAATACATTTTTTTTCACTTTTATGTCTATTTGTTTGTTTGTTTTTTGTCCTCAACGATGTTTTGTCACGTTTTTTGTTCAGTGTAACAGCAACTGAAAAAAAAAATAATAATAAAAAGGAAAAAAAAAGGAAAAAAAGAAGTTGCAGCGCCACACATCGAGGGACATTCCGGGTCAGATCAACGCTTCTTCCAGGAGAGTCCAGGAAATCAGCTGTTCTTATCATATTTGGTATGAATGAGGGAGTGTGCATGTCACTCAGAGCATTGCCTACTTTTAATGATTATTATCACATCATGATCATATCATGATGGTCAGTTCATGAAAATATTATGATGCTGAAGCCCTTTGTTCTGCGATTTGGTCAGATTAGATTGTCAGTGATTCTCAAGCCCAGGGCTCAGTAGTCAACTAGTCCCTGCTCCTTACTGAGCCCAAACACTTCATGAGCATTACAATGTGCGGATTTCTGTTCACACTTAATGGGCCATTGGTATGTTATCCACAGGTCTCCCTGCCCCCTCTGAGGCCCTGTCCACATTACTCCGTTTTTACTTGGATGCAGAGTTGTCAAATAGAACCGATCTCCGTCCACACGGGAGTTTCAGCAAATTTACTTTAAAATCAACACTTACACGTAAACGTTTACTAGATTATGGTCCATAAATGTGGTCAACACACGTCTCTCACTTGTTTCCTCCGTGTTGTTGATGTCTGTTCTCACTAGTAGCTCTGAACATCATGTCCGCCTAGCTAGCTTCTAAGCTAATTTTAGCATTACCGCCAATGGAGAAATGCTAACCGCGATTAGCATTTAATACAACACAAATGTTATACTAAACACGCGAATAGAATATATCTACGTACATCTTTTCATGCTTCATAAAGACATACTTACAGACTAATGTCTCTCAAGGCTACCAAACTGAAGAAGTAAAACGTTAGTGCAGCGTGTCTTGTCATTAGAATCTAAAAACAACGAGCTGCTCCATAGGGCTGATGCCGGTCACGCCGCTCGCTAATCACTCCAATAACAGCTGCTTCCTCCACAGAAATGCAGACTTTTACTGCCAGCAACATCATGTAGCTGTTGTGCTAGCAGCAACGCTTGCAATTAGTTATCCATGTTGAAATGAATCGCTGGTAACCCAGTTTGTTTTCTTCCGGGTACGGGTCACGTGATAGTGAGTGTGACGAATCGGACGGAGACGTCATGGTTGCCAAGAACCAATCCAGTAGCGAACACGGGTGTGGGCGTAATTTTTTCTAAGCACATCCGTATCCGACCGTCCACACGCAAACGCAACCCCGGAGTTCTCAAATACCTCCAACCTCGGGGGAGTTTTCAGACTCCTCCGTTTAGGGTGCTCCAAAACTCCGGCGTAGTGTGGCTGCTCAGTGTAAACGTAGCAAATACGGAGTAGTATGGACATGGCCTGAGTGAAGTCACCGTTTTAAGTCATTGAAGCAAAATGAAAAATGAACAGTGGTGGAAGAAGTATTCAGATCTTTAACTGAAAAAAAGGATGAATAAAAGTATCAATACTACAGTGTAATTGTATCTGTTGCAACTAAAAGTCCTGTATTCAAAATGTTAGTTATGTTAAAAGTACAAAAGTAGCCTATTAGCATCCAAATATACTTAAAGTACCTATGAAAATGTACTCATTATGGAGAATTGGCCCATTCAGAATCATAATATATTTGAAAATATACCGTATTTTCCGCACTATAAGGCGCACTTAAAAGCCTTTAATTTTCTCAAAAAACGACAGTGCGCCTTGTAATCCGGAGCGCCTTATATATGGATCAATTGGTTAATTGGTTGATCCATACTGGTTGTACACGGCGCTCTGTCAAAATGTTTCAGTACGACTGGTAAACTACAAAGCCGCACCGCGGTAAACACCGGTACTGTGCTTACTCCTAGTCCAACACCACTTGTGTGTATAAAGACCCCAAAATGGCACCTTTCAAGAGACACGCTTACGACGCTATTCTATTCTATGCGCCTTATAATCCGGTGCGCCCTATATATAAAAACAGTTCTAAAATAGGCCATTCATTGAAGGTGCGCCTTATAATCCGGTGCGCTTTGTAGTGCGGAAAATACGGTACTTATAATTGTATTTATGTGTTCATCACTGCAATGTCACAGACGACAAAGGTGGAGCTTTGAATTACTTTAGACAGTAACCTATAACAATATATTATGTATTGATACAAAATATGAATAAACTAAGTAACTAGTAGCTTACAGTTTAAAATAAGTAATATGTATTGCACTTTGTCATGGTGTAAAAAGTAAGATATTTTCGTCTGAGATGTAGTAAAGTAGCATAAAATGGAAATACAACTAAATAAATTGCAAGTACCTGAAAATTGTTCTTAAGTGCAGTACTTGAGTACATTTACATACCACCATTGTGTTAATGCTGTTAAATATATGTAAATAATAACTATTGGCAGCCAAGGGGCAGAGAACATTATTGATGTTCAAGCAACTACTCTAAGTCTGAGAAACATACAGTGCAAAACATGGCCTAAACAAAGAAACATGATTCTTCAGTGTACTTCAGTTGGTTTATGTGCTTTTGTGAAGGAAGCGCCATCTCATAGTGACACCCTGCAAAGAGCCTGGGAGTCCTTTGGCTGTGACGGGAAGTTCTAGGTGGCTGCATCTGTACCTGTCTCTCTCCATCTCTATATCTATATGCTCAACCGGGTAAGACAGTAAGCAAGGACTTCCAAAGAGGTCAGTTTCCTGACATGAGTAAGGAGTATGCATGTAAGAAATTACACAGTAACGAGCATTTCAAGTGCAACTGAAATCATAACTAGGCCTTCCTTTTTGCCAGAAATCAAGATGAAGTGATTTTTTGCGTTTTGGCATGTTGGGCGGTGACAATCCCAATATCTGCTGCCTCTGTCGAGCGGACAATTTCAGCCTCAAACGCATTAAAACTTATTCAAGAAATACAACTGGGGAGGCTCGACTGTCTTCACTGGCATTCATGAATCGAGGAGGACTTCTTACTGGAACTGAACCGCACCGATGTTCTGTACAACCGTGGTGTTAAACTCTTCGTTAACAAATAAAGGAGGATGGACTTTGTCTTTAAGTGAACAGCAGCTTTGGTAAGTGAAGTGCTTTTGTGTTTTTACATCTGCAGTAGCGTTACTACTGTGTTCATTTGTCTATGGTGTCGTTTTTATGATACGGTTAATATTGTTCCCTCTGATGTGAATAATATTTGAATGGCTCGTGCTCCTCAGTGTGCAGTGGAATACTGTTGTAGCGCTGCAGTGTTGCTGGATTGATTTGTTGCTTTGTTGTCATATAAATATATGTGACTGGTTCTTGTGAGTTTGTTCTTGGCATTGTGTTAATTACAATGCTTTTCACTATATGCATTGTCCGTTAATGACACAGTATCCCGTCATGCTGGGGTCATAATGAGGTTATTAGGAGGTGGTTCAACTGTAGTAGGACAGCACTGAAGGCCCAGGAATAAAACACACGGCCCGCCACTGGTATACACACATATATATATATATATACATACATATATATACATACATATATATATACATATATATATATACATACATATACATACATATATATATATATACATATATATATATACATACACATACATACATATATATACATATACATACATATATATACATACATATATATATATACATATATATGTATATATGTATATATATATATATATATATATATATATATATATATATATATATATATACATATATATACATACATATATATATATACATATATATGTATATATGTATATATATATATATATATATATATATATACATATATATACATACATATATATATATACATATATATGTATATATGTATATATATATATATATATATATATATATATCAATAGCCGAATAGGCATTGGCGCCAAAAAATCCCATATTGGTCTGGATCAAGTAAACGTAGCTTAGGACAGACACTGTTTAGTTAGCAGTGGCTTTGAAGAATGGGGATTTTGCATCTAAGCTGATGGAAGCATTTGCAAGTAAGTCTTTGAGCAGCTAATTAGCTACCTAGCCTGCAAACTAATATTAGCAGTGTATTATTTCCTGGTGGATGTTTCTTTGGGAGCTTGTTCAGCTTTAAGATGCAACACAGGACATGTGCATGCTTGTAGATAAGAGACTTGTGGTACAACAGGTTCTCCAAAATAAGCAACAGCATATGTTGTTTCTGATTGCTTTTAAAGATGGCACATATAAGTGGTCTGTGATCTGACATTCCTATGACTGCTTTCTCTGATCCCAGTCCTATGGTTAATGGTTAGGTCCATGCATATGTTTCAGTGTTCACATATATGACAGAGGCTGTTGTGTTCTTGCAAGAACAGTCTTGATACTTGCTGTGTCTAAAGCTGCTTTCTGGCTTTCTGGCTGTGTGAGTCAGTCAGCCAATGAAGTTTCCAGACTGCAAATTCGATAAAAAAGGAAATGATTTGATTGGCTAAAAGCAAAGAAGTTCTCTGTTTACATCGACAAAGACACAACAGACCATCATGAAACCAAATACATAGAAAATACAATGTCTTTCCTTATAGATACAGTTTGTATAAGAGTAAAGGACCAATAATCTAACTCCAAACCCAGCTTTGATACTTTTAAATGAGTGGTATTAAATGAGCACATTGGTGAGGTAAAAGCCCCTTAACTCAACACTCCTGCAATTAACTGTTCTCAAAGCAGTTTGTAACCAGGCAAGAGCTCTGGTGAAGAGCCTTTCACACTGTGGAAAGAGACGGCAGCAGATTCCGTTTATAATTATATTACATTTACTTGTCGAGAGATTATTGTTGATGAGCGATCGTTTGAGGTTCTTCATTTTATTCTGCTGCCATATCTGCGCTCAATAGAGTAAATATAAATGTCTCAAAGCTTTGAATGAAAGCTTGAAGTCCTTTTCCTTCTTTGTCTTGTCAAACCCTTCCACGCTACCAGCTCAGCTTTGAAAAGTCTCTCTCCTGTCTCTCCCTGTCCCATTATCTGCTAAATAATAGCTAAGTGAACAAACGCTGTTCTTTAATTTGGTATCATAAATCCCAGGGTTTATGATCAGCTTATCACAGGGATACACGCATAAATAGCTCACCACTCACAGAATTGATTTAGCCCAACAGAGGCATTACACCATTTCAATGCCAAAACTATCTACCAACAGACTGGGGGGGGGGGGCACAGGTTCACAAGTGTGCGCACACATGCACCGACACACACGCACACACAAACAGCGGTGTAACTGTGTACAGAGCCAAAAGCACGGAAACTCTGTTCTCCCACCAACAAAGTTTGCAGATGCAGCTCAAGTCATGCCGGCTGATACGCGCAAAGTGCTCATGTATGGAGCTTCAAAGGCAAATAATTCAAATGGTGTTTTGTTTCTCAGCATCTCCCAGATGCTCATGTTTTTCTGGGTGGATATCAAAGACTCCTCTTTCTTCTGCCACTTGAAAGGAAACGACAAAATCGAGAAGAAAGACAACTAGAAAAAAGATAATAATAAAAGTTACTTCATTATGGACTTCCAGTCTGAAAAAGTTGCACCATTCTAACACTTTGAAAAAAGTGCCCGATTAATTGGCAACTCTCAGTTTACACACAAACAGTAGTTGTAAAAAAGATATCGTACATAACTGATAAACTAGGATGAGTTTGAAATCCACACAATCCTGTGAAGAGGCAAGTGCCAGAACTGCAATTGCTCTGCTCTCAGAATGAAGAGAAATGAGTTTGTATTACACTGAGAGTGAGAAATTAGCATACAGTTTGTATTCAGAAGAACAGGTGGCCCTCTGATAGGAGTCATTTTTCACTGTTTTGTTGTGAAGAGAGACACAAACACACTATATGGACTGATGTCTAAAAGGTATTTTGTAGAGGAATGGGAGAAATCCTCTAACAGAGTAAACTGTAGTGTCTTTTAGGAGCTGGCTTTATATGAATACTGAGTCCAAACTCAGGCTCTGCCTCCTTCATATGTCACAACAGTGGTGTGCTTACTACTGCTAAATTGAGTCCTCAATCAAATTTTAAATGTGCAAACTTCAGCTGCTTGTTCGTCAAATTCAACTAAACATTTCCACTATAAATCCCTTCACCTTAAATGCACACCCAGCATTAACATGTGATTAGTATCTGTATACGTTATCTGAATATGGTAAAACTCATATTAATAAGGGTGCTAATGCAGCAGAAGGTGTTGTCATCAGGCTGCGGCGAGATCAGCCAGCACATGCCTGGAGGTGGTTAAGCTCAAATTGTAATCAGATCTCATTTATCAGTAAATGCGATCCATAAAACTTGACCACATTCTTGGGGGAAAAAAAATGTTCCAAGTTCAAAGGTCACCTAACTCCACAACTGAGAGGCATTCCAAATGTCTCGTATATAGCAGCTGTCCTGTAGTTGATGTAACTTTGTACATGTTTAATGACATATATCATCTGACTCTAACGTTGATCATGGAAACCTCCCATAACCCCATGTGATTATCATGTGACCAGTTCAATTTAAATTAGTTGAAATGTTGGCATATGGCATGTCTAGCTATATATTCCTATAGCAACAGGGATATGCAGTTTCAGGCAGAAAATATCCTGGTTTAAAACAGGCAGACTGACTGGCATCCCTGCCAACATGTCAACCACACAGCCGTGCTGGTTTCATTATTAAGTTGCCCAGAAAGACCTGCAATAAATACTGTGGAATGCCCATTGGACAGTTCTATTTAAAAACGGACTTATTTAAATGCAAGGACTAAACCACAATCAACTTCCAAATGGACAGCACTAACCAGGAGGACATTACTCAGAACATAGTCCTTGAAGGAGCTGCACAACATCAAGACGATCTCTAACCAGTCAAGTTGCATTTTACATCCATGTCTGTCCAGACTCACATAATATATGTTGTAAAGACCTTGAAGGAATTTTATAAAAATTAGTAAGTGTATCTTTTGGCAAAATGGAAGTTTCCTTTATACTGACAAGTATGATTTCAATAAATAATTTACACTGAGAAACATGCTTTTTTCACTTTCAGAATATTTTTACAGGGGACTGATAGAAAGCTTTGTCACATGATGCACCAACAAAGCCTGAAGTTCAATATCAGAGCTGAAGAGCTGGTGGTGGATTATCAGAGGAGAAACAGGCCCCTTGTCCTGGTTGTCGCCCGGGGAGAGGAAGTGAAGAACGTGCACTTATGCAGGTACCTTAGTGTTCAAATGTGTTGCTCGGCCAATAAAGCTGTCTGGGGAGAAATCCTGACACATCGCGTGTCTGTGACTCCCAGTGACCTTGACCTTGAACCTTGCCAAATTGAAGGACATTCCCTCGAGCCGTTCCCGAGATATCCAACTCAGAAAGGGGGCGGGACGCAGCAGGTTGGAGCTGTGTTTGCTGTGGTTTGCAAATACACCTCAACATCAACATAGTGTAGGATTACATGCAACTAATTAATAAGATATTCATCTGAAATGTGTATAATTAATCTAAGCACAGTCATAGTGTTTATTTGTGAGTCTCGCTCTAATGAGCCTGCATATGCATCAGAGGTATGGAAGTGAAGAAGATCTTTATGGCCAGAAAAAGAGCTCCAGCAGGAGTACAGGTGGCAAGTCATTAAACTTGAGCAGGGACATTAAAAGAAAGTTTGGAGCCCTCTGTTGATCCAAGTTATGACCCTCGACTTCACCCATAAAAACCCTAATTACACGCTGATGTAGTCATTTTAATTAATACTACACAGCCAGTCTGTCGAACAAGAGCATCATAAGTATTTTGAAGCTTGAACCTCAACAAAACGAGGGCAGTGGTGGTCTAAAGGTTAGAGACGCAGGCTTAACTTCACTTTATTTATGGAGCAACATGAACCTAAAGAGTCGCTGCTCACTATGCAGAGACATGTCTACAGATTTCTGGGGCACCACAAAATATTAGGAGTGAGTGTTACTGCTCTTCTTGACCTATCTTTGTGCAGTACTTGCTGACCTTTACTGCAGAGATTGCTTGTCCACATATATACAGTATGTGGCCAGAGGACGCAGAGTGAATACATGATGCCCTCTCCAACTCATGGGACCAACACACTGTTGAACAAACATTAAATGTGTGTTATTTGTGAATAACACACACATGAATGTTAAAATCACAACATATCAGTGTTCAGTAGAGAGTAGAATAGACCTGCATTTACTAACTACAGAGCACTTGTATTTCATGAGGAGGTGCAGGGGACCCTTTTCTTTTCTGAGATGGGGACACATTGTCTTTGCCAAAATTAAAAACAGACAATCACATGAAAGTGTTTCCTGTGGGATGGCCGAGGGACACTACTCTTGACTGCATTTAATTAAAATGGTGACTCACTGTCTCACTGCTGTTTTTAGGGATGGACACAATACGTTTTTTATGTAGACATTTAAATCCGCCGTACTCAATATGACAGTTGAGTCATTGTTGAAATGCTTAACATAATCTATAACTTGTGATCATCGACGGTTCGCTCTCAGAAGTAAATGTTGCTCTTATGGAGGAGGTCAGGGTGCCCTGATAACCTCTGAACCCCAAGCAGTTTCGGGGCGTTTTTCTTCCTGATGCCTTGATGTTCACTACAATAGAAAGGTTCTGCACCTCTGTGGAAACAGCACAACCATGGCTAGAAGTAGAGATAACTGTCTTTTGTGCAGCGTAACACAGTTACTATGCCATAAATCATAAAAAAGAAAAAAATGCAAGTTGGATTTCTTTAAAAATGTATTTCATAGTCTCAGCCAAATCCATCATGGCTTCCTATGAGTTTAATGCTTTTCAAAGGATCTGGTTCGAGTAAACGGTTCATTTGGAGACGTGTAGAATAAAATGTTTTTGACGAAATATCACAATTTTAAGCTGAGATTTGGTCGCTTTTTCAGACAGAAGCGTTTGTCACACATGATGTGTTAAAGAACCATCGGAAAGAAGAAAATCTGACAATAATGACGGTTTTTATAGCTTCTGGCTGATAAACGCTGTAGTTTTGTGGATTGTCCTGCAGGCGGGTTTAGGGGTTCAGAGGGCAAATTGAATTATAGGCATTAGTAAATCAGTCGGCCTCAAAGACACATTCAAACATGCGATGTGCGATTTTGACAGGTTATATTTTTATATGTAGCATAGTGGAAAAATTCAGCTTCCCCATGTTTGTGTTGACCCTTCAACAGTCAGCACACCCAATATGAGCGGACTGATGTTGAAGATGTAAAGGAGAAAGCATATCAGTAATATGATTCGATCCTATAGTTATGTAAGTGATTGGTTAACAAGTAGCAGTGTTTCAACATCAGTAGTCAGATGTGAGAGTAGGTGTGACTGTGTATGTTTCTGTATCTAATAAACGTTTCACAAGCACAGAGCTCATATTCACTCTGTTCATCACATTTAGTTTCACCGTTGTTTATGTAGGAGCTATTTTTTTGATGTTAGTACTTTATTTAATTCATAATTACTATTGTTTAATTATTCTAGATGTTTGCTTATTTGGGTTAGATTGTTTGTTTGATATATTAAGATTGCTTCTTCTTTTTAATGGTCATTCATTTAGTTGAATAATTTGTTGTTGTTGTTGTTTAAGTATACTTAGTTTTGGGGTTAGTTCATTTGCTTATGAATTGGGTTACACTGTGGGCACCTGTGGTTGTTTATAGGAGTAGGCAGGTATAGGACCAGCATGCACTGGGGTGGGCCTATGGTTCTTTACCAGAGCAGGAGTTTTCTTTGTTCTTTTGTTTGTTTTGGTTTGGTTTGCTAAATAAATGAGAAAAACGGAATCCTGTACGGCCAGTCTACTCTTTCTGCCACAGTGCATCAGTGGCCCTTTGATTCATGTTTGTATTTTTTGATTTATTGGACAAATGGCCACTACAGTTTATTTTGTTAAGATGTGGTCTTGTGGTCTCGTAGAGTGCACCATTGGCTCCAAAATACTTTTACAACAAGTGGTGTGATAATTAGGGGTTAACGCTTCTAAAAATGCTTTCTATGTGGATTTGGCCAATAAATTCCCCCCACCTGCTAAACCTAACTTTGACCCCTGGTGACTAAAGCGCTGGCTATCGAGAAACCTCTACAAAGACAAGACAGACTTTCTCTGCCAGACTTATGCCTTTCTGAGTTCAGCCACAGCTAATCTCACATTCTGCGGCAGCAAACTGCACGATATTTTGGGTGGACAGTTACGACTGCATGCTCAAATACCTCTTTGTTGCAGTGACTCACACTTTTTACAGCAGCATCATTCACAGCCTGGTTTATTCTGCCACTGACTGCTTGACTCCTCACTCACCACTCTTAATTGGCCCCCGGCCTGTAGGGGCCGCTAGTGATGACGACTCAACGCGCAGACACACAGTAGGGCAGAAACAGTGTGCACACTGTTTTGGATGGAGTGTTTGGCTAACAGCTAACAGAACTACCAGTATGCACACTGCTGTACCTCGTCGCCACTCAGCCACCGTAAGCGGGCACAAGGCTTGGTGCTGTTACATTTGTGTTTAGGCACGACTGTATGAAGTGTACTGTACGATGACTTCAAGCCCATTGCTTTGGTATAACGTTACACCGCCTGCTGTTCTTTTAGGTTTGAATAAAGTCTGATAGACGATGTTTAACAGCAGTGGTTGCATTCACACACCTGGTGGAGATCTGCACCATACTGAGTGTTTGATGAGTTCAACTGTTCTTTCTGTAATCTTTGTTTGTTTTTGTAATTGTTGGAATGCTGTTAAGCACTCCTCTCTCTCTGTATGTCTCTCTCTCTGTGTGTCTCTCTCATACAGTCATTCAGGTTCTTAGAGATCTTTAGAGGATCCCCCCCCCCACACACACCCCATTTTAAAATAAAAGCCCCACAGAATGATTTCTAACTGAAATGCTTATGATGAAGCCTGACATTGAATAACCTGTTTGTGTTTATCTAACATTATGAGTCCATCTCTTCCCCCCCCCCCCACACCCCATTTCAAAATAAAAGCCCCACAGAGTGAATTGTAACTGAAATGCTTGTGATGAAGCCTGTCATTTAATAACCTCTGTTTGTGTCAAACATTATGATTATGTCTCCTCTCCCCCCCACCCAGCCCCACCCTTTCAAAATAAAAGCCCCATGGATTAACTGTATGTAAACATTAAGCTCAAAATTAGACTTTTTCAAATACTGCCATTACTATTACTACTACTACTACTGTTATATTATATACTATGACCACTACTACAGCTATTACTACTACTACTTCTTCTTCTAAATAGTAATACTTCTACTGCTAATGATACTTCTACTACAACTACAACTTCTACTACTACTACTACAAATATCACTACTGCTGACATTTTTTAAGCCACAGAAACCGTTCGAATATCAAAATGTTCAGCTCTTTCAGAAGAGGGGTGCTTTGACTTTTCATATTTGTAATCTTTTAACTTTTTGAAATATTAAGCTATTTGCAATTTTCTTTTGAATGGGATCTCTATGGAGAAAATCTTCAAATCCTGTTAAACTTCTTCAACTTTCAAAGCCTTCTTCTTCTCATACTTTCAGCTACATATGACTTCATATTTGTAATCTTTCAACTTTTTGAATTATTAAGCTTTTTGCAATTTTTTTTAAATTGGATATCTATTTTCAGCAATGTTTTTGAGATTCATTTCAGCTTTCAGCATTCCAACGCATTTTCAGCAGGAAATGCATTTTCTAGTTCAACTATTTCTTCCGTACGTTTTTTGCTACTTATCTCCTTCCACATTTTTTAAGCTACAGAAACCGTTCAAATATCAAAATGTTCAGCTCATTAAGGACACGTGTGCTATGACTTTTCATATGTCTAACCTTTAAACTTCATGAATTATTAAGCTTTTTGCAATTTTTTTTTTTGAATGGGTTTCTATGGAGAAAATGTTCAAATCCTCTTCAACTTTCAAATCCTTCTACTTCCTCATACTTTCAGCTACAGACACCATTTCAACTTTCAAATGTTGAGAAAACCCTGATCTATTGCCACATTATTCAGCTTTTTGATATCTTTTATACTTTTTGAACTGTCCCATTTTAACTTTTATGATTTTTTCACTCCTTTTCTGACTTTATAATGGGTGTGTATTGCGCAGCTTAGAGTGCGTGATGTCACCGCTAGAGTGAAGAGCAGCTTGAGATTCTTGTGAAAAAAACATTTGTCTTTTGCCACTGTGTCCACAATCTTCACTCTTCATGCATCATTTCTGGATGTAGAAGTAGCTAATCTTGTCCTTGTCGTAGACAAATGACTGTGGAATCCCACAGATTTACACATTTGACACAGAAGCCTGTAATTGAGAGGAAAACCAACTTTCTGCTCCATAGAGACCAATGTTAAATTTTGCTTCAAAAACATCTTCCACAGAACACGGTACCCCATTTCTAGATCGCCAGTTCAGCCACGTTTTTTACACTACAGACACAATTTTTACAGGATCTGTTCTTCAACTCTTCCTTCCTCTCATTTATTAATATCGGAGCAATAGGAGCTACGGTTATGGGAGTTTTGAGGATTTGTTTGAGAGGTGTTTCCCTGTTTAATCTCCATGAAAAGGCTGCAAGGACACAGGTGTTTCTGATTAAGCTCATTGGTGATGTTGATAAACACAGAGACTCACACTCACTCCTCTATCTCTCTCTCTCTGTGTGTCTCTCTCATACAGTCATTCAGGTTCTTAGAGATCTTTAGAGGATTCCCCCCCCCCCCCCCCACACACACACACCCCATTTTAAAATAAAAGCCCCACAGAATGAATTCTAACTGAAATGCTTATGATGAAGCCTGACATTTAATAACCTGTTTATGTTTATCTAACATTATGAGTCCATCTCCTCTCCCCTTCCCCCCCCCCCACACCCCATTTCAAAATAAAAGCCCCATAGAGTGAATTGTAACTGAAATGCTTGTGATGAAGCCTGTCATTTAATAACCTCTGTTTGTGTCAAACATTATGATTATGTCTCCTCTCCCCCCCACCCAGCCCCACCCTTTCAAAGTAAAAGCCCCATGGATTAACTGTATGTAAACAATAAGCTCAAAATTAGACTTTTTCAAATACTGCCATTACTATTACTACTTCTACTACTGTTATAGTATATACTATGACCACTACTACAGCTATTACTACTACTACTTCTACTACTTCTTCTAAATACTAATACTTCTACTACTAATGATACTTCTACTACAACTACAACTTCTACTACTACTATTACAAATATCACTACTGCTACTACTTATTATAATGCTACTAATACTTCTACTACTAATAATACTTCTACTACAACTACAACTTCTACTACTACAAATATCACTACTGCTGACATTTCTTAAGCCACAGAAACCATTCGAATATCAAAATGTTCAGCTCTATCAGGAGAGGGGTGATATGACTTTTCATATTTGTAATCTTTAAATTCTTTGAATTATTAAGCTATTTGCAATTTTCTTTTGAATGGGATCTCTATGGAGAAAATCTTCAAATCCTGTTAAACTTCTTCAACTTTCAAAGCCTTCTTCTTCTCATACTTTCAGCTACATATGACTTCATATTTGTAATCTTTCAACTTTTTGAATTATTGAGCTTTTTGCATTTTTTAAAAAATTGGATATCTATTTTCAGCAATGTTTTTGAGATTCATTTCAGCTTTCAGCAGGAAATGCATTTTCTAGTTCAAATGTATTGTTCGGTTTGTAAGTCTCGTACCGAACGGTTTAATACGAATACGTGTATTGTTACACCCCTAGAAACAAATAACCGTAGCTTGCGTGTCATAATGAGATTATTAGGTAGTGTTTCAGCTGCAGGACAGCACTGAAGGCCCAGGTATAAAATGCACGGCCCGCCGCTGCTTTTAGGGCATATGAGCGTTTTCCACTGGCGAGCTCATGGTCGCCGCTCTTGACCGCTCTCATATAGCTGAGAGCGCTGTCCTGAGCATCCAC